>NW_024356249.1:8771546-8845790 GCF_902729225.1 Pteropus medius | reverse complement strand
CTCTCTGTCTCTCTGTCTCTCTGTCTCTGTCTCTCTCTCTCTCTCTCCCCAAAAGTAAAGGCTCTTAAACTCTGCATCAACAGCCAAAAACGTTTGCATGAGCTCTTTGCTCTTTAAAGTGCACTGCTCTTTCGTGACCAATGGCAAGGGTTTAAGCACTCTGGAACCCTCTCACGAGAGAAGGGCCTTCTTCTGCTCCTCTAAACCACCCCAGATCCGTCTGCACATCCGAGCACAGGCCCGATGCTGCGGCAGCTGGCCATGTGGGTGAGGAGCTCATCACGCACTCACATCAGCTGTTAAAAGCTCTGTTTGGGTCCACCTGCCACAGGGACGCACCCTGTGCCGGTGTCCATCCAGACCCTGCCTGCAATGCTGGTTTCTAGTGGTTCCCGTAGCTCCTGAAAAGCACACCTGGTTCACTTGCATCCTCGATAATAGTTCTCTCTGCTTCATACAGGGTCACTGCATGACGAAAGTCTCCACTGGCTGAAGACAGGGACATGGAAGTCCAAACCCAGAGAGGGACCGTCCTTCCCAGGAACGAGGAGGTAATATGATGAGGTGGCAGTTCTGCCTATAGAAGTGAGGAAGCTATTTGACAGCACACCAAACACCTTTGTATTCTAATCGCTCGCAAGGTCAGGAATTTATACACACACACACACGCACACACACACATGTCCACCTTTTTCCTTTCGTAAGAATTGACGTGTGTGTGTGTGTGTGTGTGTGTGTGTGTGTGTGTACATATATATAATTTTAGGAATTATATTTTTAGTGAGCTTGATTTGAAGGAAAGAAAGATTAAGAAAAAAGGGGGATAAAAAGAGCCCTAAGTAAGAGACACCAGAACAATCACACCGGCAACTGATACTTGGTATTTCTTTAACCAGGATCATTCTAAATTATAATTCCCCTGACCTGGATTATTAGATTCAGACAAATCTGTTTATCTCTGAAAGGCTTAGGGAGAACGAACCTTCAATTACTCTGTAACTGAATATATTACTTACAATAAAAATATAGATGCACTGATAATCCTTGTTTCAGCTTTAAAACAGAAAACAAACAAACAAAAATGTCTAAAGTGATTAAGAATCCTACTCTGGCAAGTGAAATTGGGTGAATGCCAAGGTTTTCGATCTGAGAAGATGAGCATTTAGGTGAGAAACACTCCAGGCCTTTGTGACACAAATCTCCCTGTTGAAGTAAAAAGATCAAGAACATTCTAAGCCACGGTATTAACACTTTCGTGACCAGTGACAGCGTGTGCATGTGCGTCTGTTTTGTAATTACCGTGTTGTTCTATAACTATTCGTAAAGGGCTTTAAAGCATTTACGAGAATCTGATGTGTATTAGATATAAAAAATTTAAGTTGCAGTGAACACTGAAATGTCTGGGGAACTCTTTCTATATTCATTTGTGTTTTTACTGATTGTTAATAAATACTTGGAAGAATTTTAAATGTTTCCAACATCATATGCTAGATTTTACAGGATAAAGTGGATATTAGATAAAGTACTACGTAAGAATTGACAACGCGCATTTCTATCAAAGAAACATCTCTCCCTCCCCAGGTTTCTGCATGTTCTGCTTTGAAAGTTCTCCAATTACTTTACACCTTTTACATTATTTTGCTATAAGGAGGCAATTTCACAGGTGGAGGGCAAGACCAGAGTCAGAGTAATAAACTGTGCCTCATTACAAAATCCTGTTTGTGGCTCTGATCCCACCTGAAACCCATGAGTCTCCTCCCTATTCTCTCAGATGGCGATGTATATTTGGAATTCTACCTAGATAAGCAGAATGGATATTGTCCCAAAGTAACATTTAACATTCATGCTAGGCCTGCACCAAACAGTAATAAGGAAAGAAAGTTACTTTTAATAAATTGTGCCATTCTTTATATTATCACTTTTCACAAAAGTAAAACGAATGACAGAAAAATCCCAAGCTATTCTTGGTAGAAAAATTTTTAAATGAGATTTTTATTTTGAACTCAGAAAGATCCTTTGTACTCAAAGTAAGCTAAAATTGGATTTCCACACTAACTATAATAATGAGGATGCGGATTAATATGTATGGGTGCTCGCTCTGTGAAAGCTTCATTTTGGGTCTAATCTGAGCCTAGCTGGGTGGGTCCCACTGTGGTTCCCATTTTGCGAACGGGAAAACTACCCTGCAGAGAAGATAGGCGGTTGCTCACAATGACACACATATAGACCTTCTATTGGTCAATTGTACGGAAAGTAATTTATTCTTTAAACTTCAATTTGCCTGTTACCTGCGTCTGGTAAGACAGTATAACATGTGGGTTAAATGCGAATGAAAAAGTGTTGAATAAACATGTCATCATTATCAGAGTGCTCCATAGCTCCCAAGGATAGTAAATTATAACGGCATAAAGAAAATGTCACTAAAGATTTAAAGAGCTGACTTTTCTATTTCAAGCACAATTTTATTTACTTGATGATGGTCTTCATAGCCTGGGATAAAAAGCATCTGGCATCATGCCCAGAACTTGCCAAGGTTTCAAATATTAGGAGAAAAAAATATGGTTTAGGTTAATTTGCGACCTTGGCTGGTTGCCACATGCTTATATCACTTCTGAACTGAGCAGGTGAGGGAGGGGAGAGCTGGATTCTGCTCCACCCTTTTCCTTTCGTAAAAGGAGAGTGTTAGATGAGCAAAGATGTGTCATTAGACACCAAGGCTAAGGTCATCCACATCCTCATTGTTCCAATTACTATGTACAGATGTGGAAGTTGGACAGTGAAGGAGGCTGAGAGGGGAAAAAATGGACTCATTTGAAGTATGGTGTTGAAGGAGAGCTCTATGGATACTCTGGACCTCCAGAAAGGCAAATGGGTGGGTCCTAGAGCAAATTAAGCCTGAAGCCTCGCTGGAGGCGAAAATGGCAACACAAGCTGTCCTACTTCGGGCACATCGTGAGAGGGCAGGGTTCTTTGGAAAAGGCAATAATGCTGGAAAAAATACAAAGCAGCAAGAAAAGAGGAAGACTAAATATGAGGCGGACCGATTCCATAAAGGAACCCTAGGCTTGAGTCTACAGGAGCCGAGCAGGATGGCTGAGGACGGGATGTGGTGGACATCACTCATTCAGAGAGTCACCAACTCAGTGGCACAGAACACACACAGGAGAAGGTAAAGGGATCATAATAATCAAAGAAATAGTGTTGGAGAGGTTGTGGGGAAAAAGGAACCCTCAGTCACTGCTGGTGGGAATGTAAATTGGTACAGCCACTATGGAAACCAGTATGGAGATTCCTCAAAAAAACTAAGAACTGAATTACCATATGACCCAGCAATCCCTCTTCTGGGTATCTACCCCCAAGATTTTTTTAAAAACATTTATTCATAAGGGTATATGCACCTCGATGTTCACCGCAGCATTATTTACGGCGGCCAAGACATGGAAACAACCGAGGTGTCCTATGACACGTGACTAGATAAAGAAGCTGTGGTACATTTATACAATGGAATATTCCTTGGCCATAAGAAAAGATGGAATCCTGCAATTTGCAACAACATGGATGGATCTGGAGATAATCATGCTAAGATGCATAAGACAGAAAAAGTTGAAAACCATATGATTTCACTCATATGTGGGATATAAAACTAAAAGCAACAAAAAAATGACAAAGATTCATGGACACGGATAGCGGATTAGCGGTTACCACAGGGAAGAGGGAGAGGGGAATGGATGGGGGTAAAAGAGGTCATATATTTGGTGACAGAAGGAAATCTAACTTTGGGTGGTAAACACACAATGCAATATATACGTGATGTACTGTTGAATTGTACACTTGAAACTTATTGGACTATTAATGTCGCCCCAATTAGTTTTAATAAAAAGAAATAGTACATATTATTAAAATGAGAAAAATCAGGACCTCTGGCACCATGACTTTGGAGAGGCGTAGGCAAGCTGCAAAGGACACTTAAAGAGACAGGGAGGAGGAGGATGCTGGCTCAGGAGAGGAGGCTAGAAGCTGGCTCAGCTCTACTCCTGGGCAACCTGGAGATGAGGCAAAATGTCTTCTTCCTGGATTAGTTTAAAGGCCTAGAGTGGCACTGAAGGCCCCAGAGGGTAGGAGGTGTCTCCTCTACGGCAATGCCAGTACTAACTGTACAGACAAGATGAAAAGTTCCAGTATTATCAGCCTTAAACAAAGAGTGAATTTGAAATAGTTACATGCTGGGAGTCATACGGGCAGGGGCCATCCCCAGCAAATCCCAGACAGCAAAACCTAAATGGTAGGCCTCAACCAGGTCCAAGTAAGTAGCCAGATGCCTGGTAAGCCTCTGTGGTTTCCCAAATATATGAAGAAAGGGAGGGACGGAGGGGAGGGATGAAGAGGATGGGGTTAGTGGGGAGGGAGGGATTTCCTACTATCATGTGAAGTCTCTGTCCATGGGGCTGGGAGGGTGCACGGGGCTGGCTGCCACAGATCGTGTAAGCCAGCGGCATCATGCCCCGGGTCTGCCCTGTGCTATGAACCTGCCTGGTCCTTGTCCATAAGGCCAAGACGACTCTAATAAGGCGACTTTGCATCCCTCCTCCTCCAATGATTATTCATTCACCATGGAACCCAAACCTGGAGCTTACTGTGCTTTAGAATTTTGGATATTTACACAAAACTTTCTATAAATGTTACTAAATTCTTTGCTTGTTTTATATCAAATAAAATCCTCTGGGCAGAGTTTTAAATGTGTCTGGAAACTACTTGTAAAGCTATTAGGAGGATAACAAAAATATAATTTAAATATAATTATGCTACTAAAATATGCTAATTAAAATATGCTAATGTCATGTGAGTTGTCCTTGTTGAACATAAACAACGTTTTCAAGCTATTTATCTACGTAAATTGTTCCAGTGACATTACTGGATCAAAACTTTTAAAAATCTCTGATAATTCCTGTTATTAATTGGGTCATAGTTGCTGCTATTGTTAGTTAGTACGACATTGAGACAATATTTGAAATCCTTATAAAAATGGGAGTTTAATATTGACATTATCTACCATAAGAGAAATAATGTACCAATTCCCATAAAATAGAATTAAATGAGAGTCAGAGCCTCCCAGTCCTAATTTGTCTGTTACTCTTGTTTGTTCTCTATTGCTTCACCCCCACACATTTATTCTCATCTTCTCTGCTTTGCCCCAATGGCCTGAGAGTTAGACCCCTGAGAATTGCATCACCGAGCTCCCTCGCCAGCTTCTGATTGAGTTTGGCATATGAGAGGCAAGAGATTGGAGGACAGGAAGGATAAATCAAGGTATTTCTTCCTCCTGCCTTCCGTGCTTCTAAGTTAAAAAAGAAAAAGAAAAAAAAAAAAAAAAGAAACAACAGACCAAAATAGAGTGACTTTTACTAAGCCACATCACCATATCAAAACTTAATAACCTAATTATAGTTTCAGCCTCTCTCAGAAATAGAATTTTAAATCAATTAGTCTGGAATTTCTTGATCAATACGAGTGAGGTAATCTCCATGATAAAACTCCTACCCTCCCCTCTACCTCCCCACCTCCCCAAATATGACCTGGCCTAAAAATAATCCTTTCTTTTGTTAGTAATCCCCCTGCTTCCTATAAAAACCTCCTAGCTCTATGGGATGCACCTGATTCAAGAATCACCAGTAAAGCCAGTTAGAGCTTCACATTTACTTGAATTTTCTTCTTTAACAGTCGTGACTGGATCCTTCCATGAAAACAGTTCTCAGCTGGGCAAACTTCTTCCTTAGTGACACTGTTTGCTCCCTTTGTCTCTTCCGGCCAAGAAACTGTAGTGGCTTTGCGTGGTTGCTAGTCTGAGTCCCTGGCCTCTCTTCATTTGTTCCCTGAACTCTGCCCACACCTCTAAAATTGTCCCCTCGCTAAGGTTCCTCATTTGAACCATCTGGAATGAATTCTTTCTGCTGGGATCCTGCCCTGATACATATTGCGTCTTTCATTTGTATTTCACATTAATTGTGAGTGAAATTTCTAAGACAGCAGTCTCTCTTTGTGTTCGTGTTTTCCACCATGCCCCTTTGGGGGAGATGTATTGAAACCCTTGCAGGGCACAGACACCAGCCAGTCATACCAGATGCTGGCTTTTGTGGTTTTCTATAGCATTCCAGGTGAATATTAGCCCTTTTTTTTTTTGACAATGAAAACTAATTCTGAGATATTGGGATTGAAAGGAAAGAAAGAAAAAAGAACTAATGAGATCTAAAAATAAAATGCATTAGCTGATTCTGTAGCCAAGGCAATGGCCTTCGATGCTTTATTTCTTCTGTTATTTCCTCTCTTTGAAATGGTTTTCTTATTGAACCTGACTTTGCCGCTGCTCTCTGAGATGTGGCAAATTTACAATAGTAGGCCCCGGAACTAGCAAAAAATATCACAGAGCGGTGGTACACGAACTTCAATGTGCATCTCAGTCGCCGAGAGAAATTGTTAGGACAGGGACTGCTGGGCCCCACCCCCAGGGGTTCTGATTCAGTGTGTGGTGTAATAAGAAATACATTGGGGGGAGGGTGCGGGGAGAAAGGGGTAATAAAAAAATACATTTGGTCCTTGTCCCTGGTTCCTGGCCCACAGCTCCCCAAAACCTTGGAATTTCCCAAGTGATAGTAGCATCTTTTGTTATTCATAAGGAGCCCCTTTCAAGCACACCAGAATTCATGCTAATGAGGTGGCAGAGTAAGGTCCCTCCCTGCGTAGCCTCAGAACCCACTCACCTCTGGGAAGAGAGGGAGTAGCTGGAGATTAAGCTCCATAAAAACTCTTGGACAAGATCTGATGAGCTCGTGGTCTGGGGAACTCACCCCATGCTGGGAGGATGGTGCACCCCGACTCCCCGGGCACAGAGGCTCAGGACCATTCCATACCTCATCCTGGGTACCTCTTCATCTGGCTGTTCATCCGTGTCCTTTATAATAAATGTTTCCCTGAGCTTTGTGAGCCCGGCTAACAAATTTTGAAACTCAAGGAGGGGGGTTGAACCCTGATTTATAGCCAGTTGGTCAGAAGCCCAGGTAACAACCTGGATAGGTGACTGGTGTCTGAAATGAGGGCAGTCTTATGGGCTTTGGGTCTTAGCCTGTGAAACTGGACACTATCTCTAAGTAGATAGTGTCAGAATTGAGTTAAATTTATAGGACACCTAGTTGGTATCCACTGAGAACTGGAGACTTGTTTGTTGGTGTTGGAAAACACACTAGCAGTAGGTCGGAGGTAGGGCCTGAGGATTTGCATTTCTAACAAGTTCCCAGGTGATGCTGATGCTGCTGGTCCAGGGATCACGCATTGATAACTGACATAGCAAATAATCTAATCAAGTGACAGATGATTGTCTGGTAACCTGTCAGATTATTCTCCATTTTACATCTTATATGGGTGCTTTTTGCTGCTTGTAAGAAAAGGAGAGATTATAAGTCAGCTAAAAACATTTGTTTGCCCTAAATATCAAGCATCTTTCTCAAAACTTTTATCTTCCATGCTTTATTTTGCGTAAGAAATAGTGAGAAGACAGGTATGAGAATGTCTTGGGTACTTTCCTAAACTTTCTAATGGGTTTTAGTCAATTTCCCAAAGTAGTGATTGTATATATTTTCCAGATCTATAGATCCAAATTCTTATAAAAGAGCTAATTCATTTACATTTAAGAAGACATATTCAAATGATGAAATTCCTTTCTGGAGATGGTCTGCTTCCTTTGGCAGAGGGAATGGGGGAATGCATCGGGCAGTAAGTCAAATAATTTTTACTGTTTAACAACTTGTATACTTTTTTACCCCCCTCGAAGTACAGGAGGAACTAAGAAAAAGACTTAATATTTCAAAGAAAACATCAGCTATGCTGTTACAACACTGGATGGACTTATGTTAAAGCAAGGTACTTATAAATCTGGAGGCTTCTTTTCATTGGGAAAAGAATCTACCATTCTAATATAACTGGGTTTGATGCCACATTATAGTTATTCTTGAACACAATGGGAAAATTAAGAAAACTGAGGCAAAACATAACTCATAAATTTTAACTAAATCATAACCCCTGAGGAGTTTTCACATTCCAAGTCAGCTCACAGCCAGAGGAGACTCCAGAGAGAACCAGGTTCTGCACCTGACTCAGATCACTGCCATCTTGGAATCGGGTTAAGTTGCTACATCCGGGCCCATGGAGCAACCTAGATGGATTAGGACATGTGTCTCAGAGGTGTTCTAGTCAGACTGCCTGGAACTAGATTTATGTGAGTTGCTTTAAATTGTCATCCCTTCCTGAGCAACTCCCAGGGGCCATCAGCAGCTGGAAAAGGGAGTCCTAGAGTTTTCGCCTCGTATAATAAGCACAGTAGTGGCACTCAGGTGAGCCAGGTATGGCAGCAGCCTCGCCGCTAATGGACCTTCCATACTCTAGCGCGGGTAGCTAAGGGACTTTTTTATCCTGGAAACAAAACGCTTCCAAATTCCTTCCCCCACAACTTGATGAGATAATGAGATTTTCTCCTTACCTAGTGAGAGCCCTCATGCTTTCTGTGCTTGCAGCCAATCCAGACTTATTTACCCAAATTCTCCTCCTCGGTGTGGTTATTAGCTAGTTCCCTTCCTATACGCATAAAAGCATCTGCTTGCATATTTAAAATTAACTCACTCTGGTAGTATGAGCTTCCCCTGCTGAGCAGAACACTTACAAACATGTGCCTGCAGGGGGAAAAAAATGCTTCGTGCTGTAAATGGAACAAAAAGAGGAAAAATAATGTGGAAATTTCACTGCTGCCCCGTATTCTATTTATATCCAGGCAAGGCAAGTTTATGAAATACACAGAGCCAGATTCGAGGTTGAGTTTAAATCAATACGATTTGAATGCAGGTACTTTGCTGGTGTCTACGAGTCAAATCTAGCATTATGTAGCTCTGATATCTGGAAATGTTCACATGAAGTTTTGAACCTTAAAGTACAGTTGTATGGCACTGCTGAGGTCAACGTTCAGAAAAAAATGGGAATATGTGTGAAGCAGGGCTTGGGAAACTTTTCCCTAAAGGAAGGCATTCCCCAGCTCTTTTAAGTAAATTCTTAATAATATATCTGTAAGTCTGAGGAGAGTCTAGTTTCTGGACATCGGTGCCAGACCAACTTTGCTAAAACTCTTCTGTTCTCTGGTCAAAGAGAAGTTCTCTCCATCGTGCATTTCAGGTGGCAATATCAAGATAAAGAGATGCCTTTTTGAAAGGGTCCAAATGGGTCTGTCTGGTGGAAGAACTTACCTACTGTGATAGCCATTTGAAGCATAAGATCTTTTTTTTTTTTAAGTCATGTACTTGTTTTACGTTTTAAGTGGTCTTGATAGATTCTGATAGTTCTGGTAGTTTCAGTGAGCACGCTCATTCCATGGGGGTACTGGATATAAAAGAAACTCATTGAAATGGTATGTTATGCCATATAAGTGGATATATGTGTGCGTGCATGTGTGTGTTTATGGGGAGGAAAAGAGAGATATTTGTCTATCTATAGAGAGAGATTTATTATGAGAAATTGACTCATTCCATTATGGAGTCCGAGAAGTCCTACAGTCTTCCATGTGTAAGCTGGAGGCCCAGGAAAGCCAATGGTATATAATTCCAGTCTGAGTCCAAAGGCCTGATTTATATCACCAGGGGAACTGATGATATAAATCCCTGTCCCAGAGTAGGAGAAGACCAATGTCCCAGCTCAGCAGGTAAGCAGGAAGAAAAAGGGGTGAGTTCTGCATTCCTCTGCTTTTCGTTTCATTCAGGGGATTGGATGAGCATCCACACGAGGGTGGGTAATCTACTCACTGACTCTACAGACTCAATTGCTAATTTCACTTGGAAACACCCTCGCAGATGGACCTAGAAACAATGTTTAATCTGGGCACAGTCAAGTTGACACATAAAATTAACCATCACACTGACCTTCAAAAATGAAAATGAAGTAAAGTGACTCCCAGATAAACAGAGGCAGAGAGAATTCATCTTAGATCTGCCTTACACTAATACAAAAAGAAGTCCTTCATGCTAAAAAGAAGTGATACCACACAGAAATTCAAATCCAAAGGAGGGAATGAAGACCACGAAAAGGGATTCGTAAATAATAAATAAAAATAAGTGTATACATTTTTGTTTTCTCTTATTTAAAATACATATTGTTTAAAGCAATAATTAACACTGTATTGCTGGGTTTATAACATATATAGATGTAATAGCACATTTATATGCTATATATAAATTGTGAACTATAGAAACATAGTAAATGTACATACATAAATAGCATCTTTAGATGTTCAGATATAAGGAGGGAGAAGGAAATGGAGCTATAGTGTAGTAAAGTTTCTATATTTAACCAGAATTACACGAGTATTAATCTGAAGTAGGTTGCGATCAATTCAGATGAATATTGTAATCCCTAGAACAATCAACCACTAAGAAGGCCATTCAAAATGTTTAAGAAATTAACAGAGGAATTTAAATGGTGCACTAAAAGTTTTGTTTACCATAAAAGAAGGCAATAAGAAGTAACACATTAACAAAAAAGATTTAGACACAGAGAAAACAAATAGAAAAACACCAGGTGTAAATCCAACCATAACAACAATTACACATTAAATGTGAATGAACTAAACACTCCAATCAGAAGGCAGATACTGTCAGAGTGGCTAAAAAAGTAACTAATATCCAACTATGTTCTGACTATAGAACTAGACTTCAAGATTCAAAGACACAGATGGGCTGAAAGTAAAATAATGGGAAAAGATATCCAGGAGTCCCTCCTTCCTTCCCCACTGTTTCACTCTCCATAATTTCAGTTACCTGCAGTGGTCCAAAAATATTAAATGGAAAATTCCAGAAATATACAATTCATAAGTTTTAAATGGCATGCCATTCTAAGTGGTGTGTTGAAATCTCATGCCACCCTGCTCCGTCCAGCCTAGGAAGTGAATCACCTCTTTGTCCAGCAGCCCATACTGTGTATGCTCCTCACCTGTTAGTCACTTAGTAGCCACCTATCAGATCACCTGTCCTGTTATTGCAGTACTTGTGTTCAAGTCATCCTTATTTTACTAATAATGGGTCATTCACCTAACTTCATCTTGTCAGGTAGGCATTTTAACATCTCACATCATTACAAGAAGAAGGGTGAGTCCAGTACAATAAGATCTTTTTCAAGAGAGAGAGACTACATTCACATAACTTTTATTACAGTACACTATTAATATTGTTCTATTTTATTATTGTTGTTACTCTCTTACTGTATCTATTTCATAAATTAAACTTTATCACAGGGTATGTATGTATAGGAAAAAAGATAGTACATATAGGGTTTGGTAATATCCACAGTTTCAGGCATGCACTGGGGGGGCTTGGAACGTATCAACTGCAGATAAGGGGGGACTGCTGTACTACACAAATAATAATCATAAGAAAGCTCAAATAGCTATATTAACATCACACAAAATGGATAAGACTCAGAGTATTGCTAGAAACCAAAGGAGATCTTTTATAATGGTAAAAAGGCCCAATACATCAGGAAGACATAAAAATTATAAAAGTAAATGTATATAAGAGACAGCCCCAAAATATGGAGGCAAAATTGACACAAAAAGATAAATGGGTAGTTTAACAATTAGATAAAACTTCGTTACTCACCTCTCAATTAACTGATAGAAACACTTAACAGGAAATTAGCAAGGATACAGAAGATTTTACCAATACTATTAACCAACTTAACCTAGCGAACATGATATATAACACTGCACCCCACCATAGCAGAAAACACATTCTTTCAAGCATACATGGAATATTCTCCAGCACGGATTATGTACTAGTTCTAAAACAAGTCTCAATAAATTTAAAAAGATTTAAATTTATTGATTACAATAAATTTAATAGATACCTGATTACAATGGAACTAAATTAGAAACCAACAGAGTGAAATTTGGGATGTCCCCAAATCTTTGGAAATTAGGCAGCCCACTTCTAAATAACCCATGTGTCAAAGAACAACTCACAATGGGAATTTTAAAATATTTTGAACTTAATTAAAATGAAAACAACACATTAAAAGTTATGGGATGTATATAAGACAGTGCTTAGGGGGAAATTATAGCTTTCAACACCTAAATTAAAAAGGGAGCTCTCAAATCAATAATCTAAGCTTCTATTTTAATAAACTAGAAAAGTAAACCTAAAGCAAACATCAAGGATATAACAAAGATCTTAGTGGAAATCAGTAAAATAGAAAACAGAAAAATAATAGGAAAAAAATCAATAGATACAAAGTTCTTTGAAAAATTCAGCAAAGTTGATAAACTTTAGTTAGACTAAGGGGGGAAAAAAAAAGACAAAAATTACCAAAATCAGAAATAAAAAAGGGATTATCAATGCCAACCCTTCAAAAATAATGAGGATTATAAGAGAATGTTATGGACAACTTTGTATCAATAACTAGATAATTTAGATGAAACGGATAAATTCCTAGAAAGACACAAATTACCAAAATTGACTCAAAAATAAACAAAAGCTAAATAGACCCATAATACACATAGATATTAAATTTGTAATTAAAACATGCTTAATCATTAGAGAAATGCAAATTAAAACCACAATGCAATATCACCTCACACCTGTCAGAATGGCTACCATCAATAAATCAAAGAACAAGAAGTGTTGGTGAGGATGTGGAGAAAAGGGAACCCTCATACACTGTTGGTGGGATTGCAAATTGATACAGACACTATGGAAAACAATCTAGAGGTTCCTCAAAAAATTAAAAATGGATCTATCTTTTGACCCAGCAATTGCACTTCTGGGTATTTATCCAAAGAAAACCAAAACAATAATTTGTAAAGACCTATCCATCCCAGTGTTCCTAGCAGCACTATTTACAATAGCCAAGATATGGAAGCAACCTAATTGCCCATTAACAGACGATTGGATAAATAAGTTATGGTTCATATATATAATGGAATATTATTCAGCCATTAAAAAACATGAAATCCTATCATTTGCAATAACATAGATGGACCTAGAGGTTATTACACTGAGCAAAGTAAGTCAGAGAAAGATAAATACAATATTATTTCATTTATATGCAGAATCTAAGGAACAAAAAAGAACAAACTAATTGAAAACAGGCTCACAAATATAGAGGACAATCTGCTGATGGCAAGAGAGGAGGGTTGGGGGCAGGGGCTGGAAGAAAGCTGTGAAGGATTAAAGAAGTACAAATTAATAGTTAATAGATGGTCACGGAGATGGGGAGCATGACGTAGAGAATGCAGTCAGCAGTAATGTAATGGCTATGTGTAGAGGCAGAGGGAAGATAGAGTAATCAGAGAGATCATTTCATAAACTATATAAATGTCTAACCAATGTACTGTATACTTGAAACTAGCAAACAAACAAAAAATCTTTAAGTCTTCCTTCAAAGAAAAGCTCAGGCCCAGATAGCTTCAAAGGTGGATTTTTATCAAATATCGAAAGAAGGAATGTCAATCCCACACAAATGCTTCCAGCAAATGGAGGAGGGAACATGTTCCAACTCATTCTATGAGTCTAGTATTATGTTAAAAACAAAGTCCCAAAAAGACATGTTAAAAAAACTAAAAATCATGTCCCTGATTAACACAAACACAAAAATCCTTAACAAAATATTAGCAAACCAAATCCAACGACCTGTAAAAAGGATTATACACCATGACCTGGTGGGATTTATCCCAAGACTGCAAGGTTGATTTAACATTCAAAAATCAATTTATATAATACACCATACTAACAGAATAAAGGACAAAACCCACCTAATCATCTTAATAAACAGAAAAAGCATTTGACAACAGCCCAAAACCATTCATGATAAAAACTCTCAACAAAATAGGAACAGAAGGGAACTTCCTCAACCTTATTATATGACAGGCATCTACAAATAAGGTACAGCCAACATTATTTTTAATGATGGAAGACTGCTTTCCCTCTGATAACGAGAATAAGGCAAGAATGCTGCTCTCACCACCCCTATTCAACATTGTATTGGAGACATGCAATAAAGCCAGAAAAATAAAGGCATACAGATCGAAAGGAAGAAGTAAGTCTTTATTCCCAAATAATATAATCTGGTATGTGAACAAATTCTAAAGGATCAAGAAAAAATTTACTAGAATTAATAAATGAGTTTAGCATGTTTGCAGGATACAAGACAAAGTTTCAGCTGTATTTTTAAATATCAGCAACAAACAATCCAAAAAAGAAATCAAGAAAATATTTTTTTTCACAATAGTTTCAAAATGAATTAAATGCTTAGGAACAAATTTAATAAAACACCAGTACACTCAAAATTAGAAAGTGCTGCTAAGATAAAAAAAAAAAAAAAAAAGAAAAGAAAAAAAAAGAAAGAAAGAGCTAAGTAAGTAGGAAGACATTCCACATTCACGAATTGGAAGGCTCAGTATTGGAAGGTGGCGATATCCCCAAAACGATCTATAGGTTCAATGCATATCTAAATCCTAGCAAGCATTCTAACAGAAATTGACAAGCTGTTCCCAAAATGTACATGGAATGCAAAGTACCTGAAATAGCCAAAACAATTTTGGAAAGAACAGTGTAGGATTTTGTATACCTGATTTAAAAACTTACTATAAAGGTATAGCTTGGGTATTGTTAGTGTAAAGCTAGATACAGCTATCAATAAAGCAGAATTAAGAGTCAGAATTAAGAACTAAATCTGTATAGTTATGGCCAATTCATTTTCAATAAAGGTGCCTAGGTATTTTAGTAGGGGAAGTAATCGACTTTTCAACAACAAGTGGTCCTGAGGGAAAAGAACAAAACAATACCTTAACCCACAGCACACAAAAATCAACTTGAACTAGATTATAGACCTAAGTATAAGAGCTAAAACTACAAACTTCTAGAAGAACATATTGAAGAAAATCTTTGTGACCTTGGCTTTCTTAGACACGATACCCAAACCATGACCTATAATAGAACAAATTAATCAAAAAGACTTCATCGAAACTTGAAACTCTTGCTCTTCAAAAGATAGCATTTAGAAAGTTAAGAGGACTTCCGGTCAAGCTGGTGCAGTAGGAGACACTATATTTGCCTCCTCCCACGACCACGTCAAAATTACAACTAAACTACAGAACCACTATCATTGGGAGTTGCCTGAGATCTGGCTGAACAGAAATCCTACAACTAGGACACACACAAAAGGCCAGCTCGAGACTGGTAGGAGGAACAGAGAAGCGGAACAGGCTGGTCCCATACCTGAGTATAGCGGTTGAGAGTCGTAAGGGATATCTTGGTTGCAGAGGTCCTCCTGGAGGAGTGAGGGGTCCTGGCCCCACACTGGGCTCCCCAGTCCAGGGTTCCAGTGCTAGGAAGAGAAGTCCCCACAAACTCTGGCTGTAAAAACCAGCGGAGATTGTGGCTGAGATGGAGTGCTGCGGTAGTCACAAACATCCCTTTTAAAGGGCCTGGGTGTGGACTTATTTGGTGATGGAGTCACTTGCTCTGAGCTCCAGCGCTGGGGCGGCTGATCAAGGAGCACCAAGGACATACGGGGAGGACCTGAGTTGTCTGGCTTCAGGGTGAGTGCTGGAGGGGCAGCTTTCCCCCAGACAGAAGCGCTGGCAGAGAGCAACTGTTTCTTTGTTGAGGCCTCCTGCCTCCTCGCATGGGGATGCAGGAAGCTGCCATATCTGAGCTCCATCAACCTGGCTAACACTGGTCACCCCGCCCTGGGGATTCTGAGACCCCGCCCCTCCCAACATGTGGGTCCATCCAAGCCGCCTCCAGTGAGGTTTTTTTGTTTTGTTTTGTTTTTTTACATACAAATGACCTGTCTAGGCTCATACTGTAGACTTTCTTAAAATCTCTCAAAGGTTCACAAAACGCAAACAAGCGGCATCTAGCCTCAGCATGCCCTGTATCTCTTGCTGAGCAGCCTCAAGACAAGTACTCTCAAGGTACCTCTAAGCCCAACATGGGTGGCGGCCATCTGTGGATTGCCTGGTGACTCTTGCCAGGTGGTCCCAAGCAGTGCTCAGGCTACGGCTGAACTTGGCCTGAAACTGGACCCTCCCAGCAGACCTTTGGGCTGGCACACCCAGTGGTCGGCTTCTACCAGAGCCGGAGCACCACCCAGGGCTGCATCTGAAGAAGACACACCCAAAGGGCAGACCAGCCAGGCACCACAGCTCTGCTAAAGTGAATCCTGCTCTGTAGGGTCAGCCCCTCACGAAGAGCACTTACCTTACACCACACTGCCTCTCAGAGCAGAGCAGAGCTGTATGGAACTGAGGGAGGGTTTCAGATTTATGTATTACTCATTAGTTTATGTACCTATCTATTATATCTTTGCTCCAGAAAGAATTCGAATTGGCCAGAGGGTCTAAATTCTCTATCCATGAGGATATAACTAACGAATCTTTCTCTTGCAAGAAAGAAGTAACTGACTCTACTTGTCCAGGTGGATCTTTCACAGAAAGTCTGAATTTTTATAGATTCTGTCCCTACATCCTTCTCTACATACCCTTTGAAGGTTCTGTCTAGTTATTTCCCCCATTTAACTTTCAACATAATGGGAAATAGTGAGCAAGACCTGAAACCCATCACCACCAAAATGGTTTCCTCCGAAACTAGTCTGTCTCAAGAAAGATTTTCAGTCCCCAAAAGGGGCGCTGTGGTTCAAGTTAGTTTATTTGCTACCGAGTTTGCACTTGTACTGTCCTCCTTTTGTGTCCTCTGAATGATGAACTGCAGTATAAATTTAGGATCATCTTTTGTAGAAACTGGACAACTTCCAAATCAAACATAAAAACATGATTTTCTGGGAGGAAAAGTAAACAGCTGAGGTTTCTACATAATTGGAATGAGACTGGGCTCTCAAGAAGCGTCCAACTAGCAAAGAATTATAAGCAGAAACTGACTGACAGGAACAAAGTTAACGAAAACTAAGCTTCGAGACCACCCACTCACACAGCCTTCTCCAAGGTCCCAGAAAGTGGTCCAGCACTGTGTTCGAATGGTCATATGTTTCTGTAAAACTGGCAAAATGCGTTATTTTAACCACAGTCTGCTTTCCCTTGGTTGTCTGCCTCCTCAGATCCAGTCCTACTGGGTGGCCTTAGCATTACTTGGATCTGGCTAAGGCAAAGTGGAATGGGGGGTACACGTAGTTAACAGAACAGCTTTATGTGATTTGCAGTTATTTCTGTAGTTATTACTAGGCATCCTGGGGCTGGAATGGCTCCAAGAACCCTCTTACCTATGGAGCCAACTCCCCCAACATGACATAAAGATGTGAGCCAGTGGCCCTATTGCAAGAGAAGTGTGTGCCCAGCAGCACATTATGCTGGTGGTGGTGGCAGACCAAGGTTGGAATGTAGGGAGGGAAGCGGCAGCTAGTCAGTCCACAGGGAATTCTTACAGTTGTTAGGTATGTAAAATTACAAGTGCAGGATTTGACTCTCACAGATGCCTAGTCAAAACAGAAATACATTTGACAATGCAGCACATCCAACTAGAAATACATCATGCCTTTCTATGACAATCACATGACAGAATATTTCTAGGGCACGAACCTACAACCACACACAGAAATGTCTGCGGATGAAGCGGCACCTTTTATGCATCCCTATAAGCAATCATAAATATACATGGATATAACAAATTATATACTATATAACAAAATGTGTACATAAAACCATACTGCAATGGTGAAATACCTTTCTTTTTTTTTTTAATCAAAAATGATATTACAAAATCACTGCCATATAAACAGGAGATCAAAGAACAAGCAGCCAAAACATGAACAGAAAAATATCGTAGAGGTTTGTCAGGCAATAAATTAAGGTATTAGATTAGATTTGTAATGTTTGTGGTAATTACCACCTTTTTACAATTTTTAAGTTTGCTTTATCATTTTTAAAAAATTCTCATTCTCACCTAATTTTATAATCATAAAATTGTGTTCTCTTGTTCGTGACAGAATTCTGAAATAACATACATTTCAGGCCCCACGAGACCTGGATGGGACCCTGATTGGAGATGCTCTGATAACTAGAGTAGAAGGATGGAGGAAATAAAATATATTTAAAACTTTGGCTTACATAATAATCCGAGATTTTATTTCTGCATTTAAATTTTAGTTCTATGAATTTGCTTTTTTGCTCAGTTTTAGTGAGGTATAGTTTATATAGAGTATTATGCAAAGATATTAATTATACATTTCAGTGACTTCTGACAAATGTATGTATAATAGAAAATAGACATATTAGTCTCTGCACCCCCTCCCGGTTCCTGGCCCAGAGCTCCTGAAAGCCTTGTGATTCCCTAAGCGATAAGAGCACCAGGAGCATCTTTTGTTCTATTGAGGTGACAGTGAGTGGGCTTCCAGATGGCTCCTGGATAGAGGCTCGTCACCAGAAAGATCGCCTCATAGTTAGAAGCTAGGGGTATTTGGCCCCACCCCCTCACCCTCCCAAGTGGGGACAGGGTTTGAAAATAAAGTGAATAATTGATAATGCCCACATGAGGAAGTCTCCATAAAAATCCCTGTAGCATGGGGTTTGGAGAACTTCCCAATCAGTGAGCACATCCACATAGGGAAGGGTGATTCAGCCCAGCTTCACAGGGACAGACACTCCTGTGCCCAGGACCCTCCCAGACCTCACCCAGTGCATCCCTTCATCTTAATGTAGGGAGGAGGCAGGAGAATTAAAAATGTTAGTCAAGCCACATTCAGAGGCTGCAACGTGCTGATCAGCCCTGCAGCCAGGCCAGGGGGACACCTGTAGAACAAAGGACAATTTCTGCTGGGATCGCTAACAACTCATTCCCCACACCTGTGAAGGGGAAACAGGAAGCAAGTCATTCCCTATGGCTAAAACCATGGGGGACCTAGGATTAAAGGCTGGGAACTGTCAGCAGGCCTTTCCTCTACATATTCTTACCTTTTCACGCTACTTACTCTTCCCCTTCCTCACTGTATGTCCATATCAAAGGAAATGGGTAAACAAAGTTTTTGAAACAATAACTCACAGGAACTAAAGGTTGATATATAAACTGAATTCCCATCTCTTACTCCCTGGTCTTTCCACGATCCCCAGTCCCTCTCACTGTCTCTGAGAGAAGACTGCCCTCTGTCTGTGGGGTGTCACCCCTTTTCTGATAAACTTTCCTTTCGACTCTAACTTTGGCATGTGTGTCGAATTCTTCCCACACTCTCGGCCAAAGGACCCTCTTCTTCTCTGGGTACAGGGCTTGGTCTCCCCGACTTGGGGATATTTGCCCTGTCCTGCCTCAGTCTGGTCGTTTAGCTGTATCCTTCACCGAATCCTTTAATAAACTGGTAAATGTAAGTGTTGAGTTCCGTGAGCCATTCAGGCTAATTAATCAAACCTCCAACCTGTCAAGTCGGACAGGGCTGTGGATGGATGACCTGGGGACCTACTACTTGCGACTGGCACCTGAAGTGGGGTGGGAGCAGCCTTGTGGAACTGAGCCCCCAACCCAGGGAATCTGAGAGTGTCAGAATTAAGTTGAATGGTAGGACTCTCAGCTGGTGTCGCAGAGAATGGCTTGGTGCGGGAAAACTCTCACACCTTTGTCGCCCCGAAGTGCCAGAAGAGAAGACACCCAGGATGAAGTCAGGAGGGAGGCTGGGTTTTCCCTGACAGGAGAACTACAGGTCTGACTCAATATGAACCCATGAAACTACTATTCAGATGAAGATAGAAAACATTTTCGTCACCCCCCCCAGCCCCCCGCTCCCTTGTGCCACTTTCCAGT
The DNA here is from genome assembly GCF_902729225.1 of Pteropus medius. NCBI lineage: Eukaryota > Metazoa > Chordata > Mammalia > Chiroptera > Pteropodidae > Pteropus > Pteropus medius. The sequence continues at coordinate 8,825,967 of NW_024356249.1, read as the reverse complement.
AGATCCTCCGTTGCCAGAGGCACCCAGTATTCTGATTCTCATCACTAGAGATTATTTGCTGTTTTTGAACTTCATCTAAGTGGAATGATGAAGTGTACATTCCTTTGAGTCTGACTTCTTCCCTCGGCACCGGTCTCTGAGATTCGGCTGTCGTGTAATCTCTGCCTTCCCACTGCTGAGCAGTAATTCCATGCTGCAGCTACGTCACGATTTATCCATTCTGTTAAACATTCGGGTTAGTTTCACGTTTGGGGGATTCTGGATAAAGATGCCGTAAATATTTGTGTGTAAGTCGTTTTGTGGAGATACATACATTTTCATTTCTTTTGGGAATGCCCTGAGGGATGGGATAGCTGGGTCCTATGGGTACGTGGATATTGAACTTCATAAGGAACTGCCAGAACTCTTCCCAGAGAGGTCACACGATTTCCCCCTTCCATCAGCAATGAATGAGAGTACCAGTTGCTTCGAATGCTTACCAGTGTTCTACTGGGTGTCTTGCTGTGGTTTTAATTTACATTTCCAATTAATAACGGTGTCAAGTGCCTTTTCATGTGTTTCCTAGCCATTTCTCTATCTTCCTTTGTAAAGTGTCCTTCCAAATAATGTCCATTTTTATTTAAATTGTTTGTCTTTTATTATTGGGATGTAGGAGTTCTGTATAAATGCTGGATGCAAGTCTCTTTCTCTACACATGCGCACGTGTGTGTGTTTACATACATACATATATATATATACATTTTTATATATACACATATATACATTTTTTATAAAATATATGTATATATATTTTTTTTCCTCCCAATCTGTGCTCTTTCTTCATTGTCCTTTTTTTTTTTAAAACTTTTTTTCTTGGAATACTTCTAGAGTTACAAAAGAGTTGCAGAAATAATAGAGTTCATGTGAACCCTTCCTTTGGCTTCCTCTAAAGTTAATATCTTATATTGTCCACGAACTTGGAGGTTTGCAACTATGAGCCTGTCCTGTAGAGACTAGGACATTTGACAGCCCTCCTTCATTCTGCCCCACTGGCTCTGTCCCCTTTAGCTCAAACTGGCAGTGTCTCTGCTGACATAATTCCGTCTCTACTCCCGACTTCCATGGAGACCTCCGATTACATCCCTGTTTTCCCTTCATGGTCTCTTTATCAGATGGTTGTTTGGCCAAACCCTCAGTGTCCTGTCCAAAACAAGCTTTCTCATGATTATTTTTTGCAGCAGAGAATTCTCCAAACCTCGACTTCTGGTTCCTTTTTGTTGAACAATTTCTTCTTCGACTTTTCTCTTTTCTCTCGTTTTACTCCAAGCATCAAGAGGAATCACGCGGCTCCTTTGACACTTAGCTAGGAATCTCCGCTGAACACCCTGCTGCATCGCTCCCGAGCTCTGCCTTCCATGAGGCCCTGGGACACAGTTCAGCTAAGTTCTTTGCCACATCAGAGTAAGGATGACCTTTCCTGCAGTTCCCAAGGACTTGCTCATCATCACTCCTATCATCGGAGCCTTCACCAGAGCTGTCCCTAACATCCATATTTCTAGCCTGGACCTCAAAACTCTTCCAGTTGCTACCCACTGTCTAGTTCCAAAGTGGCTTCCACACTCTGAGGCATGTGTTACAGTAGCATCCCACTTCTTGGTACCCAAGTCTGTGTCAGGCAGCTCAGGACGCTCTAACAAATACCACAGGTTGCGTGGCTTAAACAATAGGGCTATTTCCTCACAGGCCTGGAGGCTGGAAGTCTGAGATCAGGGGGCCAGCGTCGGGGAGCCCTTGAGTTCTGGCAAGAGCCCTCTTTCTGGCTTGCAGACGGCCTCCTTCTGTGTCCTCACATGGCAGAGAGAGAGGTCTCTGGTTTCTCCTTTTCTAAGGGTGCCAATCTCAGCGTCTCATCTAAACCTAACTAACTCTAAAGGCCCCATCCCCAAATACCACTACGCTGAGGGTTAGGGTTTCGACCTCTGAATTTGGAGGGAACGCAAGTATTTGGTCCGTAACTGCAGGCTTCAGTGGCTTTCAGAAGACCCTGAGGGAGAAGAGCAGAGACACCTGCTATGCCTTTGAGGTGCTCTGTTAGCATGAAAAAAATACACACACACACACGCACGCACGTATATATATATATATATATATATATATATATATATATATAAAATCTAATATATATATATAAAATACACACACACACACATACATATATATAAAATCTCTGTATTGATTATGCTGGTTAGATTTTCTATCTTTCTCACTTTTCGTCTATGACCTGTGCCCTGTGTTGGACTGAAAATGGTATCCCCTGGTGTCCTTGTATGTTTGTGTATTCCTCCCTACATTTCTGATTTATAAAGGTAGTTTCTGTGTTGTATTACATCTATATTTGCATTTGCGGCAACATCGTTGTGAATTGCAGCTCTGGGCATTATCAGGTGTTCTATTTCATTTAATGCTTTTTGTCCAAATTCAGTTGTTTTCTGAATCGTGATCACAGGCTCTGCTCCCTTATTGTTTTATTTGCCTGCCGTACCTTTATACATCTCTCAGTTTTATTCATTCCGAATCACTGATTTAGTTGCAGCTTCTGAATTCAGCGCAGGGTGGGGTTTTGCTTTGTGAATCAACCTGAAAATCTTTTTAATCGGTGAGGTTCCACTGGCGTGTATTGAAATGAGTGACAGGCTTGGTTTGATACCTATTTTAATGTTATAGTTACTGTGTATTTCGTTCTACTTCACATGTTCTTTTCTCTGTGGAGCACGTTTTCATTGCTCTTTCAGAATTTTCTTTGGTGTCTGGAAAATTTTGAAAATTTGTTCTGGCCGTGAACTTCCGATCTTCACACGTCACTCTCCCCGTGTGCATGCCTGTGTCCCCCTTTTATGCGGACCCTGGTCATACTGGATCCGGCCCACCCTACTCCAGCATGACTTCGTCTCAACCAGGTACATCTGCAAGGACTCTATTTCTAAATAAAACCATATTCCCAGGTGCTGGGGGCTGGGACTTCAATATGGTTTTGGGGAGACACAACTCGACACATAGTAAGTCCCATCTTTATATCTGCAGTGGTGCCTCAAATTCTGTCCTTTGATTTTTCAAGCTGGTAAAATTGTGGGTTTCTATGGGAGTTTTAGCTGCCCCCTGGAGGAGGGCTGTGGGCTGTTCTCAGGCTAAACACTGTCAAAATAGAAAACTTACCCATTACTGGTCTCTTCTCCCAAGTGTCAATCCCCTCTTAAGTTTCTGCTTCCTTTGGTTGTTCTTTAGTGACTTCATGTGGTTGTTTTTACATTTTGATGATGAATTTATGGTTGTTATTTGCAGGAGGGTTGGTCCAAAGCAGCTCTTCGACTGTTACTGCAAGACTCGCATTTTTTATCTTCCTAGATGTGCTTGTGTTTTTTGTTTTTTATTTTATTTTTTTTTTGGGGGGGAGTCTATTTCTGTTCTGAGTTTTTGAATTTGTGACTTCAGGCATTTTTCATATCTGCAAATATTTTTTTTTAAGTACGTTTAATTCAGATTGGTTATTGTGCATCCATTTCCTTCTGCTTCATTTTTGGGAGGGAATTTTTATAAGCTGAAGTGTTTTTATTTTTTTCTATGTTCCCGTTATATATTGGCTTTGTTTGGATGCTATCTGCCATTTCCCATTCATTTGGAAATTTCCTTTTTTTCTTGGGCCAGCAATAACAGGAAAGGATAAGGATTTTAGACAGCTTACTATATTTTGTAGTTCAAGAGTGCCCTCTTCTGCTGATTTAGGAAACTGCAATTTGTTTAATAACACTTTTGAATGGGTAGTTTGGTATCTTTTGATTTTGTTCTACTATTACTTTTAATTTAAAAAAATATACTTAACCTCATGGGGGCATTAACAATGTTTTATTTTTTGATGTCTGTGATGGTTTCAAGGATGTGATGGTTTCAAGGATGAACTGTACACTTATACAGTGCATCTTTACATGTGCATATTATACTTCAATAGAAAGCTAAAAATACACTTAAGCCTATAATTTTCTGACTAATGTCAATAATGAAATAATATTATGTTTGAGGAAATTATTTTCTACCTTCCACTTTTGTTATGACCTACCTATTTTTGGCCACTTAATACTCTAAAAATTGTACCTTGTACATATGCTTAAAAATATATTTTATAAATACACTTTCTGGTAGCTTACAGCTACTTGTTCTCAAATCATCTGATGCTCACTGTCAGTCTTTTCAAACTATGCCTTTATCATTCATGAATTCTTTATCTTGATTCATCTTGCAGGTGGCTGAAGTAATTTTTAGTGAAAAATAGCCATAATCAAGAAGCAATCCCACAATGTTTCACCATTAAAACTAGCACAACTTTGCATATCTAAGAATGCCTTTCTGTTGCTTCAAAGAAGAGGAAAATTTGCCAGATCACAAGCACATCCCTTCAAAACTTATTAAACAATGTTTTCTATTTTCTGACATCATATCGTGGCAGAAAATGAAGCCAGCCTGGTTTTTAAAAATTCCATTGTCTAATTTTTTGTTGCTAGTGTATAAAAGTGCAGTTGACTTTTTAATATTGACCTTGTGTCTAGTGACCTTGTGAATGCATTAATTGCAACAGTCTATCTGTTGATTCTTTTGAATGTTCTACGTACGTAATTGTCTGAATATTAAAACAATAAATTCTATCTGCTGTTCTCTACTAGGACTCTATTACCCTGGTTTACTGTGAAATAGCAAATGCCTTCGAGAGAAAAGCCGGGGGAATGTGGATTCCACCTCTCACTGAGTTTCTCTCGTTGCAGGTATTGTAATTCCTCCCTCGTATCCACACATTTTAAACAGTTTTCTAATGTACACTGAACTTCTTTTACAGTTGTTTTTAGGAGAGTTCATCTGCTATAAGCTATTCCATCATGGCTGGACCAGAAGTGTCCCCTTGTTTGTAAACTTTATCTTCCACTTACATGCTTACAGGATTCATTCTTTACCCTGAAATCTTAGCATTAACCAAAAAATGTAAAGGGGTTGATTGCTTTTTCATTAATTTACTGTTTTATGAGAATCCTTTTGCTGTGCAGTTTTGGGTCTTTACTTGGTTCCATCAAACTATTATTTCATTTAATTTGTTTATAAGTCGATGAAAACAGCCACAGTCAGGGAGCACTCCCTCACAGTTGCATCATTCAGACCAGCAGCTCCCACCTCTGCCATCCTTGGAAGGAGGGTCTCTCTTTTTGTGGAAGGACGACCTTTCCATTGTGCCTGGACCAGACCCCTCTCTCCCTTGGTGAATTAACCTCTTGATCTCCTGATCATTAGTTTCTTCCTCACTCTTGGATCGACATCAGCAAACAATCATGCTCTAGTGTCTCCCATCCTTAAAGAGACAAAATCTGCTTTTACCACAAATCTCTTCCAAGCTCCATCCCATTTTCGCTCCTGTCAGAGTGAAATTTATCACGATAATTCCCTTTATTCTCTTTCATTTTCTAGTTTCTGTCAACCCTTTCAACCTGCCTTCCCCCCGCCCCACACACTCTAGAAGTTTGTTGAAACTTCTCTCATTAAAGCTGCCAAGAGCCTCCATTTGTCAAATACTATCATTGCTTCTTTATGTCACTCAACTTCTCGACAGCATTCAAAACTCGATTCCTTCTTTTGACTCCTACAACCAAGTACCTGTTTTTTCTCCTATCTTCACATCTTTTTTTTCTATCTGTATTCTCTCTAGATGATCTAAACTAGTCCTTTGAATTAAATATCATTTATATGCTAGTGACTCCCTTAGATATCTTCAGCTCTGGGTATTGCCCTGAGAGATGGGGCTGCCTATCATGTGCACAGATATCTAAAGCTAAGACAGGAAACATTAGCCTCATTTTCTCTCTTCGAATATGTTAATCTTTCATTTGCCCCATTTCGGCAAATGGCCCGGCCATATATTCAGTTGTTTAACCGAAAGCAGAGGGATCATCTGCCACCACTCTTTCCATCAACTCCTCGTTCCCATCCTTCTCTAAGTCCTATCAGATGCACCTGCAAAAAACTGCTCCTTTATTTTGCCTGTTACCATTGAAGTTCAAGTCACCATCTCTCACCATGATGAGCTCTCTAACTGGGTTCCCTGCTTGCCCTCAACAACACATCCTCCGCACAGCGCCAAGAATTATCCCGTTAAAACATGACGCGTCTTATATCATTGTCCTAAACCCACCACTGGCTGCCTCAGAACAAACTCTAAGTTCTGCATCATGTTCTACAATTTGGACATGCCCCCCCACCCCACTCCCCCGCCTGACCACAACAAGCCAGAAAGAAGAACCCCACTGTGTGCCCAGATGGCGAGCAGTTCTAATAGCTACCACATTCCTTATCACACCGTTGTGTTTACACCTTGTCTTTCTAGTTATAAGATAGTAAAGAATGACTATTACCCTGTGGGGTGGGGATGTCAGCATCATGGTGGTGTTAAGACAACCTTCTTTTTTTAAACAACAAAATAGACATCCATCCACAACGAAAGCACCTTTGTGGGAGGTGTGGGATCCAGCACCACACACCGAGGGACCCAGGCGGAGTCTCACCTCCCTGTGCATCCAGTAAGAGGCGGACGGACCTCGGCACGGGTTGCAGAACCAGGGGAGCCAACGAACCGCCCAGACCCCCTCTTGCCATGGTTGGGGGAAAACACTGACGAGTGCTGACCTGGGCAGACACCCACACATGAGAGAGAATCTGCAGAAGTCCAGCCTTTCTGAGGGTAGATGATAGCATGACATTTTAGAAGAAAAAAATAAGAAAGGTGGGTAGCAACAGAGAAACTCCCAGCTCCACACTGCCTTCCTGCAAAAAAAACACCACAGACGGATCCTGCAGTGGCCACGACTCCCTCGGGGGAAAAGAAGAGCAGTGACTGAGCACCCGGCTACGCCGCTGGATGGGACAAACCCATTTACCTCCAACAGCACCCGAAGGACGGAGATGAGACCTCCATGGCTGGGGGCGGGGGGGAGGGAGGACATTGGGAGGGAGCCAGATAAGGGACACCCATCCTGCTGATTGCACTCAGCAGGAAGTCCACCCACCAGCGTCTGAAGTCCACACCCGGGGGTCCTCCCAACCAGATCTGTGGGCTCCCCCAGTGCCCCAAGGGCTAAGCCCACACCTCCCCCAACTCTGCCGAGGCTCCTTGTGTCCACAGTGCAGTGAGGAAAGTGAGCTCCTGCAGACAGAGGTCCACTCAGACAACAGGCCACGCTGTGTGGGCAAGGGAGAAGCAGCAAACTGGATCTATAGCGCCACTTTCTGGAAAACAGGAGAGGTTCCCGGCAGCTGCCCTGGTGACTTGTAAGAACCAGAGAAGATAGAAACCTGAAGAATCCTGCCACACGAGGGAGCGAGGAGAACATAGCAGACGTGCCACCACGAGGACAGCTGAAACCCCAGCCACAGCACCATCAAGCAGAGCACTTCGTCCGGAAGCACCCAGCAGAGACTTAAGGAGGTGTCTGCTACTTCGAATGTGAAATCAATGCAAAACTGCAAGGGACGTGAAAAATCAAGGAAACGTGCCATCACACAAAGGAAAGAACTCGCCGAACACTGAGCTCAAAGGCACGGACTTTTGTGACCTCGCTGAATTTAAAACAGCAGTTTTGAAGAAATTCAACAAGCCACGAGAAAACTCAGGAAAACAATTCATCGAAACCTAAAAAAAAAAAAAAAAAAAAAGCAACACATATATAAGATTAAAATAAAAAATTTCCCAAGCAGATAGAAATCATAAAAAAAGAACCAATGAATGGAATGAAAAATGCAAGAGAGAGAATGTGCGGTAGAGTAGAGCAAATGGAAGACAGAATAAATGAGTTAGAGGCTAGGAACTATGAAATAATCCAGTTAGAGGCAAATAAAGAAAAAATAAAAAAGAACAAAGAAAGCCAACACAATCTATGGGATTCCAGCCAAAAGACAAATATTAGAATAATCAGGCTTCCCAGAGAAAAGGAAGCGCAAAATTATAATCTTATGAGATCACTGTTGCAAAATGTGGTTCGCCTGTATTTATCCAAAGAAAACTAAAGCTCTAGTTTGAAAAGACAGCTGCACCTACATGTTCAACACGGTGATATTTACAACAGCCAACCTAAGTGTCTATTAACAGATGAGTGGATAAAGAAATTGTGATACACATATATAACGGATAATTCGGCCACGAGAAAGGAGGAAATTCTGCCATGCACAACAATGTAGATGGACCTCGAGGGCATCATGCTGAGTGAAATAAGTCAGATAAAGATTAATACCACGTGATCTCTCTTATACGTGGAATCTTAAAAAGCTGAACTTGTAAAAATAGAGAGTAGAATGGTGGTTACCACTGGGGAGATGTTTTTAAGGGTACAGATTTGCAACTGGTAGATAAATAAGTCCCGGAGAGCTAATATACAGCATAGTGATTAGTCAACAATATGTATTATAAACTTCAAAAACGGCTGATAGACTAGATCTTAATTGTTCCCACCACAAAAAAGAAATGACAATTATGCTAGAGCTATTAGCTAATGCTATGAAGTAATCATATCACAATAAACATCAAATCAACATTTGTAACCTTCAACTTGCACAATGTTCTATCAATTCCATCTCAATAAAAAGGAATGATTATATACATGTGAAGTGTGAGGGACAATAAACAAATCTCTGTATACCCATCACCCAGGTTAACAAATAAAATAATTCCAAGACCTTAGACTCTCCTTAATATTTTCTTCCCTCCCCAAGGAGCTAACCACCATCCTAACTTTTAGGTTAATAATATCTATACTTTTATTTATAGTTTTAGTGTGTAAGCATGCATCCTTGCTTAGTTTTGACTTACATAAATGACCATATATTTTTGGATTTGCTTCTTTCAATAAATGTAATACTTGTAAGGTTTATCCATATGGATAGTTATTTAGTAAATGTACCTACTTTAATGTTGAGATGTATTTGTGTTGTTTCCAGGTGTAGGCTTCTATGTTTCAATGAATATTCTAGTATCTATCTTAAGAATGTGAAATTGCTGAATTACAGGATACATGTATGCTCATCTTTAACTAGACAATGTCAAATGGTTTCAGAAAGTGGTTGTAAAACACACTCCCAACACGTGGCACTGTGCTTCTCTGTTTCTGTCACTCCGGTGGGTGTATGCTGGTCTCATTTTGTTTTTGCTTTGATAACAATCATGGTTGATTACCTTGTTTTCTGTTTCTTTCTTTGGGATCATCGGTGTATACTTCTTGCCCCGGCGTAGTTATTGAAAGGGCCCCCTTTCATTCTCTGACGTCTCAGTTTGGTAATAAATGATGAGACATTCTATTCTTATTGGAGTTCCTCTCCTAACATAGGGATGTCCTTCTTGCTTTTAAGATTAAGGATGGTCCTCATATGCTCAAGTGACTCTGAGGGAAGAAGAAAAAATTGGGGTAGATACAGAGGATGGAGGAAAAACAAACGAGAGAGAAATCAAACATATTATCTATGATGACTAAGCCTGGCTCAGGGTGACCACTTCCAGAATGTGAGATGGTGCCTTCTAATGGGTAGATGAACTTGATCAATATAATCCAGCAGTCAAAGTAAAAGAATGTGTTTACTTCTTTCTCAGAGATGACTCAAGTCATAATTACTATTTGAAAGCTGGTCACCGTGTACACTGCAGCCACTCACTTCCTTCTCAATTTGTAATAATTCTCTTAAAAACTGGCACTGAAACCAAATGGCACTTTCCTGATCTTGAGATCATTTTGTGACATCCCCTACGCTTTTAAAGATTCAGATGTAATGGTGCTATTGAACCACATCCATATCATACTCAAAGAATGCGTCAATTCTCCAAAGAAAGAAATCAAATAAGCAACATCTTTTTTTTATAATTTATATTGAGGGGGTACTCTGTATTCGTTAAAAGTTTTTAATGTTTACAATGGTTCTAGTCTTTTTGCTCAAAGAAACCTTGAGAAAGCATTCCCCATCCCCCACCCTCACCCCCCAGCCATGAAGAGGAAAGAGAATCATCAAGGTTAACTGAGTGGCTCTCAGTGATTAAGTAGAGGAAGCAGAGTTGTTACCCCCAAACTTCTGAGTCCATGGTTTAGCCCAGGACATTTCCCAGCAAAGCACATTTCCTTCCTAATATGAGCTGATGGGTGTGTGTACACACTTGTGCTGGGAACCAAATGCCAAATGGTTTCCTTGCTCAATATTCTACTGCCACCATGGCAAACGTGAGACATTTCTATGTTCCAAGTTCATCTCATTTCTAATCACTTGCATAAAAAAGACAAGCTTGATAAATGTTATTTTCTTTTACTTAGAAAGCACCCTAATAGGCTGGCAAGATTTTTCTTCCAAATTTACCATAAATTGAAGTAACTTCTTTTAAATCTCACCTTTGGAAACAAACCAGAGGTGAAAGTTTCAGCTCTGTTTCTTGAGTAATAAGTGACTAAGAGACAAAGGTTTATCTTATGCACATTTGGCGAACATAACAGTGTTTCCTACAAAAGATGCTCTAACCCACTGCTTACCAGATTAGATCCTGCCGGGCAGGTAAGCAACCTACCCCACTCATCATAAGCAAGAGGCTCAGTGAGTTCATTTGTTTGGGGCACACCTTCCCCGCGCCATATGTTGGGAGACACATATGACTGATATTTTAATTACAGAAAATTTAAAATTCATTTGCCAGTCTCGCTAGCAACATTTCAAGTGCCGAGAGGCTAGATGCTGCAGTATTGGATAGAGCAGCTGTGCATCATTCCCGACTGCAGAGGTTCTACTGGACAGCGCTGCTGCTTGGGGCCCTGAGGAGCAAGAGGTCCCAATAGGTCTGCCGTCTGCCTCGCGGGCTGCCTCATTTCTATTTCAGAGACCAGTCCTTCACTGGCTCTACCCCACACACATCACTCTTCATCAGGGTCGAGATGCTTCTGGTCTTCACATTCTGCTCACCTCCATAGAAACCTCTTCAAGTTTAGAAATTCACAGGTGTATTAGGGAAAGAAAACTTTTGGGCAGTGACTTTTTAGGGCAAGGTGACAGGAAAACCAATCGTAAATGCAACCTACGTAGCCCTGTCGGCTTTAGTTCTTGATCCGCCAGCTGGTGACACAAGTCAGTGTTCCTGGTTATGGGTGAGCAGGGGGTCACTGGCCACCACACACGGTCTGCCCTCCCGGCGCTCCATGCTCCTGACACTCTCCAGACTTCCTCGGCCCTTTCATGTCTCACATCTCTGTTTCCCCTCCTGGCCAAATCCTCTGCACACATAGCTGACTTCTCGCTGGATTAGCAGCTCAGTTTATGTACTTAACAGAGCAGAAAGAAAACTTGCCATTTCTCAAGAAAGTAGTGAGGCAGTAAATGACAGGGTGGAACAAGATTAGGCAGGATCAAAAGGCAAAAGCAGGAGGCTCATAACAAAGACAGTTTCAAAATTATAACCGTAATTGTTCATTCTATTGGAATTTACTGGCTGTCAGTGCGCCGTGGGTGTAAATTGCAGGGCGTCTGGATGAATGATCTCTCTTCATCCCTCCTGGCTCTCTGAAGCCATCTTCCAGCAAAACTCGATGTCATCATTCAAACACGAATGAACGAACAGCACACTGATGAATTAATTTGCAAGTATTTGACCAGCTCTTCCATTCACAAATTTAGAAATAATACGTATTTTTGCATAAAACAAGTGCAAGAGCATGGAGTTAAGTATATCAGTCCTTAGTCACTGTGATAGTGAGGGTTCTCCAGAGAATCAGTACCAGTAGAATGAGAGTATATACGTGTGGTAGAGGGGGGATTTATTTTAAGGGATCGGCTCATGTGATTGTGGGGGCTGGCAAGTCTGACGTCTGCAGGGAAGGCAGGCTGGAAATTCTGGTGAGAGTTGATGTTGCCGTCTTGAATCCAAAGACTGTCTAGAGTCAGAATTTCTTCTTCTTTGCGGGAGCTCAGTCTTTTTCTCTTAAGCTGTCAACTGATAAGATAAAGCCCTCCCACGTTATGGAGGGTAATCTGCTTTACTAAGAGTCTACCGATTTAATCTCATCTAAAAAATCCCTTCACAGCAACATGTAGACTGTGTTTGATCAAACAACTAGGTACCAAAGCCTAGCTAAGTGGCAGCATAAAATTAACCAGCACAGTCACCAAACATCTAATTAACATGATGAGTGAGGTATTTCTTAGGGCTGCCGTTTAGAAGTACTACAGACTGGGGGCTTAACCAACAGAAATTTATCTTCTCACAATTCTGGAGGCTAGAAGTCCAAGATCAAGGTGTCAGCAGAGCTGGTTTCTTCTGAGGCCTCTGCTTGGCCTCTAGATGGCTGTCTTCCCTCTGTGTGCATCTGCGTCCTAATCTTATAAGGACACCACCAGTCATATTGGATTAGGGCCCACCCTCATTCAAACTTAAAGACTCTCTCTCTAAATAATCACATTCTGGGGTATTGAGATTTAGGACTTCAGCATATGAATTGGGCGGGGGGGGGGGGGGGGCTTTACAATTTAGCCCATAATGGTAGAAAGCAGGAGACAATTCAGGGGTTTTGGTGGCTCTGCATTGTGCTGAGAAATGCTGACTTCAGTTCAAATTATTTGCAAGTGATGTGGGGTGGATCTGGAGGCAAGTAATTGGTCCATATAAATGGAATCGTACAACATCTGGCCTTTCATGTCTGGCAGATTTTGCTTAGCATAATGGCAAGTCCCATCCATGTTGTAGCACACATCGGTTCATTTCTTTTTATGGCTGAGTAATATTCCACTGTTTGGATACACCACAATTTTGTTTATCCTTTCCTCAGCTGATGCATGGGTTCTGTCCACTTTTTGACTATATAAATAATGCTGCTACGAATATTCATGTATTATCTTTTTTGAGGGTGTGTGCTCTCATTTCCCTTGACTAGACACTGAGGAGAGGGATTTCTGGGTCATGTGGTCCCTGTCTGTCTAACTTCTTGAGGAACTGCCAAACTATTTTCCAAAGCAGCTGTACCATTTTACAATCCCACCAGGAACATACTGGGCTTCCAACCTTCCCACATTCTCACCAACCCTTAGTCTTTCGATTCTAGTCATCCTAGTGGGTGGGCTTTTTTATCCTGAAATTTAAATAATAGAGATAAGAACAGAGACTCATAAACATTTTTATACTTACCACCCATAACTGACAAAAATTAACATTTCTCTCTTTTGGCTTTCTATGTTTTAAAATAAAAATGGAACCTAACAGAAAGTTCAAACCCCCTTTCTCCTTCACCACACCTATTACATGGCCCCCTTCTCCAGACAATCCTTGTCACAAATTTGGTGTTTATCCTTCTACACTACATTGCTATTGATAAATGTTATATAGAACATTTATGTTTTAAGCTTTAAATATATGCTACCATATTATTATTCTGCAACTTGCCTTTTTAAAGAATCCTGTTTTCGAAATCTATCTGGCCACGTGCTGCCAAATATTTAACCACCAGCTCTTGCAGGGGTGGGTTGGGAATGGGGCAGAGAGGTGAGCTGTAGCTTTTTCTAATTTCCATGTTGTAAATACTCCTATCATGGCTGATCTCAAGCTACTGATATATCATCAGCTTGCAAAATTCCTAAAATTTTAATGATTCGGTATACCACTAAATCTACCCCTATTGATGCATAAAGCTGGGTTTTGCTTTTTTTCATTTTAATACTGTAAGACTGTAGATCACAATGTGTTTATTCATTCACTTATTGCTGGACACCTAGATTCATTCTAGGTTTTGTTATGAGACAGTACCCCAGCAATCATTCCTCTGCACATCTCTTGGGCATGTGTGCAAGACTTTCTGGGTTACCGGGTAGGTTCGGCATCTACCGGATATGGAAAAATGCTCTCCAAAGCACACAGCTGGACCAGTTCACCCACTCAGTGGTACTGAGATCCCATTTCCCCACAACCTGGCTGGCACTGCTATTGTCAGGTGATGACTTTTGTGGGTCTAAAGGGTATAATTCCATTGATATATATATATTTTTTACATAGTTGTCTTTCATCCCGAGAATCAGCAACTATATGTACTTATGTATTTTTTTTACATTTAACTCTGGTATTTATCTATCTCTGGTTGATTGTAATAAATAAAACAGGTTATCGTGGGGCTTCAAAGTCTAAATTTGAAGAAATTAGAGAATGTGGGAATCTATTTAGCCTTTCTCTGAATTTAAGAGAAATGTTTAATTTGGGGTTTCAGAAACAGAAGATGTGTGTAAGGTTGTACTGATTAATATTGCATTTGGCTGCAAACAACCAAGAACCATATTAATGGTGGCAGAAAGAAGTGTGGTGGATATTCATTTCAAGCAACAAGAAGTCCAGGCTGGTAAGGGAGGTAATAGTGCTGTCCTGGACCCAGAGTCCAAGCGTATTTCTCTGTCATCCTTAGCCTGCAGGCTGTCCTGCTCATGCTCATCACTTCATGGTTACAAGGTGGCTGCTGCTGTGCCGGGCTTCACATCAGCACTCCAGGCCAGAAGGAGCAGTGCCTGTGGGTTCACGAACACAAGGGCTTTCACATAAATACCTAGAAGATTTTTGTTAGCATCGAGGACCAGAGCTGTCCCACGGCCATCTCATGTATTAAAGTATTTTTAGTGGTGGATATGTTCTCTCTCATCTTCTGAACAAAACTGATATTGTTTGGATGGGAAAAGAGAAGGGAGATACCTGCCACTAGAGTTATTAGAGCTACTTGAACGTGGATTTTATGTACATTATATTTGTGTGCATTTAGGTACATTTTTTTTCACAGTAGCATCAAATTGGGTGAATGCGAGGAACTTATTCAGAAATTTCTACTATCCAGAAAAACGTGGACATAGTTTTTCACATCTCATTGCTTTATTCGTCGCTGTTTTGTTCATTCTACAACCCATTAAATTATCGAGGTTTCGTTTCTTTGTCCTTCTTTACTAATTCAAAAAGAATTTAAAATGTTAGAACCAACAAGTACTTAACTAGGCACATGCTATCTTATGATGAATTTTCCAGGCACGTCTCATACCATAAAAGGCACAGAAAATTTTATAAGTATAGGCTGTACAGTATGGGAGAGAAGCACATGGGGCTTAAAAAATCTAATTTGTGATTTATTGTTTTGTGTAAGACAAGTCACTTTTAGTGTCTCATATTATTAACATAGCTCGTGAATTCTTTTTTCCAAAGTTGAAGATACTTAGCAATATGCGCGGGCAGGACCAGAAAAAGGTGTGGTACCTTATAGACCATAACCGAAAGGTGAGTCATGGGAATGTTGTAAACTAAACAGGAAGGAGGATATTTGGATATGAAAGTAGCGCATACATTAGACTTCACAGCAATTAGATTTTTCCATAAAAGCAGCAACTGGTTTTGGAACTTGCAAGAAAAAGGGACGATCTGAAGATCTTGGAGAAAGCATGTAGGCACTCAACTACGAGTCAGTAATTAACTCAAAGTCCTGTGAAGAAAGCCTGAGCTGCAGCATGTGATCACTGGTCTGTTCCCAGGGACACTGTCACCGAGACTGCACCTGACGTGTATCCCCATTAGGACATAAAGAGGGTGGGTGTTCATGTGTGTCCTTGTCAGTTTGTAATATTCTTTTATTACAGTTTCAATTTTATACACTCTACAATCTTCAATTTTATATCGTCTCGTATAGATCAGAGAATTAGTCAGTCATCTACTACCAAGTGGTTCATTGAACATTTTATATTCCCACTGCAGAGATCTCACTTAAAATTTTGCTGGATTCTACACTTTCTGCAATAAACCTTCGAATGATGTGCTAAGACAACACGATGTACTTGAAGCTTAACTCACACACCTTTGGGAATGCACACTATTATGGAACAGGCAGGAGGCACACAGATAATTTCCAAAAGGGTTTCCTTCACTGTGGCTGTGCATCGCATCCATGTTTGTGCACCAGTCCTTGTGAGAGAAATCTAGAGAGCGGTTCTCACCTGCATCAGACTACTGTGAGGCTGGAACAAGGTAATTCCACTTCACACCTGGCACACAGGGGCTGTTTCTTTCCGTGCTGGCTCTCCAGGGCCACCTGCATTCCAAGTTTGTCTGTACCTGCACAGGCTTAGCTTTTCCCTTAGAAGAGCCATTGGGAGGGGCAAAGGTGTGCTTCCGGGACCAGGAGCTCATCTTCTAGGCTCCTTAAGGTCAGTCCCTTGTGTCTCTGTCTCGAAGGAGCTCTTACACATTTGGATTAACACAGCTAAGAGATGCAGTGGGTCTTTTTATTTCACAGATTAGCAGACATCAAAAATCAACACTGGGAAAGCACTTCCTTCCGAGGTCAGAAAGACACTTCATGGGATGAGTTCAGACTGAGACCTGTGGGTGTGGATGTGGGTCCGGGCAACACCTGTGGACAGAGAGGTGCCTAGAAGAGCATGGAGTTGCAAGTTCTAGGTCTTTTCTCTAGCTGACCCGACCATTGGCACAAAGGTCATTAAAGTGGAGGAAAAAGAATTTTTTTAGAGACTTTTTTTTAGAGCAGTTTTAGGTTTATAGCAAAATGGAGAAGGTTCAGAAATCCCTTGCCCTCACGCACGCATGGCGTTAACAATATCCACCACCAGAGGGGCACATTCGTTACAACTGATGCACCTATACTGACCCACCTTGATCACACAAAGTCCAGTTTACAGCAGGGTTCGCTCTTGGTGGTGGACACTCTATGTTTGTACAAATGTGTAATGACAGGTATCCAGCACTACGGTGTCACACAGTAATTTCACTGCTCTAAAAAGCCTCTGTGCCCTGCCTTTCATCCCTCACCCACCAGCCCCTGGCAACCGCTGATTGTTTTAGTGTCTCCACAGTTTTGCCTTTTCCAGAACGTCATACAGTTGGGATCACACAGTATGCAGCTTTTTCATATTGGCTTCTTTCACTTACTAATATGTATTAATATGCATTTCTTCCATATGTTTTCATGGCTTGAATTTTTTTTTTTTTTTTTTTTTACCACTGAATAGTATACCAGTGTCTGGATGTACCACGGTTTATATATCCATTCACCTACTGAAGGACATCTTGGTTGCCTCCAAATTTTGGAGGCAACCTGATATAAACATCCATATGCAGGTTCTTGTGTAGACATAACTTTTCAATTTCTTTGTGTAAATACCAACAAGTGTGACTGTTGGATCATGTGATAAGAGTATATTTAGTTTTGTAAGAAACTGCCAAACTGTCTTCCCAAGTAGCTGGTACCATTTTGCTTTCCTGCCAGCAATGAATGAGAGAGATCGTCACTCCACATCTTCGTCAGCATTTGCTGCTGTTAGCATTGAATTTTGGCCATTCTCATAGGTGTGTAGGGTATCTCATTGTTGTTTAGGGAAATTCTTCAGGTAAAGATTCCCTTTATTTTTTTCCTAAAGAGGATTTACTTCAGGTCCAAATTTGTTATCTCTTAGGCTCTGACCATGGTGCTGAATCCTCTGATCTTGAAAATTCGGCTCCTACAAAGGCAGTAGATTCCAGCTCTCACAATTGTGGGATGTGTTAAAAAGTAATATGGGGTAGAATGTTTGCCTATCCTCCCTTCTATAATTCTATTAAACATGTATTTAAGCTATAGTTTATCTGCTCCCTTGAGCTCCTTTTGAGGAATAAGGTTTGGGGAGAATTTCTGGCTAACATTTACAGATTAGGATGCTCCCAGTTCCTGAATTCCATCTAAATATAAGTAGAAGGTTTATAAACAGTCAGAAAACCAACTGGCGCCAAAGGAAATTAAATGCTGATCTAGCACAATCTTTCCCCCTAATTTCTAGGGAATTATCATAGCTATGCTATAGTTCATAGAAAGTCTCTGCTTCTCAGAGTGGGAGCTCCTGACCTCAGTATGGTCCTGCTTCACTGCTCACATCGTCATGGGTTAATTAATCCTCTAAAGACAGAATGTGTGGTGAAATAGCACGTATGCCAATGCAGTTCAATGCAGAGTGCCCGCATGGTGCTAGGCATGTGCTGGGGCCGGGGACCACGACATCACACAGCTTATGGTCCACTAAGTAAGAAAAACATGAATTTGAGTGACGTTAATGCAAGGCAGAATGAATGCACTATGTGCTTTAACAGAGATACCACGTGTTAGAACGGTGACAGGACAACGATCCGTTCTGATCTGCAGCCTAACCAGAGGGAGGTCTCCACAGTCCCGAGCTCTGGTTTTGACCTTCCGCTTACCTTCCATTGCAGGCCAGGGACAGACATATCTGAATGATGGAGTCTGTCAGCCACAAAACTCTCTTTAGAAATGAATTCCTCTTTCCTATGAGATCCTGGTCATGATTCTTTGGACTCCTGCTTGCAGGGAGCTCAGGTGGATTGCATTTTTTTCTCCCGAGTACTGCCAACCAGGGAGAGGAGGGTCATAGGCAGGTTGGAGCAGGCAGCGTTTAATCTGTTCCATGGACATGAACTACTGCTCCATCTCCACCCGCTCTGTGCACCCGAACAAGGCGGAGGCTGATGTGTGGGGGTGGCATAAACAATGGGATACACAGGAATTTGTTTGGAAAGGACGAACCACATGATCAGCCTTTCCTCGGTCAACTTGGGAGGACACTGGGCAGCAACAGGATCAGAGTGTCTTTCATCCACTTAAGCATCAGGGTTTCCCCCGGCCCTTCCTAGGTTACCTTTCTCAGAACTTGAAAGTTGAAGGGCCAGACATCAACTTTGTCTGGGAGAAGAGCATGGGTTTCTAACAACATGGAAAGATGGCTCTTGCAATTGGGTTACCTGTATCTTCTGCTAGAAATGGCCTGAGTAACACAGTTCCGGGCATGTTACAGGGGAACCCCCATCTCAGTGCCTAAACGGTGCCTGGAACATTGTAGGTGCTCAGTAAATCTTTGCCGAAATAGTAATGGAAGGGGAACGGCTGCTGCTCAGGGTCAGTGTAATCCTCAGAAGGCCAAGAGGAACTATTTGTGTGTTCTGGTCCCCTGGGATACCTACAGCTCAGCAGACCGTAACCCTCACATTCTGCAGCAACGACAAACTCCTACTGCTGGGAGGAGAGGCATGAGCTCAGGAAAAGCTCACCCAGAGACCCAGAATCCAGTCTATCGGCACCAGCCATATCATCTTCAGTTTAAAAAGGCCAGTATTAAACAAACAAGCAAGCAAGCAAGCCAGCCGGCCAGTATACATGCCCACGACATGGGCATTTTTAATTGCAAGGTAACTCACTGAGGTGCTGCTATTGACCTTACCTTCTAGATAAGGAAAAACGAGGTCGGTGCTTTTCTTTTTCTTCTTTTCTTTTTTTTTTTTTAATGCACAGTCCATGGAGAATCAGGACCCATTCAAGATCATTTCATAGGTAGGGTCCCCCCAAGAATCTCAAATTGTTGAGTGTTTTGTTATTGGAGCTCTGTTCATTTACATTTCTCCCAGCTCAACCCTTCTGTTGTTGTTGTTGTTTTGTATATACAGGAAGTCAGTAAGTGAGCTAGGATTAACACGTGGCTCTATGCACCATCCACGCCATATTCTTTTGTCCTTGTCCTCCCACCTGCCCTTGACCTTCCCCTCTTGCGTGTTCAGTCACAGGAAGGAAGCCTGAAGGGAGAGGCAGCTGTTTTCACAGAGTAAAAATGCCTCCTACCAAAGCATACCCGAGGGCTGTGCTTTTCCCCCCTCGAGACCAGTTCCGACAGCTAAGAAGGCTGGCGCCCAACTGGCATACTCCGATACCTTTGTCTTGTCACCTCCTGTCACGTCAAGCCTTTGGCACAGTATTGGCTAGCAAGCTCTGCCAGGCCTGCGCCATCTCTGCCCAACATGTTTGGGTTGGGATGGATTGGTACCGGGCCACGATTTTGTGGACGACGAAATTTTCCATGGAGGCAGGGTTTGCGGAAACCCCACCATCCTCCCGCCCTCCTCCTTTCTCCTGTGACTTTTGATCAATAAGCACCCTGTCCTACAGAGCCCTCTCCTCTCTCAGGAGGAAGAGTTACGTGCCTACCACACATCTCTCTTCTGGCTTTCGAAAGTGCTAATCCTGAGACAGCAAGTCTGCACAGTGTGGCCCGAAGCTTCCTGACTGCACCCACATACCAGCTCAGTGCCAGCTGAGGCACTTATCGTTTCCACGTGGGGGGCAGGGTTGGCCATTGGGTGCTAAGGTCACCTGGGTGGAATAAGCCTTTTCAAAGCAAAGTGGCTCCAAAGCAGTCAGCTGATGTTTGTCCTTGGCCCTCAGACACAGAGTAAATGAGAGGTGTAGAGTCCAGGACTTTTCTACACGGAGATCACGGAAATTAAAAATCAATGCCAGAAAATCTTTCAGTGAACCTCTTAACAAAACACATCGACAGGGTTCTAAGCTCCCTTCTCAGAAAAATCAAAACTCACGGCAATGGGTGCCATTATGCCTGGATGGGGTAGAACAGAGAAGATGCTGGAGCCTCTTCCCAGCCCTGAGCTACCTGCTATGTGGGTACTGAGAAAATGGTCCTCCCTTCTGACACCGGTTTTACCAGTGGCAAAATGCTGTAAAAACCCATTTCAAAGTCTTTTTTTTTTTTTTAAGGAACGATTGGCTGGTACAGCTACTACTTTAACTATGTGCTATATGAAATAATCATGCATAACTTTTACTCAGCAGACTCAACTCTCTGAAGAAACATGTAAAAGAAAGAAGGTAAACAAAATTACTAAGGCAGAGATGGCACCAACGTTACAGGTGTGTGGGATCCATCCACTCAATAACAAGCCCATAGTGCAGTTCACCTGGGGTTCCAAGTAGCTTTCAGCAGATGTCAGATGAAGACAATGAGCAGCAGAGGGCTGACCTAAGCTGCCTCAGGTCCAGAGATAAAGCACTATAACTGCAACTCTGCTCCAACTTCTTGGAGGCTGGTTAGTAGAGACCCTGCCCTTAACGATTCCTCCTGACCTAGGCAAAAAACTAACTTCCTTGTTCTGCTCATCCTTCTCAGCAATATGGAAAATAGTTCTGTTTGTTAGCCACTTACCTGCATCCTCAAACGTGTCATCTTGTTCCTTATCCAGACATAGTATAACATGCACAGAATCCCAGGAGCTGTGCAGCCCTCAGATCCTGAAGAGCTGGAAATAGAGACCAAAATCAATGCCGAGCTGTTTGGGTCCATGGTGACGCTATCACCTAGTCTGCATGCACCTCGGTGCGGCTTGTTTTCTCAATGCTGTTATTCAAAATGACGCGCTGCGAGTGTGCTGTCAGGGAGGCCACTGTTGATGTCACCTGGACTATACGCAACGCCTGCTGGCCAAGCCCCTGCTGAGACTTCTTGCTGTGACTCCGTGGCATTTTTCATGGTGAACAGATGAGAGGGGCTTTCTCTGATCTCTGGTCTCTAGAGCTCCTGAGCCACTTACCTAAGCTCCTGATCTCTCTGAACTGAATTGAGACTAACTCCTAAGACTCCAGCTTTTTTGGTTTCCTGATAAATAATACATTGAAGGCTATTAACTCTTAAGAAGGCCGGCTTGAAATGTCATCTTTGAAAGCTGTCATATTTAAACCTTAGAGCTTTGAGGACTGAATGTCAGGTCTAAAGGTGACCTCAGAGTTCGATCTAAGCCCAGCGTCTGAACGTGAGGATTAAGCTCTCGGGGAGTTCATGGGATGCCTCGGGGGACCCGTGAACCTCCGAAAATATTATTCCCGATTTTGGTGTGTGCGCATTTGTACTACTTTTAAGGAGAGGGGTCAAGGCTTTCATTAGAATCTTAAAAAAGGACCTCGATGGAACCAACTTGTTTTTGAAGTGAGAAAACTGGGCTCCTTAAAAGTAAAATGGGAAGATGGCTGGAACTAGACCTAAGGTCCTTGACTTTGAGTGTTTTGCCCTGTATCATACCATTTATCTTTAAAATCTCACGAACTTTCAGAACACGTGGGCTTGTCAATTTCCTCTTGGTATTCCACTAATATGATGATCCAGGAATAAAGGAAGTACCAATTAGAACAAAGAGAATGCGAGAGTGGCCAGCAGCAGGTGAGTGCTGTCAATAAAATCTTAGAGGGTGGACAGGTATGTGGTAAATAAACTTAGCACAGCAAAAAGGCCGAAACTTAAGACCCCAGGGAACCATGCCCACAAGAAGCAACCCAACACCTGTGCAGAAGGCTCGGGAGTCGGAGGTGCAATTACTCCTGAAGACGGTGGACCGAATGCAAGACTTACTGGGAGTCTGTGTACGGCGCAGTTGAATTCCCGTCTTCTCCCCCATCTGCCCCAACACAAGTTCCACTCTGGAGAGCTTGAACGTGAGAAGCTGTGGACTTAGGGATACTAGGTACAGCTAAGGGAGGACAAGGTGCCTTGCTGAAAAGAGGGGTTAAATTTAAATCTATATTCTGAACGATGAAACCTTCAGACCCTTTCGTCAGTTCAGCTTCCGGAATTTGGCAGCCGGGCTTGTACCTCTGTGCTCATCTTTCTGTTCTATTGACAATGTTCTAGTGTCAGTCGCCCCACTGCCATCGCCATGCCAGCTAAGGTTGGGAACCCCTTTCCCTGCATGGCTCCAGTTTGCCTGTGAGAGGAGCTTGCGTAAGATTTGGGACGTGTAAGTGAAGTGAACGCCATTATCCCAATGCTCAGGTGTGATGGGTTCACAGACCTTTCCCCACAAGCTCCCACTTCGCAGCCTCCTTTGGTGGGTAGACCCTGTAGCTTCTTGGGTTTTCTTGAAACCATCGGTGCCGCCGGCTCAAGTCTTTAGTGACAATGTCATCAGTTCTCTAGCTGCAGCCTTCAAGACCTTCACTTCCTCAGCAACGTCTCCCTGCATTTGTGCAGCCCTGAAGGCCTACCTTAAACGTTTTATTCTTGTAAAACTTGCAGTGATTCTGTTTGAGCGAGCCTGATACAACCCCCAGCAGGAGACCAAAGACGTTGTCTCTTAGGAAACTGACCAGAGAGAGAGAGACAGAGAAAGAGACAGAAAAACAACCCCAAATCTTATAAATGACGACACTGGGAATCCTCAGAGCAGCAGCTGAACCTCCTTTCAATCGTCTTGTATTGGTTTTCTATTACTGCTGTTACAAATGATTACAAACTTAGCAGCTGAAAACACCACAAATTTCTCATCTTACCATGCTGGAGGCCGGAAGTCTGATACAGGTCTCACTGGGCAAAAAAATCAAAGTGTCCGCAGGGCTGCATTCCCTTCTGGAGGCTCGAGGGGGGACTGTTTGTTTGCTTGTGCCAGCTTCTTGAGGTGAACTGCACCCCTCGGCTCAGGGTCCCCTTCCTCCACCTCAAAGCCAGCAGCGATGCAGCTCCCTAACCTTTCTTTCCTGGTCACGGCTCTGACACAGCTGGAAAAGGGGCTCTGCTTTTAAGGACTCGTGCGATTAGATTGATCCCACCTGGATAATTCAGGCTCCTCTCTCCAGCTTGGACCTTTACCTGAATCACGTGCGTAAAGTCTCTTTGGCCACGTGAGGTTAACATTTTCACAGAATATGGGGATCAGGATGTGAACGTCTTTGGGGGGGTCAACAATGTGTCCACCACATGCCCTAAGATGAGACCCACTCGTTGGTTAAGTCCTGCCAACATATCGAGAACTTTCGACAGTTTTAAGGCCCCGTTCTTCAATATAAATGAATAGTTAAGAATCACTAGATGTTTGAGCAAACCTCTAACATAAAAGACAAAACCCAAAGTGGAAACACAAGAGCCTGGAAGGAACAGACAAAATGCAGGAGGCAGGAAACTTTAAAAAGAGGGGGGAAAAAACCTATTTAAGATCCTCAGAAACACTTACCATCCTCAAAATAGATAAAAACATTAAAAAATAAAGTAAAAAACTCTCAGATGTTAGAAATATGTTAGCATAAGTAAGAACTCAGTACTAAGTTTTGGAAACACAGGTGAGAATTTCCCCAGAAAATAGAATAGGAAAAATATATGGAAACTGCAAAGAAAAAAATAAGAAAAATCACAGAGTTAGTCCAGGAGGTCCAATATATAAAAAATAATAATTCTCGGAAGAAAGAATAGTGAACAATAACAGGAATATTTTCTGGAGTTGAAAGACATACATCTCCGGAATGAAAAGAACAGTAAGTGCCTGGCTAAGTAAATGAAAAAAAGACCTCTATCGGGGCACATAATTATGAAATTTAAACAACACGAGGGATAAAAAATAAGCTCTGAGAAACTTCCAGAAAAAGAAAAGGGGCCAGATTTCTCAACAACAGATTTCTGAGGGCTAGAAATTTTCTGTATAAGAGGAAAGATTTCCAATCAGGAATTCCATAAACAGTCGAATTATCAAAGAAATAAAAGAGTAAAATAAAAAGCCTCGAAAAATTACCTCCCAGTCTTCCTTTCTTAGGAAACTACTGATGGATGTGCACATACAAAAAAAAAAAAAAAGTAAAGCGAGGAATTTGCAACGATATGGATGGACCTAGAGGTTCTTATGCTGAGTGAAATAAGTCAGAGAAAAATAAACACTATATGATTTCACTTATATGCAAAATCTAAGGAACAAAAAGAACAAACTCATCAAAAACGGACTCACAAATATAGTGGACAGTTTGGTGAAGGAAGAGGGGTGGGAGGTTTGGGGGGCTGGGAGAATGGGGTGAAGGGCTAAAGAGGCCACAAATGCCAGGAACATGGTAGTGGAGATGAATGGACCGGTCAGGGATGGGGGCTATGGCATGGGAATGCAGTTAGCAGTAATACAATGGCTGGAGGTGGGAGGCCCAGGGGAGGCGGGGAGGGAGCAACTGGGATGTTGTATGAAGTATAGAGATGTCTAACCAATGTACTGCCTGCCTGAAACTAATTTGAAAAAACGAAAAAAAAAAAGAAGTAAAGCAAGAAGGAAGATCCTGGGACTTAGGGTGGGGAGTCCAACCAGGAGAGAAAAGGGAGACTTCCAGGACAATATGAGGTGAAGCCCCAGCACAATGGCTGGGAACCGGCCCCAGAGGACAACTGTCCAGGTCACCACAGGACACATGGCTCCGAGAAAAAAATACAGCTGCCTGACTGTGTGCCGTGTCAGTGAATGCTGAGATGCGTGTTATAGCTCCATAGTGAAGTACACAGAAAATGAACCAAAGAAAAGTGATGAAGTTATTAAAAAGTTTTCAAAGGAAATGTGAAACTACGTGGCTGCACTGTCAATATAGGATTTATATAATTATCCACACTAATTCCTGATTTGACCAAAAATAGTGCTCTAACTAAAGTGTGAATGCAAACGCAGTAGTGTGCGTGTGAGTGGTGGCGTCAGAGCTAAACCCTCTTTTCCTGTAGAAAAAGTAAAACAAGTAAAGTCGAAATGAAGAAATAGCAATGTGAGTATCTTAAATGGAGGGAAATAATCAGAAGAAACGGATAAATGGGCCGAAAGTGGCTGCTCTACGGGGGTACAGAGGGCTCGGTGCTGTCTGTCGTGTTCGTCCATGGGCATGGATATAAAGATGTGAATGTAAAGAACCACCCAAACGCCCATCGGACCAATGAACGGATAAACAGAACGTGATCTGCCCGTTTAATGGGATATGATTCACCCGTAAAAAGGAATGATGTACAGACATGCTCTAGGACTTGGGTGAACCTTGAAACCATTGTGCTAAGTGGAAGCAGCCAGTCACAACAGGCTACGTACTGTGTGGTTCCACCATATGAAGGTCCAGAATAGGCCACAGAAGGCAGATTCTTGGTTTGCCAGAGCCAGGGGTGGCAGTGACGAGTGTCTACGTAATGGCTGTGGGGATTCTTCTGGGGCAATGAAAATGCTCTGGAGTTAGATAGTACTGACGGCTGCACGACATTGTAAAACCCACTGAAACGTACACTTTAAAATGGTTAAAAGGGTAAATTTTGTTACGTGAATTTTACCTCCACGATAATAAAAATTTAAAGAACACTAATGGATTCTGTCTATATGGTATATATATTTTATTTCATTTTTGGTTAAGTGAGAATTACTTATAAAGTCTCTGCAACATATTCATACATTCTTACTGGCGTTCCTAAGCATAGCATGATGAATGCATTTGAAGCCTTCAGCGACTTACGGTCTCCACGGTATCTGAGGATCGGTCATTGTTGTGAATAGCCAAGATTATATTCTAGATGCAATAGACAGAAATTATATGCTGACCTCGAAATAGCGCAGTAGAAATATTTATGCATATAGTTCTTCAGTAAACTTAGCTTGCTTTCTCGGCATCTGACACTTTCATTTCAAAGTAGACAAGTGCAAAAAACGTAATGAATTCAGAGTTCTGAGAGGTAATGTGTTATGACTGAGGTTACGCTGTGTTTTGCTTTCTTCCCCAATTACATTTCATTTCTCCCTCCTTTTGCAACATCTTCTATTGTCTGTTGTATTTGTTTTTTCTTTTTTTTTTCCCCAGTAGTCAAGTATCGAAAACGAGGTGAGTCATTCCGGCTACAAAGGAGACCCCTCAGGGTCAAGCCAAAGTGGCCCATGGCCACCAAGACTCAAGCTCTCCTGCGTGCGTTATTTTCAGAGTTTGTTTCTGTTGTTCCATTTTTTCCACATTTTATGGCTTATTTGTTTTTGTTTTTTTTTGGTATGTCCTCAAGATTTTTAAATCTTGTCTCACTTAATGGCTTTTAAGGATTTATCCAAAGCTTAGCTACTTGTCATTTTCTCCTAAGTCACCTGATTTTCTCATTCATATGCCCTATTTTAAAAATTCAACCAGGAGAGTACACGTAGAAGTAGGAGGCCCTTTCTCCTTTAAGCAACATCATTCTTCTTACCTGAAAGTTTTATTTTATATGGACCGTACTACAAGGGTCACTTGAGAATGGTGCAAAATCATGCGGCTAAATGTGTAGGCAATTAGAGAACAGAAAGTTATATTATCCTCTTACACAGAGTTTTGTATTGCAAATGTTTACACCTATTAAGTGGCTGTAGTACACGATTAAGTCATTGTAAAATTCTAGTAGTATAAATTGATACAAAAGAAAACAAATCCAGAAAGTCCAAGTGACTTGCCAGGATAGGCACAGGAACTAAGATAAAAGGAAATGAGAACTCTTAGTTTCCATTTAAACAGTTACAAGAAGATTAAGTATTTGCATATCGTATAAATAAAAATTAATTTGCACCAACATCATAATGCAAAATAACCATTTGCAAATCTGATATTTGATACTCTTAATAAATGAAAATCAAAAAGCCTTAGTTTATTAAAATTGTTCGAGTTTATTAAAACATTAACAAGTCACGTGACTTTTTAAAAGTATTTATGACTTCTCAGAGTCTTACCATTTTTTATTTGGAGTTACTACATCACCCCTATCCATAATTTCACATAACAGGAAAGTTCAGTTCAGTTAACATAATGCTTATTTTCCCAAATAATTATAAACAAGATCCCGAATTAAAGACTTTTCTAATACTCCTTTATTATCTATGAATAGATCTCCCAAATTTTAGCAGACAAATATATATTTCTTTTCTCTTTCTGTACACACACACACACACACATGGAGTGATACACAGGGTGTGATATCTATTAGGCTATAAAAAAATATGACACCAAACCTGGAAGAGAAAAAGGACATCGTAGAAAAACTAGTGAGATGTGACTAAAGCCTGAAATTTAGTCAACAATGCACCAATGTTGGATTCTTAGTATTGACAAATGTACTATGGTTGTGTAAGATAACAACAGAGGGACTGCAATAAGGGATGTAACAGAACTCACTGTACTATCTTTGCAACTTTTCTCTAAATCTGAGGTTACTGCAAAAAAAGCTTAGCTTCAAAACTAGGTACTGTAAGCAGAAAGTTTGAGTCTAGCTACAGATACTACTAGTATTACTACTACATGAGTACTAGATATAGGAATACATGAGCTGTATTAGTAATCTATGGCTACATAACAAATAGCCCCAGAACTTAATGGCTTAAAACAAACCTTGATTATGTCACAATTTCCACGGGTCAGGAATCTGGGCACAATTTCACTGGGTCCTCTGGCTCAGGGGCTCACGGGCTGCTGTCAAGTTTTTGGCTGGAGCTGCAGTCACCTCTAGGCTCACGGCGGAGGATTCATTTCTAAGCTCACTCATGCAGCTTTTGGCAGACCTCAGGTCCTCGTGAGCTGCCACCTGAAGACATCAGTTCCTTGCAATTGGGGTCTCTCTACTGGGCCATTCCCAACATGGGAGGGAGGGAGAGACAGAGAGACGACAGATGATTGATAGGTGATAGACAGATAGATAGATAGATAGATAGATAGATAGATAGATAGATGGATGATAGATAGATGGATGGATGATAGATAGATGGGGTGGGGTGTGGGGGGGAGGGGAGTGTGCACACACACACGAGCATGATAGAATCACAGTCTATTTGTAACCTAATCTCAGAAGTGACATCCCATCACCTTTGACATATTCATTCTACCTGTGAAAAGCAAATCACTAGGTCCAGCCCACACCCAAAGGGAGCGGATCCCACAGGGCCTGAGTACGGTATGTGGGGATCAGTGGGGCCCATTTTAGAGGCTGCCTATGGACGAGTATGCCCACCATCGTATCCACCACGATGAAAAGGACAGCGCTAAAATTATCTGCACTGGAACCAGACAGGTGTGGGCTCCTGTTCCTGCATAAAAGCTTTAAAGTTAAGTGATCATGAGCAAATTACTTAATTCTTCTCGGTTTGTTTTCTCATCTGCAAAACGGGAATGATGATAATAATACCTACTCCATAGGACAATTTTGAAAGTTAAAGGAGACACATCATGTAGAATCCTTAGCAAGTGGCACGAAGTGGCAGCTCAGTATCCTCGTCATCATGATTGTGCGTTATCTGATTTAGAATTCAAACTCCCACGTGGACAAGCTGTGAAATCCCGGGCAAGTTACGTAACTTTTCTGTGCTTTTATTTCGTCTTTAACGCGGGGGAAAGGCTGCCCACGCAGAGCCGTTCAGAGGGATGGGTGGTGAGCACGCATGTGGTTGGCACTCAGTAACTGTAAGGCACCGTTTTTAATGGCTTCAGTCTCCTTAGCGTTAAGTTTACTGGCTTTTTGAGTGTTGTGCCTATTTGCTCTTCTCTAAAATGGGGACAGCAATCCTTCAATAATTATTATTCTCATAGCTTTTAAACTCATCAAGCCTATCAATTCCTAATTATTTGTGCACATAGAAGAAAACAGCTGGATGATCCACCGTGGAAGATATATCGCTATTATATTGAAAGTTTTAGAAAGGGACGCGTGCCCTTTGAGGCAGATTTACTTTCTCCTGTTTAACTTAGGTCATCGTTGGAAGCGGTTTTCATTCTCACGCCCTTGGCAAATGAAAATGGAGAGAAACTAGGAAGTGGCTGAAAAATGGAAGCAGCGGCCTGTAAGGAACGCTTGCCACAGACTCTGCAGAGGACCCTGCACGTGTAGGTGAGCGAACCGGAAAACATAGTAGGTGCTGTGGTCACCCACCATCCCTCTAAGCCCAAGGCTGAGGAAGGGGAGGAGAGAGGAGATTCCGGTGGAAGAAATCGTACCTACACAGGCTCAAGACGTGCAGGTTCCCGGTGGGCCGGCAGGCACGGGCGGCTGGCTGAGCTCAGAAAACCTGAGGCGGGGGTTGGGGCATTGGCTGGAGACGTGAAGAATGGAGAAGGAACAATATCACACGTTTCAGAAAGATAATTGGTGGCAACACACATTCTGAACTAAGTGAGAGGTGGGGCAAGAGAGGCACCTAGGAGGTTAATGAGCGTACAGAGAAAAGTGTGGGTTTTAAAAGACGTAGTTAAGAAAGAACAAGACTTGGTGAGTGTGGACGGGATGGGGTAGGGAAGAGGGAAGTCACACAATTCTAATAGGTGAGCATGGGACAGACAGGGAGAACTGGTTTTGGGGAAAAGGTAACGGGTATGGTTTTGGCGTATTAAATTCAGGCAGGTTTAAAACAGCAGGGTTATACTATCTAGAAACCACTGAAAATATGGGAATAACCGGTTGTGGAAAAACATTCTGTCGCTAGAGCTCTATTTTGGAGGAAATCAGCATGTTGTGGGGGTATCTGGATGGAACCAGGAAAGTAGTAAGATTACTCGGGGCGAACAGAGCAGGTGAGAAAGCAGCAGAGTTTTGGGGAAAGAATAACCAGAGAGCAGAAAAAGAAGAAGTGACCGGATCCTAATTCTTTTAGTTGGCGTGGTCAGCACAATGTGAGGGCTACAAAAAAAGGGCTTTTCAGACAAATGAGAAGTAGGAGGCTCAAAGGGCAGATGTGGGTGTGACGGGGGTAGAGGCACTGGGGGCCTGAGCTGTGTTACTCCGGGTAAATATCATCGTTAGGCCATGTGGCTTCTCCGGGCCGAGGAGAAAATGGAAGGGTAGGCCTGGAATTCCAGCAGGTGCCCCTTCCATGCTCCAGGATGCCACGTGGAGACCGCGGGGGGCGGGCAGGACGACCTTTGGCTGAATCGGTCCCCGTGGGCAGAAGCAGCATTATGACCCCTGGGAGGTGGAGCAGCTGAGAGCGCCCCCCGAAGCCTTTCCGCCTCCTTGCGTGGACCCGGAAAACTCAGTATTGTTTTCAACGGAATGACTTCCCTTCCACGGTAAGAAGGTATAATTCAGGATAACAGTTCAAGGATAACTTCCTGCCTTCTTCCCCTCGCTTTCTACACTGAACTGAAATGAATTAATTTAGTTCTTTCTTAGACACAGAAATCTAGTTACCTGTGTCACTTTTCCTCACGTGCCTTGACAGGCTGAGCCTCTAGCCCCTGGAGCCTGGCCTGCCTTTTAGGGAAACGAACAATCTGGTTAACTGCGGGTGAGCCCCACAGCCAGGCAGGAGAACGTTCGCAGATCAGGCCATGTACGCCTCTCGTCCCGGGTGCCGTTTCTTCCCTCGCTGCTCCTTTCCTGTGATCTGAGGCGATCGTCGATCCCAGCCATGTATTTCTAGGTCTCTGTCATCAAAACCAAAATCCCCATGAATTCTGTGGACGATAACCAAGAGTGACAGGCTGATAGTTAACCACTGATCAGCATTAAAACACACGTAATTCGGGGCAACGAAACTCAAAAACTGAAAGAAGAAATGTCGCCTTGGAGTGTCTGCTTTCTGGTGTCCCCGTCGTGGACCCAAAGGGTCACCAAACACGTTCTCTGGTGAATCGGCCGCACGGTGCTCTTCCCCAGTCATTATAACCGATTTCAGATGGTGCTAGAAAATTGTATTGACTCTGAACACCAAAAGAAATCAGTCATCCTCTAAGGGGGTCACAGGAGGTCGTGAGGGTGGACAGGGCCCAAACGTTAACAGATCCGCCATACTTTCAGCCCTTTGACCCACGCTCGACAGGGTTTATGTTATAGGAAAAGTGCTACGTTAGGTTCATTTTGCACATGAGCACGAAATTCTAATCATGAGACATCCTGCGTAGGATGTTAGGTACGTAACGCCTCTGCTGGCAGGGGCGAGGGATGGGTCAGCCAGAACGTCGGTCGGGCAGGTTCTCAGGGCTGTCGTGTCCTGGCTTTCCAGTACTTCAGGCCCGTCCCCATTCCTTCCTTTGGCTGCTGGCAGCGCAGATGGGTCTCCCCCAAGAACACTGATTTCAAATGGTGCTAGACAATCACTATTTAAATCTAAACCACCATATGAAACCAGCTTCCTGAAGAAGCTTTACGATCTGTTTTCTCTTCAGAACGCAATACACTTCAGACGACCTAGAAAGGGAAACATGAAAACCTGCCTGTGAGCTGGCCGCTTCGCGGGCTAAATAAAGCTTCGGCAAATCTCATACATGTGCATGCTAATATCGGCGACCTGGTGTTGGGGGAGGGGGCGTGCCTCTGTCCCTCCTTATTCTTGAGCTGCCCAGACAAAGGTCCAGTTTTTCCATTCGGAGGCAGGGGTATGTGTCGATCCCTTTACCTCTGGTGGGAAGTCGAAGGAAGTCCTACCCTGGGGTAAAGCAGCCAGAGCTTGTCCGGGGTCAGAGCCCACGGGAGCAGGACACCTGGAACGCGGTGCCGAAGTACCTTACGGCAGATACGTAAGGGGTGCAAAGTAAGCAGTTAACCTGTCTGGTAGAAGTTGAAGAGAACACTTTCCTAAACCTAGTACTTTCGCTTCCAGATAATTCTGATTCAAAGGGTTACTATGATTTCGGGGGTTCGAGGAGGACAATGGAACAGCTCGGAAGGAAAGCAGTATATTGATGCTGATGAGATCCCGAGGCTTTTGCAGAATGCAGCTCCCTTAACTGCATCTACGAGTTAAGGAGTTTTCTTATGAGCTTTGCTTAAGAGCCTCCTCCCCGCCACTCCAAAGGCTTTGTACTCTGCAGCCTCCCTGACAAATTATTTTTTGCTACAGTTCTTTTCCCACTACTGTTCTCGATGTCACCTTATTATCATCGGCCTGTTGTCATTTCCTTTAGTTTTCTAGGAATTCAAGCAGTCAGTTAATGTATCCGGGCCACCTAACTAAAGGGATGTGCGTTCTTTATTTTTTCATTGTTATGAAAAATTTCAGACAGACGTCGAATTTGAATGACAATAAAATAAAATCCTAAATTCGACAATTGCTCATTTTTGCCATTTTTTGCTTTAGCTATATGTAACATTTTTTTTTTTTTTGCTGAATCGTTTGAAAGTAAATTGACAACCATCTTGACACTCTGCTCCTAACTTCTTGGACGTGTCTTAAAAAAATGAGACCATCCTAAAAAAATGAGGCCAATCTTCTCTGTAATTACCTTTATGTTACCTAAGAAAATTAACAATTCATTAGTATCATCCAATATCCAGTCCATATTCAACTTTTTCCCCAAAATATCTTTCATACTTTTTTGTTCATTTGTTTGTTTTCAAACCCTGATCGTATCCGGGTCCACTCACTAAGACCCTTCGGTCTCTTTTAATCTAAAACCCTCTCCTCCCCGTTTTTTGTTTTTAAATCATAATTGGCGTCACCTATGTGTTCTAATCCTGGCTGTACCATTCACTTAAGTCTGCTCCCTTGGCTTAAATAAACTGACCGAACTCTGGTTCCCCCTTTTGACTTTCCGCATGTACACCATCCTCCTTTCAATCTCTCTCTGAGGCTCTGAGTGTGGGGAGAGCATCGAGTTGCAAGGTGCCTGTGGCTGCTGATCTCACGTAGACGCAGCAGGGGAGTCGGGTGGGGCAGGCTGGTTGGCTTTGCTCAGAGGAATATCCTTACTCCTTAGAGCCTTGGCCAGTCATCTCTTCTTAAGGATTTCCCAGCACAAACTCATCCTTTGGAACGGAAGAGCATCCATCGCATGTGTCTGCTGCTGCCAGGCTAGCTTTTTCACCTCTGTAAATGAGGGAGTAGAACCTCATGGCCACAGGGACGTGTAGCAATCACTTCATCAGAGATGCAATCGCTCTTCAGCTGCCCAGAAATGCACATCCTATGTGGCGCCGACAGGCAGTTCACTCTTTCCATTGGACAGCAGATGTAAGCGTTTAAACCTGAAAAAGTGTGGAGATGAAAGAGTCACTGGAACTCTCAAATAAGTATTTCGCTAATGTCGTGATTAATTTAGGGGTCCACTGCAACCTTCTATATACACTAGGATAGCCCATCGGTGACTGAAGCCTGCGAGATGCAGCCAGATTATTCTCATCCATTAAAAAAAAAAAAAAAATCTAAAATCCACAACAAAAAGGCCTGCTTATTTTTGACAAATGACTAGTCACAGCTTTTGTCATTTAGAAGTTTGTTTTTCAAATGACGGACACTTCAGTTACGGGGGAAATCTTTCCTGAAGAATCGCTTTCTATCTTTTACTTACGTGTGATAAGATGCTACCTATCTCTTACATCAACTATACTTCACATATGTACATACGTGTGAACACAGACACGTACAATATATACACAACCAGACTGCTTTGCTCCCTTAGCAGAAAGAGACACGCTAAGTTGCCTGAATTATCCTTGAAGCACCCTTCTGAAAAATTCAGCAGAACAACAAAGGTGGGTATACCCTTTTACATCTATGCCCCTTCATGTGACCCCAGTCAGACGCGGTGTGTTCAGCAGCCGAAGCATAATAAGCAGAGGGATCAGTCACTGGGTATACTGCCCTGCAGTTTTTAAGCCCGTGGGGGTGGGGGCGGGGCACTAAGGAACTCAGTTGGTACGTGACTGTAAAGTGCCTTAAACGAAACACGCTGGAATCAAGATCTTGGGTTTGGGCCCCTGTTTTCGCATCTTCTTCTAAAAGCAGGAGGCCAGTTCCCTGAAAACAGGCCCTTAGGAAGAGACTGGTCACCAAATGAACATGGAGGGAAATTGCACTGTTCACTAGTAGGGAAATGAAAAAAAATAAAATGAGTTGAGAAATTAATAGGGGCTCATACATTCTCTTTCTAGGATATATACAGGAAAACAGGCCGACAGCAACTGGTATTGGTGACTTTGTTGAGTTTTTAAGCCACGTTCAACCACAAGCAAAGACCGTATTCCACAAACAGCACATTTCCACTCCTCCGCATCCTCCGGCATCCGCCCCTCGACCTGACTGCTTTGTCGCTTCAGGCCGTGTCGTTTCAGGCCGTGATCCAGCAGGGCTGAAATTCTGCAACTCGGGGAGTTTCTATTTTAACCATCAGCAATTTTAAGGTGCTGCTGCATCATTCGATAGGAATGTCGTTTCATAACGACTCTTTCTTAAACACAGAACACACTTAAAATCGTTCAACTCTCCATCTCTCGCATGAAAATAATCACTTTTCACGCACAAAATCCTTCCTTAGTGTCTCTTGGCTCACGAGCCACGAGGACGTGTGCCATTTTCAAAAGCCAGCCTTGTACTGCGATACTTGATGCTGTCCTTAAACAAGCTGCCCTTCTTCGTGTGTTTTTTTTTTTCCTTCCCAATCTGATAGGAGAGTTGAAGCCTGAAGTGTGAATCAAGAAGCCACACCGGTAACTCCTGTGCGGACAAACCCGAACGGTGAACGAACACTGTTTTCACCAACATGAGATGCCAGCCTGTTCTCGTGAGAGCAAACTGGATAGAGAGAGCTCCCCTTGGGGCTTGAGGATGTCACAAGGAGATCGCATCTGACTGGGACAATTGTTTAGGGATGTGGCTTCGAAATGTTACCGACATCAGGAGACGACAGCCCTGAAGGGCATTTAGGTCAGACTAAAGATGCGAGGGTTATTGGTATAGCGCTGGGTCGGACGGCCGTGAAGTCACCCTCTGCTGACTTACGTGCCACGCCGTTGATGAATGCTCGCTCACGGGAAGGGGGCGAAGTGGTGCCGGCTCCGGAGCTGTGGCTGTGAGTCGAAGCGCCGCTTCCTAGCTCTGGGATCTCGGGCAGTCATTTAATTTTTCTGCGCGTTAGGATCCTGATCTAGAGACTGGTGATACAAATTCCCATACTCCGGTGGTTGTCAGGGTCATGCGGAACTCAGTAGAGGGAAACAGTCTATATTTTTAAAGCACTACAGAAATGTTTGTTCTTTGATTAATTAGAAGGATCGGAATGCTGGTGTGCCTTGTCGAGGTGAAGGCCAAAAAGATCTGAGACGTGGCTGGGTAGGGACTCTGAAAAACTACAGCAGCTTCCGTTTTTAGAACACTCACTCTGTACCAGACATTGCGCTACATGCTTTCTATGTATCTTTTCAACTTCTACAACAAAGCTGGTGGGTGGTGTTATCTCCAGATGAGAGAACAGAAATCTAGAGAGGGTACATGACTTGTTCCTGGTCATAAAGCTTATGGATGGCAAGGCCAGGATTTCGACCCTGGTTTGCCTGATTTCTAGCCCAGGCTTTCAGCCATTGCACTTTGCTGCTCAGTGTGTCACAGAGCCGGTAACCACTAACCTTCACATGGGCCACACGGAACTCTGAACATAAACTGGCTCTGAGTGTCAGGGTTTCACCAATAAGCACATGAGCAAACCCTGAAAACCAGCTTTGGTCCCGATTAGCAGAAGTGGCACCAAGCAACCCACCAGGAGGAATGAGAAAACTCGGAAATTAGCGGGATTTCGTGAGCGCCGAATGGACCCGCGGCCACACTCCTGATGTGCAGTGTGACCTTACTTAAGCAAGTCACATCTCCTCCACTAGTCTTGTTTTCCTGCAAGTCTTAAGGAAGCTCAGGTCGAAGGAGAATTGTGACTAGTCCAAGAGATCGCGCATACGATTATGACGGTGCTAAAATACTGTCTCCAAAACAGAGTCCAGCAGTCTATCCACCCGAGTCTCCCGTTTCTATAAGGCGGCATGACGAGGTAATCCAATGAAGACCTCTTGGGCCAGAGAGTCAAGCTTTGCAACCAGCTCCCCGCACAACCTCGGGCAAGCTACTCTAACTCTGTGTCTCAGTCTCATCTGTAAAATCAGGATGATAAGAGTACCCCGCTACATGAGGTTGCTGCGAGACTTAAATTAAGGTAAATACGATAAAGCAACTTGAACTCGAAATAGCACGATGCAAACATCCAATAAATGATGGCTGTGATGACATCTTTCCATCAGCACGTCGTAAGCAGCGATGTGGCTCAGAGATCTGCCACAGCTCGTAAATGCAAGGGCCTGCAGAGCCTGCCTTGACACGTTTTTCTGGACACTGACACATTCTGGAGCAGCCAACGGCAGCGATGTTTGACAAATACTAAAATCTGAAAGGATGCCCTTTGATCCACAAATGGCACCTTTAACTGAACTGAGTTATCTTTAATTTTTCTGCTTCTTTTCCTCTTCCCAGTCTAAGACCCGAATATGGGATCCATATCCTTGCTTTTAAGCAGGAGTTCAAGTTATAGACTTTCTCTGACAGTAATATGGGTGATCGAGTGTTTTAAGGGAAAAGAAATAGAGATCAAACACTGATGACCATTTGAAAAAAAAATTTACAGGGGAATCCTCTAGGGACAAAATAAAACAAAACTCCCTTGGGGTTGATTTATGAGCATAGGCCAACACTTACAAAGGGGTGTAAAAGCAATCTGTTAACAGACATTTTCCAGGCACGGAAATCCTCAGGAGGCATTTGTGTAGATCAGCACCTGGAATTTAAATGACAGTACGAACCCTAAGGAAATCTCACAGAGCAACAGAGGAAGTACAGGTCTGCTGTTTTCCCTTGGTACTGCACCGATGTCATAAAGAGATGCATTTTTAAAAATGACAAATAAGAAGCACCTTCTCTTTCTTGCTTAAGACACACAGGCCGGGAAAGGTCCTGGAGAGTCTATGCTCTCTGTACCAGTGTGGCCACGGATAAGAACACTCCGCTGACAGGAGTCTGTGCCTTCCACAGGTCATCAAGGTTTGCTCAGCAAGATGTCTTATGAGAGAAAAAAATGGAAAAAACACAGCGCTCCAATCACAGAAGACAGGAGGAAGTTTCTCTTTTCAAAATTGATTTTGCAACCTCCTGCTTCGGCAGCACTGACTCCAGAAGACCAGCAGAGGGCAGCACTACCCTGTAAGTATGGCTTGCCTGACTGCTTGGGAATCAGGGGTAGGGCAGGCAATTTGGAGCGAAAATCGCGTGCGTTCTCTCTGCATGCTCGAACTTTATAGCCGGAATGCACCTTTCACGCCCTAACAGGGGAGGAAGCCCCTGTCCTAGAGGTCTTCGGTTCTGAAAACCAAAGCTTCCTTCTGTCTTCCGCACACGTGACCCGCCTTCACAATAGCTCGAAAGAGAGTTGCTTACAAGGGGCTTAAATCTCAAAAGCTCACATGTTGCCCAGCAAGAGGCTGCGTGACTCAGCAGTGTGACGAGGAAAAGTTGTCCTGGCAAGTCTCCACTTACCGCAATTTCTAGGTTAACGATGACAACTCTACGGAGGAACCTAAGCCTCGCTGAGGCCGCAGAGCAGGCCATGCTCATCGGCGGACGGGGTGACATGGTCTGGATACGTGATTCAGACCTGACTGGGGAAGGAGACGAACTGAGGTTCACAGGTATGATCTTTAAGCCAAGTGCTACCAACACGTTCTTTAGTGATAATGCTCGCGCACAACGAGATGCTCTCAAAACACGGATACGACACGTTGGGAAGATTCTGGAGAACTGAGGCTGAAATTCAAGAGGGTCTGGACCAGTCAGAGAGAGATGGCTGAGAAAAGCCACCATTACATTCAGTAGTGTCTTACCACAGAAAAATCTAAAAGAGTCAAGCCGAGGAGAACAAATTGGAAGGGAGATCTGTTAGGGTGAACACAAAATTCAAACTAAGGTGGTTAAATCACACGTCATTCTGGAATATTTAGATGCTATTAAAAAGATAACAACAGCATGTTTCCAAAATTATCTGATTATAGAAATGAGCATGGGACCCCCACATTCAGAGAGGGGCGCGTTCTCTTTCCGGCAGGAACCGAGACGTGCGACAGACTGTGAGAAACGTCACTCTGCCTTTTCTGGGAGCTTTTCAGTCTTTGGAGAAGTATCTGGAGTAGTTTATTTAAGCTGCTGGGAAGTCCTCCTTCAATCGACCTTTCCCTGCCAAGCATGCAGCAAAACCTAATTCCGTGGCCTGCTTCCTTCCCTCTTGCTCTGACCTCTCTACAGAAGTTGAGAGCTCCCTGTGACCACTGCACCTGCCACCTCCTAAGATGGAGCTGTATGCTACATCTTAGGAGCACAAAAAGGTTTGGTCCAGAAAACTGTGTGAGTCAGTGATGAGGTTTCTGGACTATGAGGATGTGCGTTTGACAAATGCCATTTCAACTTCCCACTGAAGCTACAGGAGCTCTTGGTGGTGCCAGTGTACGTCCAGAGCTGAGGCCTGTCCCGCCAGAGGGGAGAGCCACAGCCAGCGAGCACGCTCCACCAAGGGGACACCTGCTGCGTTTCAGGAAGCAGTCAACGGTCAACCTGCACTGTCAACAGGACAGCCCTGTGTCCCAGAGGGCCCCCGCAAAGGAGGTCTTCTTAAGTGTTCAACAGTCACCCTCTTGAACCTTTAAGGTCTCGGAAGCTGACCTCTGTCAATCCCTGCTTAGAATCCGATCTACCAATAAGTGTCTTTCCCTTAGTTTTACCTTTCCTCATGAGCGCCAGCTCGTCTGAGTTAATGTACTTACACGCTGCTCTTTAATGTCGAGTGCTGTGAAGTGACCGTCCACGGAACATCTCCACTGGGAATGGAGAGACAAGCAGCATCAGCTTTGGGATCGGGCAGACCTCAATTCAGAATTGCCCTCTGAGGCTTGGACAAGCTAGTTAACCCTTTTTGAGCGGTAGTTTCTTCACTGACAGAGCGGGGCTAATAATGTTAATTCTCAGAGTTGTGGAAATATAACTCGAATAAAACCCAAGGTACACAGACGACTTCAATCAATGTTAACCAACCCCCCACATTCCCCTCTGGGGATACAGCACATATAACATATTGGATAAAATCTCCAAAGTATATACAACCAACGTGTTAAAATTGGTGCAAAAAACTAAAATAGCCTTAGGCATCAGTATATAGAGGCTGTGGGTCTGGGGGCTTCTGTGGCAGGAAAGAGTAGCACATGAGCCATGGGATGTCACAGAGGAGTCAAGAGTGGGCAGACAGGATCCGAAACTGCGATGAGGATATTCCAAGCCTTTCTCAAACCGCTGATTCAGTTTACCACGCAGCAGGGGCTGCACGAGGCTCGGAGGCACGAGAGCCAACGAGGCAGGTGAGTGCAGTGTTGGCAGACACCGACCCCAAGGCAGCGTCGACAGGGGCCCCGAGGGCAAAGGCAGGAAGTGCCCGGGCCCGTGAGCCCGGTACAGGGAGTGGCTGCATGCTGGACAGTCACTGCTCGCTCTCCGGGAGGGAGTAACCAGCAGCGAGGCTGCAGAGCCACGCATCACCTCTCACACCACGGACAGAGACAGACCCAGCGAAATCCATCAACAGACTGCTTCCTAAGGGCCCAGCACTGTGCTGGACGCTGCTCGGAGAACGTCTAAGTAGGTGACGTGGACGTAGTCGCAGGTGACCGTATGATCTACCTGTGGAGCGAAGTCTGACAGATAGGAATGAATGAAGTGCTAAAGCGTGTCATGCTGACAGAGAGGACCATGGTCATTTAGAATTCGATGGGTTTGGAGTCTGCCGACTAGTTGGCTGGGGTTGAGGGGAGCTTCACAGAGGAAGGGGGCCTGAGCTGGGCTCCACAGGTGTGGCCTGGGCAGGTAGAAAAAAGTGGGAGGGCTTCAGTGAGGGGAGGTAACATTGTGTTTACTGCAGCAGGAAAGTGTAGATTTAACGAAGAGCAGAAGAATCCAATGTCTGTTAAGACTTAGTAGTTGGGAAAGCTGCGTGCTCCTCACGGAGTTCGCAAGCTAGTGGGGGGTACAGACAAGTATACAGTTATGACAGGGGACAGATACTAGGATGGGGAAACTCTCTACAGGCTATGGGGGCCCCTAGGTGAGGCACCAGGCTCTGGGGTCAGTATAAGCTTTCCCAAGGGCCAACTCTTCTCCACCCTACAGAGCAACGGGCAAGAGGAAATGGGGGTGGTCAGTTCCCTCCGGGTTTCCCCAAATTGCCTTAATGGGCAGGGTACACAGGTGGCCATTTGACTGGAATGCAGTTTTGGCTGGAGACGAACAGAACAGATTAAGTGACGCCCCGTGAAATGCCCTTTAGCTCCACCAAGAGTCCCATTCCCAGATCCCGGCTCCTTTCGAAGGCCAAAGGGGGATGACTGTGTCCCCGCGTGCTGAGTTACACTCACGCTGGAGGTGAAGCGGAGGCGGGGCTGTCACATGCACTGCTATGACACAGAGGACATTTCCATACGATGGCAAGTGCACAGGAAGTCGAGCGTGACTAAGAGACCAGCAGGGCAGGGAGGAGCTGGCCAGTCCTCTTCCCCAGTGCCTTCCCCTCACACAGGAAGGCCATTAACACAGCACCCGCCCCAAGATCGAAACAGCCAAGGGCAGGGGAGGGGGCCTTCTAAACCAACGAGAACACGAAACCCTCAAGCAGAAAACAACACGCTTTCTATTCCATTCTTCCAGCTTTCTGTTAGGAAAATTTTACCCACAGCTTCAATTTCAAACTTGCCAGTTTATACGTTTTTAAGCGCGCACCAATATACCAAGGCAAGAATTATTATTATTTTTTTTAAAGCCGAGGCAGACTGAAGTCAAACCACCCTCCCCTGACTCCTCTCCATCCCACCAGGCTGGAGCCAGGGTGTGCCCCATTCTGTGACACACGTGAAGACAGCCACCTCCCTGGAAGAGAGATCTGGACACGGCCAAGTGATTCTCTCTCTCAGCACGGGTGATGACAAGGAAAAACATTGTTATTTATCTCCAGAATCACGCGAGAAGCTCAACACAAGACAATTTTTGCTCCACGTGGGCTGAGAGGAAGGGAAACGGCACTTTATTACCAGGACTAAGGATCGGTTCCTCCTATGAAAACATCAGGTTGGAGACGCTTAACTGGATACTTGTGACATATTTAGTGGACACTCTTGGGGGGGAAACATGTTGTATAGTAATTGGGCCACTGACAGGACAAAGTGACGAGACAGTTGCTTAAATGCCACCTGGAAGGGAGAGGGCAGGATTTGCTCCCTCGGGCAGGAATCTGGTGCCGATCCCCTTTTATGACGGGCTCGTCCTCCTCAGATAAATCACTCTATCTCTTGGTTCAGGCTGTTGTCCAAAAAGGCCACGTGGCCCCCCTACGGCGCGGGGGAGCTCGAGGGAGACAGGGTCAGTGGGCACAGCGATCTGTGTGGCCTTCTCTCTGGCTCTCGTCGCTGGCGGAGGAGGTGCGGGGTCTGGAGGAGAACAGGCCCTGACTGTCCCAGGTGGCCCCGCAGGTTCCCGCCCGGGCTTCTGGGAAATGAGTCTCTTCCCGTGGGCTTCCAGAAGCCAGGCAGGAAGAGGGCGGGGGGTTGCCTCCTCCACCCCAGCC
This sequence comes from Pteropus medius, assembly GCF_902729225.1. NCBI lineage: Eukaryota > Metazoa > Chordata > Mammalia > Chiroptera > Pteropodidae > Pteropus > Pteropus medius. Next base: position 8,783,941 of record NW_024356249.1, on the reverse strand, counting down.
TCCTCCTGCAGCCCGCCCAGCTCCTCGAGCTCCGTCTCCCCCTTTACTCTGCTACCAAGAGGCACTTGCAAAAGTTTCTAGAGCATCTTCTAAATATTACATTTACTCAGTGCCTGAAAGGGTACAGCGCGTTCTTAGAACATTGCTCAATTTTCTCCTGTGGGAAGGAGTCAAAGTTTGTTTTAATAAGGACTAGCATGGCATAAGTGAATTCGAATCCACGGAAAAGAAAAGAAAAAAGAGAGAAAGTCTCTTATTTTGGCATATAGACAGAAATCTTAATACATTTCTACCCAGGAGCTCATAGGAGTCACACGCTAACAAAGGACATTTCGAAAAAGCTGCCTGTGACCAATAAGTAGCTGATTTGTTTCATTTTGTAAAAATGAGGTTCTCCTTTCTGACCTAAGTAATTTTGAACGTTCTTCAAAGAGCGAGCGGCCTCTCCCACCTGGGAGGCCCAGGGCCCGCCTGGGCCCCCTCCCAGGGCTTGGGCAAGGAGCTGCGTGGCCAGGGGAAGGTCACCTGGCCGGGACTGGCCGCTCCTTCCGGCTCTGTGACCTCTGGCGACCGAAGTCCCCTCGTTCAGTCTCCTCATCTCTGGGACAAGCAAGCTGTGTTTGACAGTTTTCCTTTGGGTCTTTTTAAAATACGACGATTCTAAAATGTGACCCGAAGCGCGAGGCTGGGTCCTGCTCTGGACCTCACCTAAGGGGTTTCAGTCACAAGCCCGTATGTGGAAAGCGGCCCTGCCAAGAGAGAAACACTCTGAATCATTCAAAACCATCAAGAATGTTGGCTCCGACTTCAGAAGGCCAGGACAAACAAACCCGTGCCCAGGCGGGAACTCGCTCACTGGATGTCTCTGCCTTTTTAACTCCTTCGTGCCCGAGGGCTTCCCAGGTTCCTTCTCACGGCTTCGACACTTAACACGGTCACCGTGGTAGATCGGAGCGGCCTTCTCGAAGGCCGGGCACCCCCGACTGGGTGTTGAACGCGTGTGACCTTTCTGGACCATCGCCCCCAGGATTGGCTTTTTTTGCAATCTCTGTCCAAAAGTGGGTTAGTTCTCCCACGCCGCACAGGTTAAAAATTAAAGAATAAAGCTCCCTTCTTTTTAAAACCCTCTCCTCCCCCAAACCGCACTCCCAAATCCAGTGAGTCCAGCGATTCTTGTGCCTGGGACGCAATCTAGAATCCACTGACCTCGAACGTCAAAATGCGTTTCGATTCAGCCTTGATCGATCGAAATCATAAATTAAACTTTTTTTTTTTTTTAAAGTTAAAGAATTCCATGCTCAAAAAGCAAGAGGCCTGATCCTATCATCGCCATTTCTGAAAGCTCACGGTGCTGTCAGCACAGTTAACCGTCTCGTACAGCATTTGTATTTGGGCAACTGACTAACTGTCACCAGACTTTTCTATGGCCTTATAGGAACTGAGTAAGCCGGTGGTATTTTCTAAGAGTTATTGTTCAATTATGAATACGTAGAGGGCTTTTTTTTTTTTTTTTTGGGAAAATTCTGATCAGCTGAAATGATGACTAGGTTGCCCGATTCAGACTTCTTTTGCTACTTGAAAAAGGTTATTTCGCCAGACAAGGAGAGATATTACAGTTAGCTTGTTTTTTTTGAGACTGAGGTCATCTCTGTTCACTGGTGTAACAAACAAGCCAGACTTTTTTTTTTTTTTTTTAAAACCTCCTTTCAAAAGGAACACTACATTTTTTATCTTCTCTGGGAAAGAAATAAAAGTACCATTATTTTTAAAACAAAATCCATCGGGTATCTACGAATAACAAAAACTTAAAAAAAAAAAAAGCCCTCTACCTCATTTGGTCATTTCCTAAAATATGAACAGCTTAGCTATCTCTCCTTATCATTTTATTCCTTAGGCTCTCTTAATTCACAGGTCAAATAGAATTTTGAAACATTTTAAAATCCTCTTCATTCCATTCTTAAAGATATCCATAAGTGGATAATTCTGGGATATTTAAATAAAATGACCACGGGTCGTAAATATAATTGTGAGAGAAACTCTTTGTGCTTTGCCAAAGACACCGGCTAGAGATTACATTAGGATAATTTCCTCTTCGGTTCTTCAAATGGCTTTATTTTACTTCCTTATCAGCTCAGTGATACTCCTGATGCATAAAAGAATCCATTTTTTCTCTGCTCTCACTGTGGCACTGGGAGCCCTTACAGAGCTGGGCAAGGTGGCGAGTTCCCAGTCTGCCTGAGTCGGCCTCGCCAGGGCACTGTGCCCAGGGCGGTGACTCAGCTCTGGAGGCCACCTGCTGTGTGGGTGCCACCACCTTCCGGGTCCCTACCAGTCACGAGGACAGAGGGACAGAACAGAATTGAATGGGCCCGAAGGATCAACAGCTCAGAGCCAGGTCAAGGGCAGCGCCAGAAGGAAAAAGCCTTCGTTTACAAAAGGTCCGGCCCTTACAGGCGGGGCAGTAAGCAGCAGAGAGGCTTCCTTAGCGCGGGGTCCTGAGTGTCTTGGTCACCACGTGGGCCTCACTGCCGTGATATAAAATGAAAGCGGTGCCACAAAGCAGCTCCCACGTCCAACACCTTCTCCATCAAGTCGCCATGGTTTTCAAAAGTAAGACGTGGTGCCCACTGCTCACAGGAGGCTGGAGTGCATCTGAAGCCCCTCCAACACCTGACTCCGGCCCTTCAGGCCCTTCTCTCTACTTCCTTCAAATAAACCCTCTGCGCCAACTAAAATGAGCCACCTCCACCGCCCTGCTCTGCGGCCTCCCTCCCTCTGCTCTGTTTCAGGAGGAGGGCGAGCTGCAGGCCATCGAGACACTGAGCGACCCCGCCTGGGCATCTTCTTCTCCTCTGCCCGGTTCAGATGTACGAAGCCGTCCCATTCAAGATTTCCCGCTCCCTCTGTGGAGGCTCCCTGGACCGGAGGCTCCGCACACCCCCTGTGCACTCACAGTCTTCACGGCGCAAAAGTCGTCTCGTGTTTACTGTATCCCCAGAATGTGTTTGGTCCTCTCGATCAACGACATTTACCGGACAAGCACGCCATGCCACGTGTCGTGTCAGGTGCTAGGGGCACAAAGGAAAAAAGACGGGGTCCTCGCGGCAGGAGGTTCACGTCCCTTAGAGGGAAACACGCTCCGCTCCCGTGAGGAGCCGGGTCTGACAGACAGGGAGCCTGGAGGCCCGGCGGAGGGCAGGGCTGCTCTGCCTGCAGAGCCGGAGCCGGGAGGCTTTATGCCGAAGTCTAGGCTGAACTGTGAAGGAAGAAGAGAGTTTTAAAGGAAGAACAGGTTGGACCAGGAAGGGAGACAGGGAGGAGAGCGTGTGTGCTACACAGACAACACGGTGCATTCTTTTTTTTGCCGTCTCTGCAGTTGGGGCTCAGGGGCGGGGGACCTCTGAGGCTGGGGAGGTGAGCCTTATCGTGAAGGGCTGGGTACCCACGATGTATGACGTGGAATAACAGAATCTCGGGCTGTGGGGCGGGGACGTTGATGGGGTGGAGGCACTTTCGCATACACTCTCTTGTTTAATCACCACCATGTTCTTGAGCCACTGACCACACACTGCCCTGTGGCACGTCCGTTTGTGCCTTCTCAGTCCTATCAGCACCTGCGGGCACAGAACAACACCCGCTTCTTCGACGGTTTCACAGCGCCCCGCACAGCGCCTTATACCCACGGATACGGCACACATATTAGTAGAAATTTTAGGGTGTGCCGCAGCCACACAGCCTATCAAATAAGGAATTCGATTCATCAGCAAATGATTCTTGAGTCCCAAGATATGCATGGTACTTAGGGTACATTAATGAGTGCTGCTTAGCCAGGTGACAGTTTCCCTGCCATCCGCCCTGACATGCAGGGCCTTCGCTCCAGGGGCCCTGGACCTTAACTTAGCTTTCTCCCGAGCTCCATCGCAGCTGAGAGGAACATCTCGTGATTCGGGGCTCTGCCTGTTTTTATAGACTCTCTCTTTATTGCTTCTAATAATTAGTGACTGACAGTTAAATGCCAGACACTGTGGCATAGAAATAAAACGTCCTTACTCTTGAGTAGCTTATGAGAGGACGAAAAGCACCCGGTTACAAGGGAGTGGGTTAAGTTCCCTCATAATTTCTCCCTGTCTCCCTCCCTCTCTCAGGAGGATGTGATACAGGAGGATGTGATACCTGAGATGAACCTTAAGATCGGGCAGGTGTTAGCACGTAAGAGGTGAAGAAGAGAAGAACACGTGTAAAGGCCCAGTCAGGGCAGAGGGGCTGGGCTCGGGGGTCTTCTGAGAGAGGAGCTGGAACCTGGAAGAGCAGGCACCACTAACGGGCTTTCATCCAGGAAGTTTATTGGATGGCAGTGCCTCTGAAATCAAAGGAAGCGAAGTACAGACTCGACAGATGCCAAAACAGAATGGTTAGGCCCTGGCGATGGGATGATATCTGTAGTGAGACAGTGACTGAGAAGTCTTTGTAGGCGGCCTTGAAAACTAATATATTTCACAGAGAGGATCCGGCAACAGGTCACACACGCACTGTCTGGTGCTGGCCACAAGGTGGCAGCCTCACACAGCCATTCTAGCGGCAAAGCCCCTCCAAGGCGGAGAAGACAGACTTTCCAGGTTTGTTTGCAAAAAACTGGGCAACGCTTGGTTTTGGCCACCAGAAGTGGCTGGCCTTCTCTAGACTTTTTGGGCTAACGATTTAGAGTGATAAAAAAAATTTACCATTCTCACTGTAAAGTCAATGCAAGACATTAATTACCTATTCGGGACAGTTCCCTCCCTGCCCACAGAGATCTGACAAAATTCCAGGTCTGTGACTTGCAAGACCATCAACACAACTTTATCTGCTCTCATACCTTGGTTCTCCAGTCCCAGATGCCCCACGTGCTTAGTCTCCCCGGATCGGTAGGTGCCCTTACCAGTTCCCACGGGGTGGCAGAAGGACCATCTCCTGCCCAGAAGCAGCCTTTAAAGGTATCGTCCGTCACGGAAGATTGGGTGGAGGAACCACGTAAGAGAACAGGGTTCTCCACCATGTAGGGCAGAACCGCTAAGTAAATTCTGGAAAGGAGACAGAAGCTCTTTCCCCCTAAACATACTTTCTCTCACTGAAAACCTCTGCAGAAAGCCACAAAATATCAGCTGATTTGCAGGGAGCAGCATGCTGGTCTGTTCAGAGGGCAGCCAGCTGGGCCCTCGGAGAAGCGAGCTGAGAGTTTGGAAGAATGTGGGTTGCGAGCGAAAAGTTTCAGTGAAGGAGTTTTCGGTACAAAGAACAAGCTAGTAAAGACCTTGGCCCCCACAAATCTGACGACGACCCTCGAACGTGCAGAAAAACTGGCAAATACTGCCTGAAGACCTCGGCAAGTCTGTAGGGGCATCACCTCCAGGTCCGCTATGCTGTGTACCTGCAGCCCGTGTCCATGGTATAGGTCACCTCGGGAGACGCTGGGGCATGTGCTCCACGTGGGGCCGAGAGCAGCCGCCTTTCTGGCGAGGCGAGGGCTGCTGTGCAGGAGCAGGAGGCACCACCCTGGGCCCCGCTCCACGCTCGGAAGGGCACCCAGAGCCCTCCCGTCTCTGGCTTCCTCGGTCCATCTGCTCGCCCTGACTGGCTCTCTCACGAACACATTTGCCATTTACTATCTGCCACTCAGAGGCAAAGCAGCCTGAAGGGGTAAGAGAAATAGTACCAGATTCTGTCACCTGGAATGCAGGTTTGCGATCCGTCCCAGGAAACGCCCCTCACCTTGCAGGCACCTCACATGTATTAACCTACTCAGGCCCCACGGCAGCCCTATGAGCTGGGTGCTGTTACCATTCTCATTTTATGGATGAGGAAACCGGGGCACAAAGCCATGAAGTCACTGTAACCTGTCCAAAGTCACGCGGCGAATGAGTGGCAGAGGGCGGATCAGACCCAGGCGGCCTGACTTCAGAACCGTGTGCTGTGCCCTGCGCCTCGGGGAGAGAGAGGGGCCTGGCAACCTGCCCCGTATCACAGGGCACTCACGGGGTGGATGAATGTGCTGAGGGGGGCGTTGGAGGGAAGAGGCGAGAGTCCGGCCTCCCGCCCCCGGTCCGTGTGTCCTCCACACCCCATGTGGTTTCCCCTATGCTCTTACTGGCACCACGAGCTCGAGCTCAGATGGCCAGCAGATCAACTCAACTCAAACGATGACCAGCCAAGCAGAAGTTTACTGAAGAGGGGTAAAAACCCTCGTCTAGAAAGCGACTCACATTTTTTCTCATCCCAGACAAAAAAAGCCCCTCGGTCTGCAAAGGGGACTTGAGAGGCAGCCCATACATCTCAGACAGGCTCCCTTCCTATTACCGCTTCTTTAAAACGGTGCTCGATTTATAGCCTCGCTTGATTTTTTAATCGATCTAACATTGCTAGTGGTTTAAATTGGTGCACCAGAAATTATCTGAACCTAACTGTGGAGGTCACGTTCTCAACATCAGAACTTCAACACATGCTTGAGTCGCCCCACGCAGGAAAAGAGAGGGTGAACTACGTCCCCGAGCCCCAATTTCCAGGGAGAACCACACTCCTGAGGGAAAGGACTGGTCCCCAGGCCACGGTAGGACCCAGGGGCCCCTTCCGAGGCCCTCACAGTAACGTCACACATTCAGACTGAACTGTGGGTGTTTCCAAGCTACTGCATCAAACCGGCAACTCAGCATCCGCCGTGCGTATTCTAACGTAAAATACAGGAGCGACGACGGCTTACACTGAATTAGAGGAAATGCACTTACGGCTGAATTTCCCTGCTGGAATTACTGGGGCTGGGGAGAAGAACGCACCGTTTCAGAGCGGCCCCGGATGCTAAAAATATCCCGCACTTCTCCTTCCATCTGTCTGGTCACCGTCCCAGACGCAAGCTCAGCAGAGACCGCTCCCTGGGAGCCGTTCCCTCACTGTCTACCTCCACTTCGTAAGTGGGTAGAGAGAACATTCTCGTTCGTTTCCTTCCTCACAGGCACGGGCACAAGGTGACAGGCTAGACGATAACGACAATCCATACGAAACAGCTCTGGAGATAACTGCTTTGGATTAAGGCATCTCAGGAAAACTTTGAAAGGAGAGTACCTTTAAAACAAAACAAAACAAAACAAAACTGCTTACTTCAACTGCAGACTGGAGATAACGACTCACCCCAGAGATCCGGCTAAATGTGGGCACAGAAATTCCTACTGAAGCAAATGAGATCTTACAAAGGGAAACTCTGGCGTAATATGATTGTGGATGAGCTATGCTCTCCTGCAGCTTCAAAGGTATTCTTCTCCATTGCGTAACACGCAGCCTTGAAAAAAAGTCAGCCTTTCCTGCATCCACCTGTCCCTGCAGGTAGTAAAAGTTTAGAAGGCGATCCTTCTAACCGTGGTGTTTACACAACACTAAAGCGCTCTCTTCCTTCTAAGTTCAAAGTTCACGTCTTCTAAAAGGAAGGGAGAGGCGGTTCACGGAGCACGCGGGTGAAGAGTGAGGGGGATGGTGCTGGCTGCGAGCCCTGCCTAGGAGACCTGCCTCCGAATGCCATATGCAGGCAGCACGGAGACCCTGGGACACAGGGCTCTGCCGCAGGTCACAGGCCTGAGGCCACCCTGCTGGTCGAAAGGACCAGCATTCTCAAACTTACGGGGGGACAACAGTAGAAAGAGAGACTGACCACAGACCCCGAGGAAACGGCTCCACTTAATTCGGGGGCAACCTTCCCCAGGACTCGGGGAAGCCATCCACTACCTGGCTGTATTCATGACCAGTTCTTTAGCTCACAAGGCTGGCACGTGTGGCCCACAGCGGACTAAGCCAGATCATCTGTTTTAAGATCAGTTTTACTCGAAGTTATTTTATAGACCCTGGGGCATATTTTCAAGCTTTTTGGTACCCGAAATAACTAGTGGTTTCAAGTTCACTAAAACTAGCTATCATTGTATATCCTCATTTATTCCCCTCCCCAAGTGACATTAACAGGAAGGGAAAGGAGCAGGCGATCTCTTAGGGATGAGGGCCTTCGTGGGATGCCCTGGGCTGGGGACACTCACAGGGGTTATCAAGAGCTTCCCTAGACTTCTGAGATGAACACTATCCAGAGCAGAGAGGGGCCAAACTGAAGGCCTCCGGGCTGCGCCTGCTCACCTCCCCCACCCCAACCCTGGGCCACACCTGCCCTCCTCCTGATCCTCAAAGGCCAAACCCATTCTCTAGTCCACGGCCTTTTATGTGCTGCTGTCTGGCGGTCCCCAAACTTTCTGGCACCAGGGACCAGTGCTCTTATGAGAACCTAATGCCCGATGATCTGAGGTGGAGCTGAGGCGGTGATGCTAGTGCTGGGGAGCGGCTGCAGATACAGATGAAGCTTCACTGGCTGGCTCGCCGCTCACCTCCTGCTGTGCGGCCCGGTTCCTAATCGGGTACCTGTCACTCAGGTTCCATGATAATCAAGATCATGACTGTTTTTTCGCCGCTATCATCATTATCTCAGTGCTAACCAGTGCCTGGCGCACAGTAGGTGCTCAAGAAATCTTTGTTAAATGAATGAATGTGTGAATGAATGAATGATGCCATTAGCCTACCTTGACCTCCCTGAGTTGCTCTGGTCTCTGAATGTTGCTCTGTGGAAGGCACTTCTTCCTGCCCCCGCCCCCACCCAATAAAACCATGGTAAGTGCCAGTGTATCTTCCTCCTGCAAACAACCAAGCACAAGTAACTGAGGCGCCACGAAGGGATCTGTGAAGTCGGTCTAACGTTCCATTGTCGCGACAGAACTAATTTCGCTTTGAAATTTAAAAACGCCTCCCTCCGACAACACTGCCAGGAGTACCCAGAACGGAGCAGGGCTGAGTATCGAAACGAAGTTTTCACGTTTAGGAAATGCTGCCCAGATCTCTCTCTTTCTCCTCTGATGGTCCTACCCGCCCTCGTGGAGCTGATGCGGGGCCCACACTCCGGGTAACCCAGCTCCGCGTCTAAAGATGCTGCCGGCTCCCTCGCGTCCACCCCGCTGCCCTGCAGGCCTGTGGAGAACACCCCAGTCTGTTACGAAGATCTGTTCACCTGTTAAATTACATAGCCCGTCCCGGCTCTGCAGCCCTGACTGGCCGACAAAGGCAGCCCCACACACACCCTCTTGCCCACCTGCTCAGCGCGGGGGCTCACACACCTCCTACCCTGCGCACTTCCTTATTTCTCACTCCCCGATGCATCACAATCTTACTTATTCAATTCGCTCAAGGTCTTTACCTGAACCACACGCCCCAGTTCTCTCCTTTTCCAAAAGTTCTACTCCCCCAAGAATACAAAAGATTCCCCACAAGCACCTTGAACTTGCAAAGGAGCCATCACATGTCACTGTAAGGCTTTCACTGGAAACGTGTGGGGAGGGAGGATACGAAGGAGGAAAGGGAGAGGAAATCTGTCCATTCTCCCTCTGGGTCCAGTTGGTTAGGACAAGAAAGACACGCTGCTTTTGTGACAAGTTCTAATTGCTGTTTTATAGACTGGCCCTGGAATAGCCAGGGGGCGTGTCAGCACACAGAGCCCGGGACAAGCTGCTGTTTGCATGTCAGTACAAGGGGAGCAAGACATCTACTTTCTAGAGCTGCCGTGAGGATTCAGCAAGGTGATACATATGGAAGTACCTCATAAACTGTAAAGATTAGACACTGTATATGTTAGTTTCCACTGTCACCAAGTATGCCATTCCTACCTCTCTCTCCCTCAAACGGTTGTTGAGTGTCTGCCCTATGTCAGGCACTGTCTTGTGAATCAGGGTGTCTACCCCAAAGCAAACAATACCAATTCTGGCTCTTACTGGGCTAATGCGAGTCAGGGAAGACAGATAAGAAATAGGAAGTTAAGAACCTCGTATGATGTGTGTGTCCAAAGGGGTAAGCAGAGGGTGCAGTGGAAGCACACGGGGGCACCGGACCTGGCAGGGAGGGAAGGCTGCCTGGAGGAGGTTTCATATAAAGAGAACAGCAATGGCTGGCTAGGATGAGAGGGGAGACAAGAGCTTCCACGTGGAGGGCAAGCGCGGCCCGCTTTATTTGGCCGGACCAGAGATCATCGACCAGGGTGAGGATGGTGGGGAATGCCAGGACACGAGACCAGAGCAGGAAGGGCCCTTCGTGCCGTACCATATCGGTGGAAAACCAGCGCTGGCTGGCTGAGGCGTTATGTCACCAACCAGGCCACGACATCTCAGCACGACAGACTGCGGGATCCTGACGGTGCACTTAGATTCTGGGCCTGCACACCAGCCAGAAAACGCCTGGCAACAGAGCTTCCCATTCATTTCAATAATAACAAAAAGTGTTCTACCCTGGGCATATACAGAAGTCAGTGTGTTGTGTTTTGGGGTTTTTTTTTTTTTGTGTGGAGTAGTAAACTTTGACAGTATCTTTTTTTGGACATACTCTCTTATAACCAACAGCATGTTCACTGGAGCTATGGGGCAGGTTGTGGTAATATGCACCATTAATAATAAACTATATCCAGGCGATCGAGGTATGTCACGAAAATAAATGCCCAGCTTTGGGGGCTGAAACCATTCCTCTCGAATACATTAAAACCACTACAAAAAAAAAATATACCATATACCAAATGAAAACTGAGTGACCCCAAAGGCTAAAAATACCTCCAGAATAAGAGTCATTGATGAAAACTGGATAGGATACAAATTAAAAGCTTGGGCTTGGGAGCCAGGCTGCTGTGATTTGAATCCTGGCTCCCTCTGCTTACTAGCTGTGTAATCTTGGGGGAAATGACCTCACCTCTCTGATCCTTAGTTTTCTCTCTGTAAAATGGGGATAGTACCGGCCACATAGGATTATTTATTTCAACAGATAATCAGGTAAAGGACTTGGCACAGTGCCTGGCATATGGTACTCAGCTAACCATGCTGTACGGCTCTGTGTTGTTATTACTACTGATCTCCTTCCTACACCTGCGATGGATCAGGCCTCTTCTCACCTGTAGTTTACATGAATGCAAAATTAGGGCCTTGGGCACAGAAATGACTTATCCTTGTTAAGCCTGACCCCAGAACACTGAGGCCGCAGGAAATACAACCACAGTGAGCCGGAGTGAGATTGGCACATGTTAGGTCACAGCTAAGCGATACTTCATCATCGCAGGCAGCGGTGACATTTCAGTGTCACATGCGACAGCTCTCAGTTAAATCAGCACGTTAAAAGTGCCACTGAAATAACGGTCACGATCCACCTAAAACACTGTCTCGGTGTCTTCGAATCCCCGAGGGACAGCACGACAGGGTATTTATTCCATTACAGCTTTCTCGTCAAGATGTCAGTCTTAAAAGTTAAAGATGTAGCTCTGCTTTTCCTTACTAACCTATGACACAACCCCATGACCTGTGAACATACCCACCTTTTATTTTATGCTTTAACTGAAATTCATTTTAAAGCTATTTTATATCTTTGGCATGTTAACACCAGGTTCCACACGGGCGCGACTCACTTTCTAAAGGACGCCTTCCTCAGGATTCCCAGTGCCATCATTATGGGACCTGGTAAATGACGTCACACTCACTCCACAGCATTTATGAGCTCACGATCTCATTTCCTGCAAACCTAGCCTGGAAGCTACGTTGTAAAACTAGCTGTGGATTTAGAAGATGAGTCGTGAACCCGAGGCACACGGTGTCGATAGCTGGTGGGAAGAGCAGACTCTTACATCAGTCCTCCTTAAGTTTTATCAGTACAGAAAATAACAGGGTGGAACGGTGTTTTGGATCCACCCTCCCTTGCTCCCGCCAAATTAACGAAAGCCAAATCCATTCACTGCTTTAGTGTTTTCATCTCTGTAAGGTGAAAGGCAGCGGTGGGCTGGGAGGTCGAAGCGGTGGGGCCCCTCTGGGCCCGCTTCCTAACAGCGTGGTGGTGTTGCACAGGTGGACAGGGACATAAGAATGGGGCGTGGGGCTGCATTTTCAAAGGCAGGGTAACAGGAAGCAGCACAGCGGGTCTGGGATGCAACGAGCTGACGCTTGCTGGAGCATAATAGAGGGGACGGTGGCAAGAAAAAAACTCAGACTATTTTTTTTTTTTTTCCTGAAAATCATTCACTTGAATAGGATGCGTCTTCTGAATATTGACATCAGTCGATCAGGTTATGTTAAATTTTCTCAGTGTAGCTATTCTTAAATTTCAAAGCGTTGGTTGGCCAGACTTCTACTTTACTATATAACATTGTGCATCAAGAGCTGAGAATCTAGAACAAAGGTGACACTGGACCACAGAGTGAGTCTCCCAGAGGTCGAGGCGGGAATGAGCTCAGTGAGCAGCTAGTCAGTTAATGAGCTTCCGGTGAGTAAGGCTTCCTCTTCTGAACGGTCTCAGGAATGCCCTCTCATTCCTTTCACGGGAGC
>NW_024356249.1:8763844-8771535 GCF_902729225.1 Pteropus medius | reverse complement strand
TGCAAACCTAGCCTGGAAGCTACGTTGTAAAACTAGCTGTGGATTTAGAAGATGAGTCGTGAACCCGAGGCACACGGTGTCGATAGCTGGTGGGAAGAGCAGACTCTTACATCAGTCCTCCTTAAGTTTTATCAGTACAGAAAATAACAGGGTGGAACGGTGTTTTGGATCCACCCTCCCTTGCTCCCGCCAAATTAACGAAAGCCAAATCCATTCACTGCTTTAGTGTTTTCATCTCTGTAAGGTGAAAGGCAGCGGTGGGCTGGGAGGTCGAAGCGGTGGGGCCCCTCTGGGCCCGCTTCCTAACAGCGTGGTGGTGTTGCACAGGTGGACAGGGACATAAGAATGGGGCGTGGGGCTGCATTTTCAAAGGCAGGGTAACAGGAAGCAGCACAGCGGGTCTGGGATGCAACGAGCTGACGCTTGCTGGAGCATAATAGAGGGGACGGTGGCAAGAAAAAAACTCAGACTATTTTTTCCTGAAAATCATTCACTTGAATAGGATGCGTCTTCTGAATATTGACATCAGTCGATCAGGTTATGTTAAATTTTCTCAGTGTAGCTATTCTTAAATTTCAAAGCGTTGGTTGGCCAGACTTCTACTTTACTATATAACATTGTGCATCAAGAGCTGAGAATCTAGAACAAAGGTGACACTGGACCACAGAGTGAGTCTCCCAGAGGTCGAGGCGGGAATGAGCTCAGTGAGCAGCTAGTCAGTTAATGAGCTTCCGGTGAGTAAGGCTTCCTCTTCTGAACGGTCTCAGGAATGCCCTCTCATTCCTTTCACGGGAGCTAATGGCTTTAACATTCTAGCCCTAGATCTAGAGTCTGGTGAACTTCATCAGTGGTCATACCATCCTGGAAAGTATTATTCAGAGAAGCTGAAAAAAAAATGGTCTTCCCAGATTTCTGAGGAAGGGGTGGACACTGACCTACATTCAATGTTCTAGATTAAAATCACAGATTGTGAATGAAGAAAAACAAATCTTCTGCATAATTGAATAAAATCAAAATTTTTTTTTTTTTTTTTTTTTTACAGACAGGAAATTGAGGCTCAGATGGGAAAACAATACAGAGAATTAACCCATGGTTAATTTCTAGTGGCAACCAAAGGTAAGTCTTTCATAGGCAAGTCGTGCATTTTTACTTGCAGCTAGCTGTATGCTACACCAAGTAGCAGTGGCCAGTTTACTGGGAAGACACCACTGTAAACCCATCTCTGAGCTGGGATGCTGCTGTCAGGCCTCAAAAACTCCTGGGAATTTCAGGGTGCCTGTCATTCAGGTTGGGAAGAAAGAGTTGATTAAGCTCCTTGAGCTAAGTTTATGTGACCTGATCACTCACCGTGAACCAAGGAAAATCAATGACAAACATCAGCAGGGGCAGTCTGGAGTGACAGGCTGCCCTGGGCAAAGCAACCTTTGTGCTAAGGGCTCCAGTGGCGGAGTGTGAAGGCAGCCACCTGGAAAAGTGCCCTGATGCTAGCAGAAGTCTTCTTTCAAAGGCCAGCGTGGCCCAGGCAGCCTTCCGGGCTAGCTCTGACAAGGTCCACCACCACAGACCCCCACGAGCATCCCCGTGCCTCCCGTGTGGCCTCTCTACCCCTCTTCTTAAAGTCCCCTCCAGTTCCAGCCAGAAGAACAAAAAGCAACTGTACCGTATCGGAGGACAAAGCCCTTAATAGGGGTTTATGTTTGAAAACCAAATTCATCGTATGTGAATAACAATCATAACCCTTAAAAATCAAACCATCTTTACAGACTTAGAAGACCAAAACGTATTTTGGGAGCAGTTTCTCTTGGTATTTATTATGATGTTCACTATCTTACTATATGCTCATATCAACTGCTAAAAGTTTCCTGGAAATCAAACCTACAAATCAGAGGGAAAAAAAATAAGACTTAGAGAAAATGTCTTTGATAGTCTACTTTTGAGTTCAAATAATGGTTCCGGTTTAAAAATTATCACATGACTAGATAAAGGAAAAAGCTGGTAAAATATTAATTGTAGAATCTAGCTGGCGTATGTGTGGTGTTCACAGAAAAATTCTTTCAATTTTGCTATACGCTTGAGATGTTTCATAATAAAGTGTTGGAAAAAAGTATAGCCCCCAAATTCGCGGACTCTTACAGCTAGATCTAACAGGAAAAGGTAATAAAGCACCAAAAATTAACTGGAGAAAGACAGATGACTCAATGAACAATGTTGGGGGATTTACTTGGTGGGAAAAAAAAATTTTTTTCCTCACATCTGACTTCTAATTTTGTGAGTTTAATATAAAAAAAAATTATTTTTTAAAATTAGAAGAATATTTTCTTACTTCTGGTGGGAAAGAATTCTTAAGGTCAAGGTAACAGAAGTCACAAAGGGAAAAAAGTAGACAAAAATCATTTATTCGACTAAATAAAATGTAAAGGTGCTGTAGCTCAAAAAAATCATAAGCAAAATTAAAAATCAAAGCAGCTGAGAAAAATACTTGTCCCAAATATCTCATTCACACACATGCGCACACACACAGACCTCAAACAGATTACAGAAACGGTCACGCCCCAGTCGAAACGTTGATAATGAACGTGAACTGAACATATGCAAACGAAAACAATGGATAAATACATGAAAAAGCTAAACTTTACTAGCAGCAATTAAAAACTGCCACATGCCTGGCACAGAGTGGGTAAGTCATTAAATCGCCGTTGAATAAATGAACCAAAAATAATGTAAGGTTTTTGTCTAAAGATTAAAAAAAAGATAATATTCAGTACTGATGAAGATATGGGCATTTCATACACTTCTTTGATGTGTGTAACCTGGTACACACATCAAAGTTTTCTAGAAAACAATTTGGCAAAGAGTGTCAAGAATCTTTAAAAAGTTAAGCTCCTTTGATTTAATGAATTCACTGCAAAGAATCTACCCTCAGGAAATCATTAAAAATATGTCCAAGA
Source organism: Pteropus medius (assembly GCF_902729225.1). Lineage (NCBI taxonomy): Eukaryota > Metazoa > Chordata > Mammalia > Chiroptera > Pteropodidae > Pteropus > Pteropus medius. Next base: position 8,768,587 of record NW_024356249.1, on the reverse strand, counting down.
TACATGCATTTAAAAGGATAATAATTGTAATATAAAAATGCTTTTTCAAAAAGGAAATACACTAAACACTCCCAAATTAGAGAATACAATGCACCGTTAAAAATGTTTTTAAAGCATTTTTAAGCACATGGAGAAAATGCTCATTTAAAAAGCGGGATATAAAAATGCCTATGTGGAAACATGCTCATTCTATATACTACGTGCGTGTATGTGTGAGTTCGTGTGCAAAAGAATACTTGAGGGAAATATACACAATTATTAACAGAGCTTTGGGTGGTGAGATCAGAAATAATTTTTCTTTGTTCTTTATATTATATACTTTTTTTAGTGTTACTATAAATTAGTTAGAAAAAATTTTTAAATACCACATAAAAACTTGGCAAGAGTGATTCACTGCTTTGAAATAGGTCTCCACACACGTCAACACCACCAATAAGGTAAATGGCTTTGAGTTGTTGCTACTTATCTAAATCCCGAGGTCCGAATCCAAACGCACCGCCTTCCCGCTCGCTCCCTGCCGCTCCCGTCTCTGCTCACTCGGCCTGTATGCACGCTGACACGTCCCAATGCCACCTTATCTTCCCCTCAAACCAGTTTTTCCTCTTGCACGTCGCTTTGCGGTGACTGATACTGCTGAATAACCTACGCCACTATCCTCACATCACTTTCTCTCCCTTTCTACCCCACGAATCGCTCTTGAAATCCACTTCCAATGGTGTCCCCATCATCTCAACACTGGAGGACTAGAGCAGCTTTCATTCCATCTGGTCTCCTTGCCTGGCCTGACCTGTCGCCTCCCCGCTCCACCTCAGTTCATTCTCTTCATTGCTCGGATCTTTCCAAAGTGGACACCTGGCCACATTACCTTCCTAGGTAGGCACCTTCAGGCAAACATGTGAGGCGCGTTAGACCACTGACCCCGCCAGCTTCATCTTCTCCCATTATTATTCCTTTCCCTGCACCCTCCACCGTACCGCACAGCTCTGAGCCTCTGCAGAGGCTGCTCCTTTTGCCTGGACCCCTCACTGCAATGCTTGCCTCCCTTGTCTAGCTAACTTCTGGAAGGCTGTCCTTTTAAGGGTCAGTGCGGACATCACCTCCATCACGAAGCCTCAAGGATGGAGGCTAACTGTGTAAGGTCCCCCAGCAAAGTGTCCTTATGCAACCATAGCAGTAATCATACACTGTGAATCTGGTTTGTGCCTTTGCCTCCTCTTCCAGATTGTAAGCAACTGGTAAAGTAGGCCCTCGGTGTCTGCTGAATGAATCGATAAATGTTTCTGCCATCTAAAGTGGAATTACTTATTCTTGTCTTGAAAGAGAGCCCAACCAAAGACTTCCTAACTTCCCTTGGCTAGCCACTCATCTATTTTATCGTCGGGGCAATCGAGACAGTCTTTCTTATCTATTAAGTCAGCCAAATATATATATATATTTATTATGCACCTTATGTCCTGATGATATCTCTGGTTCTATCTGAATCTATTAACTCCCGCCACGCCTTTCACTGAAGTGTCACTAAGGTCCCTACACAGGACAGTCATTTAAAGTACTTGCAACCCACTGAATGAAAGCAAGGCAGCACGTTAGGTCCAGGAATACAAAGATAAATCAGACTGTTACTACTTAAAGACCATCAGCAAGAAATCCTTTAGCCTTTTTCAGAGTAAAACCTTCTTTTGCTAGAAGGGTGTGTAACTTCTGTATCATCTCTTCACAATTTTTTTCAAATGTAACTCAAACTGGGCACAACAATCAGTCTGACTAATGCAGGTCTTATTTTCTTACACTTTTAAGTCACATTCCTTTTGACACACCGAAGAATCATGTCTATTGTTTTTTTCCACAACAGCCTTACAGCATTGAGTTAAATTTCGTGGGCGGACAATAAGGACTATCTTTTTATTTAACGGTTTTTTTTTTGTTTTTTTTTTGTACTCAAGGAAACTATCTTCTATCTATGCCCACCAAATTTCATTTGCTAATGTAGAACCACTTTTCCAGTTTGTTACAATTGTTATATATTATATTCCTGGAGTTCTGATGATTTACTGTCCTACCTAATTTGGTAACATACATGGTAAAGAAGAAAAAAGAAAGAAAAGAGATTTCATTATGCATCAGGCAAACTCTCCCCAACTGTGTAATGTTGAGTCTTTAAGTCTCTCCTGGACTTCACAATGTACTTTGTAAATACACACGGCTAAATGTTTAGGGGTTCTGTGGTAGCTGTTTGGAGGTTCTGGTAGTAACTATTCTCTTCACTTATTTAATATTAGTCACGTATTTTCTCCACCCTTCTTCCTGGTCTCAGGCTTTGCACCCCCGCCCAGCAACCACAGAGCAGACCTTTTTGACTTGGCTGCCTCCTCTTTGAAATCACAGTTCTTACTGGAATGCCAAAGAATGGCAGAATCAGGTAAGGTCTTGCTCTAGACTGGCGTCCTTAACCTGGCGGCCAGAGATGAGCTTTGCTGGGACAGAAAATGTCCTGAAAATGCAGACAAGTGTTTGCGTGTGAGTGTGGTAGAAGGACTCATGCCTTCCAGCATCATCCCACGGGGCCTACTGCCCTGAAAAGGTTAAGAACGCTGACTCAAAGGCATTCGGACATCAGACAATAAACTGAACAAACAGCACAGGCCTGACCAACCCAACTTTCTACTCAGCCATCTCCAAAGATGAACGAGGACTCCTGTAATCACTACACATCAAGCGTCTTTTGCCTTAATGAAGAATATAACTTGAGGGTGTGATCTGGGGATCCGGTATATATAAACTTATACAGAGGCAATAACCTAACACTTTAAATATCAATCACTTCAAATATCTCAGTTCCTACTTTTATTCAAGTTCAATAGACTTTCTTTGTCCTCTTTTAATACCTTTAGCATATTTGGTAACGCTGATTTAAAATCAAAACATCAGGAATCAAAAAAGTTTCTTCGTATATTTTCATAGTATATAAATACTACGTATATGCCTTTCATTAACTATTTGTAATTGTATTATTTTTGCTGGAACACACTGTAATCTTCCATACTGTATTTTAAATAACATTACAAAAAATCACTTAATATAAATATGTTAAAATCAAAAGTACCTTTTCATCAATATGCTGTGAAAATCTATCAAAATATACCTTTTTTCCAAAATATATCTTAACGTTCATTGTTGCCTACAAGTAGTGTTATTTTTCATAATCATCCCCATACCCAGAGTATTTTCTAAAGGTAAATATGAAAGGTAGTATAGATGTACCAGAGGGAAAAAAATTGCTCTTTAAAGCTTTTCTTTGACAAGGTTATCATTTACAGAAATTTAGAAGCAAGAACTAGTGAAAATCAGACATTGCTGTCATCCATACTCACCACCGAGCAGTCACACAAAGGACCCTCTCAAGCACAGGCCAGACTTGTCCTGGAAGCAAGGGATTAAATTCATTAGGAGAACAGGCAAGTAGAAACAGCAAGTGGCAACATCACCTTCCTCCAGCTCATCTTACTTGCAGACACACAGATTTTGGAATCCTCGGGGCTAACACTGAAAACCACACTAGGTTGTTTTCCCAATTCCTATGAAATGAGTCAGTAGGTCAAACGACTTCTCCACTCTGGAGAGAGAGCAGTTACTTAGGCTGCGCTCACTGTTTCCAGTGACTGCATCCCCCATCTTTGCCCCGTGGATGGGAGCACTGTCAGGGGTCCAGGGAGAGCCCCCAGGCTCTGAATGGGACACGCGGCAGGCACTGCCGGAAGTCAGTCTTCTTCACGGGACAGTTTCCCCTTGTGAAGATTTAGGTGGGAAAAAAAATCCAGTTACGAGTAACATGTGGATGAAGTTTCTTCCTTTAAAAAGAAGTGGCATAACTTTTTCTCTTTTGAGACCACGTAGTCATTTCTTTCTTTCTCTCAAGAGGCTAAAATGATAGTTGAAATAAATATAGAAGTAACCGTACCTCTAAAAGCCACCCCTCCCAACAAAATGCTTCCTTTTGTAGCACAATCTTTCCTCCTCAAAAGGACCAGTCTATTCAAAAGACTCAATTAATCCATGTCCTGAAAACCCCTTTCCAGGCGTGGGTCCTGCAGTTCCATCCACTAAGTCATGTAAAGCAGAGATATTTAAGAGCCTAACAGTCCTCTGGACCCACGATTCAGGACGGCGAACACTGGTTTAGCAATAACCTTCGGATTCTGCCTCCTACTCACCGCACGTAACGTTTCCTGTAGTTAGCGACCTTCTGCCTAGGAAATCACCAGCTACCAGCAACGGATCCATAATTCCAAGAACTCACTCATTCGGGCAGATAGATAGACATGTATCTCTAAATCTAGGTACGGAGATCTTCTGTGACAGCTCTTCAGGAGGAGGCTGGAAATACTTTTGCTTTCTGTATCGAGAGTACTTTCTTTTTAAAGAAGAGGTTTCGTTTTGATCTTGAGAAATTCTCTCTGATAAAAACCACCAACTGAAAACCTGCCACTATAAACGAGGGATTTCACAATATTCATTCCAAAAAACTGTGGCTATTCATTTCTGGAAGTGATTCATTGCAAAAGAATCGTTGGCCGTGGGGGGAGCGTTAATTTTGAGAAGGCAGCCTGCTCTCTGAGAAGGGAGCAAAACCCTCAGAGATGGCAGCCACGTGCCTTGCGGACCCCATTGCAGCTCCTTGAATCACCGTGCCTCAAGATGACACACAATGACCAATTTCCTCTCGTAGCTCCCTCAGTACACACA
>NW_024356249.1:8261939-8763640 GCF_902729225.1 Pteropus medius | reverse complement strand
AAAAAAAAAAAAAGCGGGGAGGAACGCACCACAGCGAGGACAAGCAACTCCAACAGGCAAAGCTAAAAGCATGCAACGTGATCACTGTTTACCAGCCACACCTAATTTTAATTTGGTTTCTCAATCCCTGTGTAATTAAGACAGCCAAGAGAGAACAGCATCAGGAGAAAGGGGGAAAAAAAAAAAGACATTTCACAAATGCTTAGACCTTCGGTGCGCGTGACCAGAAAAGTAATTTTAAGATTCGAGTGAACCAATCTGAAGCTGGTTAGAGCATTAACCCTTCAAGGCAAAGAGAGTTATTCTCATTTGTCCCCAAATTTTAAATATGGAAATCATCTTCCCCACTGAGCACCGAGACACCGAAGCCACAGCCTCTGAGTGGCATCCCCAGGGTTTGGGAGAAGAACTTCTTCAGATTTGCCTGTGACGGGTGCAGAAAAACGCTTATTGATAAGGCCCTGTCACGTTAACGGATGGTCGCATGGCTTTCACACCGAAGCACCCTTTGAAAACTGGCCAAGAAGGGCGAAAATACGACCTTTCGTATTTCTCACGGCATTAATGGAATCCGAACATTTACATCAGAGAAGAGTAGAATTTCTTGACAACTGGGCAAAACGAGTATGAGTTTTTATCTCACCTTAAAGAGTATACAGTGGTGCCACAGATCATTTTTTCTGAAGGGACTAGTAGACATTTTGGTAAGAGCTTTCAAAAGGCCTGTCTTTTATTTTAGGGTTGCTCCTGTGCTTCCACGTTGGGTAGGAATGGTGGGGAGCTCAGGAAGGAAGGAGGAAAACACCAGAGCTTCCACTTACTGGGAACCGAAGAATAAAACCAAATAAAATGAATGCATACCCATGTTTGTTACACAGCACTTTGAAGCCCTTAATTTTTAAGATGGTAACACTTTGCCATTTATACCCCAACTCTTCTATTTCCCATTTGCAAATACTCAAGATAAATATGACGCATATACGTAAAAAGTAAAACCATCTGTTTTATACGCCACAAGGAAATTTTCGCTAATGCAATATGTTTTCATAATCTTTACCAAACTCATATTTTTAAAAGACAAGCACGGAAACCATTTGCATGACGTGAATAGAATCTTCAAACCGAGGATGAGTAAAATAGCATCGATAACTGGTGTGAAGAATTTCATTCCAACCAACCATTCTGCGCAGCAGTCATCCCTCTGCCCTCACTCCCAAGACCTTACGAACCTCCCTCAACGGAGAAAAGGACATTCTGTAGAATGTCAAAAGGACAGGAACCCTGTACAGAGAGAGCGGTGTTAAATAACGATGACTAAAAACAATTCTCTCGATACTGAGTTTGGTGAAAGAAAAAGTGAGGGTCACTACTCAAATATTAGAACATCCCATTTCCTCGCTTGCTGAATTGGAAACTTCTTTCTCTCGCTGCGTCATGTTCATACACGGGCTTGAAGCTTCCAGAGCTTTGTGCAGTTAGTTCCCTTTCAGACCCTGCTTTACGGGAAAGTTCTTCTTCGAGTGCTGGGTGGCCGATGCAGAGGTTTTGAAAAGAGAAAGGAGAAGCTGAGCAAGGGAATAAAGATCACAGAACACGTGCCTGGAGGCGGGGAGTGGACAGAGACCATCAACCCAATGGGCGTGGTCATGGCCGTGGCCAAGAAGCGGCTGCCCTTCAGGAATTCTTCTTAATTTAGGGGCTAAGAGGGGCAACTCCTAAGGTAGGGTATTGAGAATGTGATTAAACTATGAAGACTATTCAGATTTTACTGTAATTTGCTATGCTGTGGACATCATTCAAGGCCAAGTTCACAGAATCGGCGTTTGCTTTCCAGAACTCTGGGGCCGCGCGGTCCCCACCTCCACTGCAACAAAATAAAAACCCCGCCACAAATGTTCCTCATGTTTGTTTACTCAAAGTTTTCTTTCAAACGGTCAAAAGGAGTGTGCTCTTCAGAGGCACTTTTATAGACGGGAGCGGGAGTGGCCTTGACACAAGAAGACCATGGGAAGTCAGAAGGCCTTGTGTTCGAATTATGACTCTTCCTCTGGCTACACTTTGCTCTGGTGAACATCGCTCAACCTTGTTAAGCCAGTTTAATCGACAGTGATAACAGCAAACTGACCTGCAGGGCAGCTGAGGCACCACCAAGCGCCATACATATACCTGCCTATTTAATTCTCGCAGCAAACTTACAAGCTAAATTCTACTACTATCCCATCCTACAGATAAGGAAACTGAGCCTCTGGGAGTTTAAGGATTCGACCAAGGTCACACCATGAGTAGATGATGGAGCCAAGAGACAAACCGGGGACCCTAACTTTGACTATTCAGCTCCGGAGCCTTCCAACAGCACGTCCGTGTCATATTAGGCTGAGGTGCACGTTTAGCAAAACGGTACACAGAATTGAGAGAAAATTAATGGAAAGTAAGTACAGGTCACTCTAACGTGTTAGTTTGTTCTCTGGGAACAGCTTCACGCCCTGGGCACACTGCTTCTTTGCAAATCTGTGATGCTGAGATGTAGAGGTATTTAGAGATCTTGTTTTCAGTCAGTGGGGTTAATTAAGTGCAGCTCACGGTCACTCTAGAGTTAAATTTGAACCTCCATCCTACAGCTCCCAGCACAACGCCTAACCACTGCCTCACAGCCCTGTGGCCACTGCCAATGCACCCCAAACTGCGAAACGCTTCTCAGGCATTTTAATCTGACTGTCGGACACCCACTCATTCACGTGACACATGAATGTGTAATATTAGTCCTCAGAAATGAGTGACTGTTACACATTCTTCTTCCCACTACAAGTTCCTCCAACTTTAAGAAAACAGAAAGATGAGGGAAAAAAAGTCTTTTCTTCCATTACTTTTTTTTTTTAAGTCAGGGAACAACAAAGCTCCTATTAAAGTTCTGCACATGATAAACGTAACTGAAGTTCTATGCAATTCGTTTATTCTTTGAACTTGCTTGTATGAAAACTCTTTGACATTAAACATCTTGTCTTTCCTGGGTGCTTTTTATTTTCGTTCGTTCATTTCTTTTCATTAAAGAATAGCTGACACCCACGTGCTGACTGAACATGGCTATAGGAATAACTAGAACTTGGGGGTAAATGATGTGGCCATTTTACTGTTCAAGGAAAAAGTAAGCTCCTATTTAGGGTCTTCAAGCTTTTCATGCTATTTATTCTATAAAGTTTGGCCTTATTATTTTTGCTTAGAATTTTTTTAGTGGTTCCATTATCATGTTGGGTCACACCAAAACACCCGAAAATATCTCTTCCCATAACAAAGACATTTGTTGACAAGAAAAATTCAGAAGAGAAAGAAATAAGACCATATCCTGGTTTTATTTCCACGGAAGAGAACAGAGATTCTGGGAAATTTATGTACATTAAATTTATAAGCCGGCTCTTTTTTTACCCCCAAAGATTTATTTAGTGTGAAAAATTACTTCCTGTACTATAATCATAAAATCAAATGTTATTTACTCCTGTCATAACCATTCACATACTTCCTGTCATAAAAACTTAAACTCGACTGAAATATTAAATAAAATATGCAGAAAACTCCAGGTATATATTATTTTAACTTCATAATCTAATCTAAGAAAGAGACGAACCATCTCTTCTTATAAAAACCAGTTAATTATGCTTTAGCATCTTAGGCGACTAACCCCACTAGTGGCCAAAAGAATGAACTTTAAAGGGTAAAAATAGGTTGCTTTATATTTACTAAGCTCAATCGATAGCTTTGTGGTGGCTTTAAGGATGCCTCCCAGGGGTACTGTGTGTGTGCTTCGCTGCAACGTACTTACAGAGCTCATGGCCAAGGGTAAGAATCATGAAGATTCAAAAACTTACATAAGGGAGATGTGTACGTTTTCAATGCACGTGCACACGTTTCTGTAGTGCCTGCCTTCTCCTAAAAGAAAACAAGCTTCTGAATTCCTAGGCTTCCATGTGCCTAGTGGGAAAAGCAGAGCCAATGTACACATGTGATGATAGATGAAAGTGTGTATGAACAGATTTGTTTACAAAATAGGGCCCAGCAAAGTCTGTCTCTTGGTGCCACAGCAGGATCCATCCAATAAAACAAACACACAAGCACAGAAGAATCTATGGGAATAGCTCTTCTTTCTGATAAAGGTAAAACAGTTTGTGATTATAACTGGGTAGTAAGTTACCAAGTAACAACATGGCTCAGTCTTGAATTCGGGACTTGAATCTGGGAGTCTGCCGCAAAGTCCAGTTTAAAGCACATACATGCGCGTGCACATGCTTATGTACATTACAGTGGTTTCAATGCTCCTTCTTTGGCACAAGAGTCTCAAAATTTCTTTCTTTGGCTCTGGCATCTTCTCCTACCATTATTCACATCTCCATCAGGACAGGGCAATTGTTTAAACTCATTAGGAAACAAGAAAACCAACGCATTCTACTTATAAGTTTAATTAACTGTACGGCCATTCGACCAAGCTTGAAAGTCTAGACTCTTGACTCCCTTTCTCACGGAGCAGAGCTGGGTCAATTGTCACCAAGTCTAAACGGCACTGTTTTCAGTTGACTGCTGCCTTTGTCCTTACCCTCTGATTCCTGCTTCCAATAAACATGCCGGACCTTTATCACTTTGTTCCCAGACGACTATGACAACCTTTTTAACTGGTTCACTTGCCAAGGAGCAACTGTGTGGTGGAAAAACACAGTTAAGAATAGGAAGATTGGGTTCTGCGTTCGGCTCTGCCAGATACAAACCACATAATCCTGAGAAATTTAGATAATTCTCTCGGGTCTCAGCTGTTTTCATCTGTAGCATGAAAAAAACAGCTACCAAGTCATATCACCTACTCTGCGACGTATGCAGTCATCAAATACAATCTTCTAAAATTTGGTTTCCTCAGGTCGCTGCATACCTTAAAAATTTTCAGTGACTCTGCTAAAATTTAAGTTCTTGGGGCTGAATTAAATGTGAAAGTCTCATCTAAAACGGAAGGCGTCACGCAAATGCAACAGCAACCTTAATAGAGATCATTTCTCGAGCTGCACGCTCTATGTCTTATCCAGGAGTTTTATATGCCTGGGCTCTAACCCCCATGATCACTCTACAACTTGGTTTTATTACTCTACACTACAGATAAAGAATATGAGGTTCTGTGAATAACTCACCCAAGGTTTTATTACCTAGGTAAGTGCCAGGAATGGCACACAAATCTGCATGTGGTTGATTATAAAGCCCACCCAAGCCATACTGAGTGCTTTAAATGTAACACGATATGGGGAGTCCTAATTGCTTGAGTGATCGTTCTATGAGTCCCTGTAGTTTGTAGGCTGCATAAGAAAGCATGAGACATATCATAATGTAAAAACACTGAAAAATAAAATGATCGCTTAATGTCCAGCCCACAATAACATCAACATCTATTCCCACGCACTTTCTTGGTTGGTTTGCATCATGGAATATAAATGCAAATACAATGTACTTCACCTGTTATGTGAAACTGTAGGGTTTACATGGATAATAGTGACCGCGGAGAACTGCCTGAGTCACGCACACTGTCACCGACAAGTAAGGATCAGAGAGAGTTTGAACAGTTAACAAATGAGGAAGAAAAAGTCAACAGAGATGATTTTACATGAGAGGTAGACTCTTCGAGAGAACGGTTTGTATACCGAAAGGTTAAGAGAGGCCTTTGGCAAAAATCTGAATGCTTATACAAAAAAAATCACCCTCTTTATGATTCTACCGCAGAAGTCAACATGCAATCTTTGTTCTAAGAAATAACATATTGTTGCATCATATCCCAAATTTGTTATAGAATGTAAAACAATCTTAGATTCAACTTTTTTAACTCTTCCCAATAGCAGTCCCAATAAAATCTTTTTTAAAAAACGTGACTGTTTGTTTTAAATGTCTGATTCAGTTTTAAGTCGATTCTCTTAAAACGGTTTTCTAGAACGGCTGTCTTCAGATACTATGGACCCCCAGAGATGGCAGTAATGTCAAAACGAAGAATAAAAGGATAACTGATATGCAAGTAGCAGTCGACAACCACAAAAGACTAATTCTCCAGTCCACAGACAGCAAGTAAGGTCCTGTTTTCCTCTTATTTCAAGATTCTCAGGCTTACCTAGTCCAAAGCACCCATGAAGAAGCCACACGCATCAGCTCCATGCCCCGTTCCCACCACTGCATTTATGGTGCAGAGATAAGGCAATCATATGGCATCAAGCCAGCCCTTGGGCAAGTCAGCTTGTCTTGGCCAAACCAGGAAACTTTCAGTATAAATTCTAACTTTACAAGATTCATTCCATCCAGTCTATCTTTATCCAGTTACCTCAAGATCTCTATGATTTTTCTCCAGAAGACAAGAGTTTATAATCTGGAAGAATTCTGTCTTATAATAATTCACTTTAAAAAGGCCCCACTGTATCAAGATCCTTCCTGACATAAAATGTATATAGACATTTGTGTATAAAATCAAATGGTTTGGGTTTCTGTATATCCCTCGATCAAAGGTTCAGAGAAGGGGTATTTTGAGAAAAGATTTAATAGAATCTGTAACATAAAACTTCGAATGCGTATTGACTTAACCAAGACAACTCTAGAATACAACGTGTGGTTGTTGTGCTGCTTCTGGTGACTTTCATGTCCATCTCCAACAATCTAATAAAATGATGCAGTCATCCATGCCAGAACGAAACCCAAGAAGGCGTGCCCTCAGGAGACTGAGTCTCAAGTCCGTAAATGCTGAGGCATTCACCGTAAGTTATCGGAACATTCAGTGAGCTTTCAGCCTTGCAAGACTTGTTTTCCGTATGGATCTTGGCTTGTTCCCAATAGACAGCGGTTCTGTGACACTGTAAACTAGCTCCTCGCCTTTGAAAAGCAAAAGGTGTCACTCTTTATTCAGAAAAATCCAGAGCCTGTGATCTACACATTATTGTTGAGATTCTTTTTCATATGCATGAAAAAGATCGTCACGCTCAGTAATGCTCAGTGCAAAATTACTATTTAAGTATCTACAAGAGCCTTTCTGGATTCAGGAATCAGAAATGGGAATGGGGTGAGCAGAGGTGAGATGAGAAGGAAGAGGTGGCAATTCAGCGGTTTTAAATGTCTGACTATGATTCCAAAAGATTTTTAACACAGCACTGGTTTTCCAGAAAGGGGTTTGTAGCACTGACCCCGAAGGCAGCATAATGATGTGGCTGCAGCGTATATTAATGAGGGCCACTGATAATGACATTCTCTCTTCGTAGACTCTTAAATAGAAGCTGAATATGCAAAAGCGGATGATGTCGGGCGACGCTGTCGATTCATTTACAGTCCTCGGAGGGGTGGGGGACGCTGGCTTTGGAGAGCATTCAGCGAGGAGCATTCGGTTTCCTCCATTTATCCAGGTCACCCAGGCATGGAATGCTCAGCTCTGCCAGACGTGGAGCGTTTTGGGGATGCCTGAGAAACAACGGCCCGTCCGGGCTACTGATGCGAAGAGAGGCCGTGGTTTCCTTTTTCCCTGCTTTGAATGGCAGCCTTGACGTCACAACAGATAGGAACCACTGGAAGGACAAACAACAAGGCGCGAGCCAAGAGCACCCTGTTCTGTTGCGGAGCTCTTGTAATCTCATTCTGGTATCTTCTGTGGCTGCAGAGTGTCAGTATGAGCAGAGGTGAATGACTGGGGTTTAAAAATAAAGGCAGTCTCTGGGCTGGTAAAGCAGACCTTTGACTGGTGCCAATCACTGTCTTCAAGAATCCCGGATAAACTACAGGCTCCTGAATTAAACTTGTTTCTCACATGACAGACTTCCCAGGGAATGCTAACAGTGATTTTGCTGATGGCTCAGACATCTGTGCCTTCCCTGAAGAGCTAAACTTCCTGTATTTCAGGGCACATTTCCCGTGAGAAGGGCCAGCACCTAAGTCTTGGGAAAGGCAAGGTGCTCCTGAAAGCTGGCTGATAGTTTTTTCAAGGGACCTGCCTTATTTTCTAGGATAAAAACATCCTTTTAGGGATTTTATAATTTAAATTCAAGCAATTAAACATGCGCATTAGCATCCAACTGCAGGTGTTTCAACAAATGACTGAAGAATGTTCAGATGCTGGCAGGCTTAACTCCCCACTATCTAAAATGAGTTGTACATAAGTCACCAGAGCAGTTTGAAAAGCATGATCTTTCATGTTTCAACCTTACATCAAAAGTACGAATTATATTTAGCTACGTGAGTGTCAGATCAGTTATTTCCATTATAAACGCAATGCTAACTACAGACACACCGAGCGACCTGCGGACAGGATCTGAAGGCATCGCTCACCACCCTCACGGACCAGAGAACAGCTTTCTGTTGCTCCATGCTTGCTCTGAGTTCAGTCCTCTGCCCTTGGGGGCACTAACAACGTTCACCAAACCCAAGCCCTGGCCTGAACCCATAGTGCTCGGGGTCCTTTGGGACAGCTGAAGCTGGAAGACCAGAGGCTGTAGGGTCATCTCTGAGGGCGTGTGTGTGTATGTGCGTGTGCGTGTGTGTTGGAGGTGTGTGGCCAGGACACAACACAGTGCAATGGAAACACTTTTTTCCGTGACGCCTGTCCTCATAGTTCGGTCCCAATCTTGTTTCGAGAGAATAACCTGCTATGAAGATTCACTCGCTTCCAAAGATTAAAAAAAAAAAGGATAAATTCTGATCCAAAAAGTCTCCTTTAAAAGCCCTACAACAGAATACACCCACCCCTTCTGCCTTCAGGCTGTCCCAAACAGCCCATGTCCTCTACGGTATCTGAGGCCTGTTTTGGAATCTGGTCTTTGGACTCAAATGATCTTACCTGGGTAGATAACTCTGTGTCTTGTTCCTGCTGTTTACAAAACCCAAGTATGTTCCATGACGGCACAAGGAAGAAGATACAGTAGGAATGTTTTTTTTGCTACACTTTTTTTTCACATGGCAACTGTAACTCCAGAGGTGAAACTTATTCTAGCCCTACCCTTGTTTTTATTTTACAAGAGCTTTTTTATAGTTTAAGAACTATAATTAAATTTCCTCTGAACTGAATTATTAAACTTAAGTTTTCAAAAAGAGAATGATGGTATTTCTCCAACTGTTAAGTTTCCAAAAAGGAAGATACCTTGTTTTTATTCTAATGTAAGGGATGAGAGAAGTAGAAATTTTTTTTCTATCTGTATCTTGATTAGAATTTTTTAATGTTCAAATTCCTGGTTATAAACTACTGTCAACAATCAGTCATTCATTAAGCAACTATTGAAGAGGAGATATTTAAAAGAGCAAAAATAAAACACGATGTGATTAAAACCCTATGCACGTCTTCACTTCAAGGCAAACACTGTGCCCATCTGGGTATTTTAGAAGGTGCCAAATATCATTGGGATCTAGGATTTAATTCATGTCATAAAGAAATCACTGTATTTAATCTATTCACAAAAAGACCTAGAACCTCATGGAAATGATGATAACGGACGGTGACGTGAACTACTCACATTAAAATTATTTTAAAATTATTTAAACACGGGATCAATCACAAATACGAACAAACTTTCAGTGATCTAGTGTTTTAATAAGGTAATTTTAAAGATAATTTCCAGCTCTCATCGGTTTCTGCTTTAATTTTTTCTACTGTTTAAAAACCCTGGCTGCTTTCAGAAAGGCCAAAGAAGATACGAGATTTGTCCCCAGGGGACTCGAACACAGATCTTGAGAACTGAGACACCGTTACCTGAACTGACGGCATTGTGCTTACTTGATTTAGTGGCGAGGGCTGCGAAGCACTGAGGTCCACAGCCCTTGTTTCAAGTGACAGGAAATAGGAAATTGCATGCAGAGGAACCCAAGTTTAGAAGATATGTCTGAGCTGGCCAACTCGCCATCCAGGGTGGCCGCCTTCAGCAGGGATGGTGGCTTTCCCGTGCTCTCTCGTCCACTGAGTCTCGCATAAACAGCAGACCTGATTCCTGTTTTTGGGCTGAGGACACCGATGAGACTTTTCCATAAATTTTCTTTAGGCACAGACAGCTAAACAGAGAAATGAGCTCTCCCTTTCCCAGCTCCTCTTCTTAAAATGATAGAGAATCTGCCTGTCTTGGCTCTAACCTTAGTTATAAAAAAATAAATAAATAAAAGATTTTCTCCTCTGCTTCATCACAACTCAACCAACCGTCATCATCTAATCTTACAATGCACATGCGAGCAATTGGTTCTCACAATCATCCTGTCAGGAAAATCCTTCCTCCATCCCTCCTTTCCTTTTTTCCTTCCTTCATTCCTTCCGTCCTTCCTTCCTTCCTACCTACCTTCCTTACCTACTAGTGGTATGAGCTTGTTTTCAAGCTCATACCACTAACCTCCAAGAGTCATTCCGTACTGGACAGCTTTAAAAAAAACAAAAACAAATTCTTTACGCTTCTAAATCCACCCCCTGTCGTTATCCTTAGTTTCCGAATATGTACACAGAGTTAACAGGCACCCGGGTTAACTGAGATTCTACTACGTGTGTTCTCTTCCTTCATAGCGCACCCTCCCCTACAGCGGCCCCTGCACGCTCGTCTGCTGCCTGTTTCTCCTACTAGCCAAACTACCGGCAAACTCCATGAAGGAAGGATTAATGTCCGCGTTATCCTTGAATAAACACTGTGGCTGGATGGAAGGAGGGAAGGGGAGTGGAGGGAAGGGAAAAGAGAAGTAGTAAGAGGAGGGAGGGAAGGAGAGAAGGAAAGGAAAGAAATGTGGTGACAGCAACGACATGGTGTTAGCTGTAGGGAACTTTGATAGTTTCATGAGGTTTTTCATTCATAGAACTTAAAACCCTTTGTAACCGTTATCTCAAAAATCTCACAATAACCCCAAGTGATTCTTTCAACATTAAATGAAAATGATTATGACACAGGGGCAGAGAAATGTGCAGTAATTCACTCCTGGATCTTTCATGTTTCATCTGTAAAACAGCCACGATGGGGGGCAGTCCCGCTCACTGACCTTCCTAGTTATCTGCGGTAAGTACAGAGCTATGTTTCTCTAAGTAGATAATTTAAGAACTGTGATAGCGGTTTAGTAATTCTTTCCTTTCTATTCATTCAACATGTCTCAGTAACACAAAGCCCTGATTTTAACCTTGGATATATTTGTAGAAAGGAAGAACTAGTTCTCAAGAAATTCTTCTCATTTTTACCACCCACATAAACACGAAGCTGCTGGTAAAAGGACAGCTCTCGATGATGAAATCATTTACCAATACTAAGCAGGGACACTGGGGGCAGAGGGTGACCTCAGACCTGACAGCTAGGCAGGCGGGTTGCGTCACTAAGAGGATCCTCTGATCGCCCAGCTCTGGGGGGCGGGGGGGAGCGCTGAGGTGCTCTTCCTCGTGTGACATATCCTACAACGGGCCTGATCATTAATACGGGACAGGTGAGGTGTCGCCCATGCTCACTCAGCCCACAGCCACAGTGAGGTGCAGCCCAGGCCCTGCAGGCTGGGTGTGCTGCCTGGCCCAGCCACCGGCCGTGGGCCTCCCTGCTCAGTCTCTGCTGGGACACGGGCTGCCACAAAATCACGTGCACCACGGAGAAACGGTGAGCACAGAGTTCTATCAAGAGAAAGAAAGTCCAAACAGACCATTGTGGCTTTAAAGCCTCTTGTCTAGGAAGGTACTGATAAGGAACTTAACCTGCTGAGCTGAGCACAGCCCGAAGCTGGTCTGTGTTTGTCACAACTGTCTAAAGCTCTCTTGTCTAGGCAGAGATGGGCATGAACTGCCACCACCTGTGGCAGCCCCAGGAATCATGAGAATTAACAGGCAAAAGCATGCCCTTGGTCGCCTTAATACTGTGGGTCTCCTGTGACAACACTCCCTTCCGAAAAATACACGCAAACCTAGTTCCAGTGTGAACACAACCAGTCCAGCCTTGGAAATTCAGCGTTCCTATTGCTGGCACCTTTCCCTCAGTTTAAGCTTCTCAGCCAGTGTGTCCACACGTGTCATCAGCCGCTGCTCTACAATATGTCTAGCATTCTCTTGATGACCAAGTGACAAGTCGCTCCCTGTACTCTCTGTGCACAAGTAGCACGTACTTTGGATTTTCTTCTCCCTTCCCCTGGATGGCTACATCTTTTTCTTGACTGACATAGCTTGAGAAAATATGGCACACTCACGAACCCAGGAAGCCAACTGCACGGCACCCGTCACACAGCAAGAAAAGCAGAGAGGTGTCAATTCCCTATCACACCTTCCTGAAGGCAATTAGCCATGACCCGCTGGCTCTGTGGGTACGACACTGCACATTCTGGTGTCACTGGAAAGAGTGTTTCCAGGTCCAGCTGCGGTTTTCTGGGCACAGCTGAGGTCTTAACCCCTTTAGCAAGCCCCAGTGGAGATGGAACCAAGGCCAGTGATCTATGATCTAACCTTAGTGCCAATGTGAGTTCGTCAAAGGCCCCGCGGGGCAAGTCGTGTTTTCCCTGGCTGGAGCTTGACTTCCTTGCTTTAAAAAGGATTCTTAGTATTTACCGCAGTAAAATTAAGCACTTTCATATTTTTGCCAGATCCCCTGGAGAAATATGGTTTTATTAATACCAAACAAATGTGATGTTTGAAAGGCAAGGGACCCAGATTTCAGTCCCTGGCCCACTACTGACTCACTGGGTGGCTTCAGGCAAATAACTTAAATCAAGGAGACATCATTTCCAAAAGGCACAGAGTAGGTACTTGGTAGGTGGCTGGTGCCCTGTGAGGTCTGAGGCCGGGTTCAATGGTGACACTAAGTCAGCGAGACAAAGCCCTTTACTAGGGCCCACTGCCTGAAGTGCTGTTTTACAGCTAGTTTCAAGGTGGCCACACTGAAATGTGACCCTAACATTTTTGAAATCCTGAAGCTAAAGGAACTGGGTCAAACCTGTCATTTTAAGGCGGGGAAGGCAATTTCACATAGCAGCTAAGAGCACAGCTTTGAGGAGCAGATTCCGTGGATTCAAATCCTGGGTCTACCAGTTTTGAGTTTTAGTTTTTTTCATCTGTAAAATATGAATAAATAGTATCTATCTCTCACAGGTTGTTGTGAAGATTAGATGAGTTAATACATGTGAAGTAAGCACTGGGTAAACATTGGCCATTAGCTCCACGTTAACAAGGTATTAAAATCAAATATAATAACTGAGTATATATTTTTTCAGTTTACAAAGCACATTTCTATATACAGTTCTTTTGGGACCTCATGAAACTCCATGAGAGAGGCAATAACAACAATACCTAACCTTTATACGGCCTTTTAGAGTTTGCAAAAAACTTCCCCCGTATTCTTTAAAGCTCATATTCTCCTCATTTATTTCTTTTACAAGCCACACTTGAGCGAAGTGACCAGGCAGATTGGAAAAACAAAAACAAAGACAGAACTTTAAGAAATAAAAAATAATAATTAAAAAAAGTAAAAATCGCAATCGATGTGTTAAATAGCATTCTAGAAACAGCTGGAGAGATAATGCTTTAGATACCATATAAATGCTGGTATCTCCGTCTTAGACCTCTCTCCTGAATTACGGACTTGGCGTATCTATCCACCTGTCTACCAGCATCTCCACTGGAATCTTGACATCTCAAAGTCAACATGTCCAAAGCAGAACTGTTTTCTCCCCACCCCCCACCGCCAAAAACAAGATAACGGGTATTGTGACATATTCACACACAGTTGGAATATTATACCAATGTACATGAAGGAACTGTAGCTATATACCCCAACGACATGGATGAATTTTACAAACATAATATGGAGGAAAAATATAAGCTACAAAAAACAAACCCACACACACACACAAAGTGTGACATCATTTTTACATGTCTCAAATTGCCTTTAGCAACGCACATTTATCTGATAAAAAATATATATTTGTCTTAAAAATTCAAGAGAATTATAAACACATTTCAGAATCGTAAGGAAGCCAGAGAACGATAGGAACAAAATATTACAGAGAAATCCAAAAGCGTTTGTAATGTTCTAATTTCTTACACTGACTGGTGCTTTCCTGGAGCACATTTTTTTTATTGTGCTTTAGTGCTCACTTGTATGTTACATATAGTCTTTTGTACGTATCAAATAATCAACAAATTTAAAAGCCAGAAATACAACCCGTAAAAATGAATTGTGTTGAAAAAGTCAGACTTCAAACTAATAAACTAAGCAGTGAAGGAAAGTAGATCTTGCTAAAAATATGAGCAAGTTAATGTTTACTAACAAAGTTGGTTATGGAATAAAATTACTTTAACAAGGATGAATAAAACACGCACATGATACATGGATTGAGTGCCAAGGGAAAAATGACCAGGTTTACAGGTCAGAACAAATTTATTTGTAAGGGATCTTTTTTCTATTTTGCTAGGCTTAAAAACCAAGTTGACTGACTTTACTTGTTTAGTGTTATTGGTTCAGGGGGTGGACAGTCCAGGGCCGCTAAGGATGAGAACATGTCTCCCTGCCCTGTCTGATCTGGGGCCCCTTGAGGCCCAGGCTCGTCCAGGAGGAGCTCACCACCTCACCTGCTGAAGGCCCGTGATTTTAGTTATTATTCTCTTTCCTCTACAGCACTGATGGCAAACAGTTTGTTGTAGCTAGATTTAAACTATCCTTTTTCTTCCTTCTAGAACATCTAAGATATCATCTTTAAAACGAACACAGTATCAGCGTCTATTTTAGAAGGAAGGGATGAGCTCAAAGCAACACTAAACATGATGTGCCTTGTTTATTTATCTGTTCAAACAGGCATAAAACAAACAGAGGCCTGCGCGTTTTTTGTCCTTTTTCAAATAAGAGCCGGATCTATTTGAATGGCCAGGGAGGAGAAGATAGTTTGATTTAGATTTGGCATGGGTTTAGGGGAAGAACTATCTTTGTAGCTGGTCCTAAATATTATGGTAACTTGGACTGAGTTAATCTCCAGGGGAGAAGTCACCACATGTTATAACAGAAGCCATTGGACTTGGCAAGGAAGGGAATGAAAGAATTACAATTAAAGCAACACCATTTATCTATCATGGCGAAGAGGCACTGGCCAGGAATGCTGAATGTGACTGCTGCCTGTCCCCCTTCTCCGTGGCTGACCAAATAAAGCACTGCGCTTTCAAATCAGTCTTTGCTGTATTCTAAAAAATTACTATTCTTAATTTCTAATGGGTTCTTAAAGAACTTTCTCTCCCTTCTTACAAAAAAATAAACAATTCAGAAGAGACATTCAAAAAGAGGAGTGCCAGCAAAATTCTGAGTTTGAGAAGGTTGAGAGGGTACATTTTTCAAAGGCATTTCTTAATTTTATAAGCACCAATAAGACTGTGTTTTGTTTTGATGTATGCTCCAACACTCCCCCATTTAAATTCTGAAAAACTATATTCTTGCCTGCATCTGTCTTGCTATTTTGACTGGTCATTCACAAATATGAACTGTCCTACTTTGAAGCTTTCCAAAGGTAAGAGGAGGCACAGTCTGGTACAGAGCAAGCTGTTAATGAGTTTCTACTGAATGAATCTGCATTTTTGCATGGCCTTTATTTGGATATAAATTCTAAGGCTTATTACACCAACGATAATGGAGTTTCTAGTTGCCCAAGGTTTTTTTTTTTTTTTTTTTTGAGAAAAAATTTTAAAAGGTATAAACCTTGGTTCACAGAATAAGTATGTACACAGAACTGTGTATTTCATGAAACACACAAGCCCAGAGGTGACTCTTCTAGACCATGCCATCTGTTTTACAGAGGAAAAAAAGACAATTCACACCCTTTACTTTAGATCTTCAAAAATCATCACATACTTGCATGGTTAAAGGCAAGAGTATAAGGCTAAGTATTGAATACTGATTTATATTTTTGGTCAAACTCATCACAATCTGCTATTTCCCACAGGAAAAATAAGCTTATGTAATGGTGCTGAACATAATATCTAGTTTTCAGTTATGAGAAGCAAAGGAAGTGAACTTTGAGAAAAAAATTGGACAAAATATAAACAAAATTGTGGTTCACAAAGTGATTTTTTCATCTATTACCATGTATTTCATTTAAAAAGAAAGGGGATATGTTTGAGACAGGTGACAAACTAAGGTGTTTGTGTCTGGGTGTGTGTGTGTGCAGAGAGAGGAATCTGGAATAATGGAAGAAACAGAAAACTTCAGGAATGTTTCAAAAATACATAATTCGATGTTTTCTTAAAAGCACCAGTATTATTTAGATTCTGTCTTAGACCAGTGTGAGTATAAGCTATAAAAGACCAGCCCTGAATGCTAATGATGGGGACGTATGTTATATCATCTAGATTTCTTTCGGGGAAGAGACTTACTGACAGAGCCACGCAGAACCTGACTGAAGCCCAGGCTGATACACTCATCCTGTAGTCCTGTGAAGCATGAACAGAGAAAATATCCTTGAAAAGGTGCCTGGGGGCTAAATCCATATGTGTCCACGATACCCTCTCAGGTCCACGCTCACTCTCTTCCTGACTCCACAGCTAGATGGTAGTGATCACAGAGAACAGAGCGAGTCTGCAGTCACTCGACACATATGCATTAAGTACTTACTATGTGTCAGGCACTGCACTGGGCAGACACTGAAATATGGTGGTGAGCCCAGCAGAAAAAAAGATCCTGCTCTCATGGAGCTTAGTCTCGCAGGGAAGAGCGGTGGGCCCCAGAGAGACACCAGTGCAGGGACAGCAGAGTGACTGAGAGAAGTGGCCGGTGTCGTTAAGTCGATGTTTAAATCCTGTTCTGCTACTTACCTTGGAAACAATACTCAGCTCTCTCGTCATTGCTTCCTTTATATGTAAAATGGGATGATAACGTTGAGAAAACTCCATAAAGATTATTATGTTTGTAAAGCACTTAAAACCATCCCTGGCACACGAAAGGCCCAGTAGAAGGCAGTCATGCTGATTACGCCCTCCGAGAGCCAAGGGAAACACACAAAGAAGTCTGCTCTCCTCACCCCCAGAACACATCCCAAACTGCTGCACAAGGAACTGACCCACGTGACCACTTTATCACATTTTTATATGATTTTTGGCAAATGAGACAGCCACCACTGTTACTAGGCTAGATAAGAGAGTCCCATAGCCAGCCGCTCCCCCATCTTCACTTGCCCACTCTGGTGACCTTGTTCTTTATTATCATGTGAATTGCTTCACTTCTACAGTAACAAATCTTGACATTTCTCTCCCTGACCATAACCTCCTATCTTTCAGCTGCTTTTACCAATTACTTCGGATCCTGGTTGCTTAGGATAACCAAACCTGACAATCCTAACATAATCCTAAACCTCAAATCTGATACTTCCATCATGTCCCTTAGTTAAGTACCGGCCACAACCCAGCCGTCCCAGTCAGAAACTTTCATGTTAACTTTTATTCCTCTCTCGCTCTCTCTTCTTCCATATCCACCAGATCCCCAAATTCCAACACCTCTCCCATCCTTGAATAGCAACCAGAGCCTCGACCCAAACCACATGGTCCTCACCCAGATCCCTCTCTCCAATGGTCTCCGAACCGGTTTTCCTGTTTCCGGTACTTGCTTCCCCCAAATCTGTTTTTCAGCAGACAACATGGTCTTTCTAAAAACAAGTCTAATTGTGTCATCCAAGTGGTTAAAATTCATCAGTATTTCCCTACATCCTTAAGAAAATAACCAGGTTCCCTAACACCATTCCTGAGGCCTTTCCTGATTTAGCTGCTGCCTACCTGTCCAGCCTTATCTCCTTGCAGCTGGTCCCTCCATCCCAGCCACACATAATTTCCAGTTGTTGAGATCTACCGTGTTTCTCTTTTGCCCTCTGGGTCTTAGTACATTCTTTTTTTTTTTCCTTCCTAGAATATGCATTTTTTCCACTTTTTATCTTCGCACTCATCATCTGAATGTCATGTTAAGTTCTACGACTTCCTCCAGAGATGTTCCCTGTTCCCAGACTTGGTTGGGTCCCTGGGTAGGGGTCTTTATAGCAAATCTGCACTCGACCTTGCCCTACACTCAACCCACAGAATGGAGTCTCCCTCGCTAGCTGCAGTTCAGTGAAGCAAGGCTATGGCTGTCTCATTCACCGCTGTCTTCCCGCGGCCACGTAGTGCTGGTCCATAAGGACGCCTGACAAGTATTTGCTGAATGAATGAACAGATAGTTGATTCTTAAACCTTCATCTCCCATCCTCCTAAGTTTGTCCTTGAGATTCAGTTCCACATCTCCAGCCCAAATGGACGGCTTCCAGCACCTACACTGAGTATGTACGAAATGGACGGAGATCATCTTCTCTCTTCCAAACTAGTACAGGAGAAGGAACACAGGCGTGGAAGCCAGGAATGCCTGCCAGGCCCTGCCCTATATCCTACTTGCTGTACAACTTTAGACAAATCTTTCTCTGAGCCTCAGCTTTCTCATCTCTGAAATTTAAGGACAAAATTACCAACCCTACAGGATGAGGATAAGATTAAAAGAGATAAGGTATGTGAAATGCGTGGCAAATGGCACCAGGGTTCAAGAATCTGGACCATCTTCTCCCTGCCTCAGGCCCCATCCAGCCCCCATTATCCAGATAGTCCTTAAATCCCACCTCTTGAGTCTCTCTAGTTTTTTCCATTCCGATTGTCCCCCCTCATTTAGGCCCTCTTCACCTCCTTCCTGGACTATGTGACAACAGATCTAATGGGCTGCTTGGGCTCTGATTTTTTCACTGCCCAGGCCACCCTACACAGATACCAGACTGGGCTTCTTACAGAAGAGATCCTCTTGTCACGCTCTTGAGCAAAATTCTTCAACTGCTCCCCAGTGACTCAGGATCAAGTTTCAATGTTTAGTCATCTGACATTCACGGCCCTCCCGGATCTGGCCTCAACAGACCTTTGCCACCTTATCTTCTCAGTCACTTTTACACACACTGTTGCCCAGCAACGACAAATCAGTCACTGCCCATTTTGTACACCGGTATTTCCCATCCCTACTTATGCCTTTGCTCATGTTTCCTTGAATTCGGACATTCTCTCCCCAAGTTCTCATGTCCAACACTACCTTTCTTTCAATGTCTGGCTCAAATGCTCCTTAACCCATAAAACATTTCTGGATAGCCCGGCCACAGAACATCTTTCTTTTCTACAAATGTGTGGTGTGTTTATTTATCCATATTAATACATTTTTCTCTCTCTACGTTTATCCCAAGTTTATCTGTGCACAGCACCTTAGCTCCAAGCTCTTCAAGGGTAGCATCATGTCCAGGCCCATGCTGTCACGCTCGGGAGAAGCGCCTAGGAAATGCTGCTGACTGTACAGACCCACGGGGTCCTACTGAGGAGCAGAGCACCTGGGGTCTGCGGCCAGTCAGCTCAGCTTCTCATTAGCTCCTAGAACATGGCCTGGCACAGAGCAACACTCCACAAATAACCGTTAAGTGAACGTATCCACAAGGGAGACCCAGAACTCAAGTTTTCACTGTCTCCTATAAGCTATACAGCTATTCTCAGCCATAAAAACAGTATGTAATGCTTTGGTATATTTAGTATGCCAAAAGTCCTCAGTTTTAACATGGAAACAAGAATCGCTCTTTAAAAGAGTCTCCTTTAGAGAATATAGTTATTCTAACAATGTGCAAAACCTTTTTTAAACCTCACCTTTTACATAACCACAGCTTACTTTGGTTAAATATAAAAAGATGTCTATTAGAACGAATGCCTTTTCTCACAAGGCGTTCGACTGGCTAAGAATTTAAAAATTTCAGAAATAAATTCCAATCTCATTCTTAAAATAGAAGAGCTTTTCAGGGCTTTCATTTCCAAAATGCTATTATGTAAGCCACTTTATAAATAATGTATGCAAATATCTCACTTTTCCATCAAATTTTAACTCCCCGCTGGGCTCTACTAACACCACATGTACCTCCTGTTATAGCACTTGTCAGTCTGTAGTGTTACCTCTTTATATGTCATTTATCCCACTGAACCGTGTCTTCCTGAAGGGCCAAGTCTGTGACATGCTCATTTTTGAATCTGCAGTCCTCACTATTAGAATGCAGTAGGTGGCTCAGTAAACGTTTACAGGGATCTCTGACTCCAATCACTTATTTGACCATCAGGCCTAACTTCTGACCTTCCTTCTCAAAGGACAGAGAACTTCCACTACAGTGGATAATTAAAAGGGCAAGAGGCTCGTAAGGCATGGCAACCCGGAAGTTCTACATGTGTCCTTGGCAAAGATGGCGTCGCTGTGGATAAGGAAAAATTTATATTCTTCCCAGCTAACATGGTACCTTCAAGGAGGCAATATTCATTTCCATGTCTACGTGTCTCTTGCTTTGTGAATTAAAGTATTAATCGCATTACGTCAGAGTCACACTTTATAGATATGCTTCATTGAATTTATTTATTTAGTCCCCCTGAAATAAATACTGACGGGTAAAACCAAATTCGTTTAAATCACACCTGAAAATTCATTTAAATCAAAGCACCTAGTTGAATATTTTAAATTATTGCATGAAAAAGCCAAGAAAGTCCTGCCTGTTAATGAAGCACTACATTCATTCCACAATGTCAGTCTGTACCCTCCAGTGGTTGGGAAGTGAGCCATGTTTCGGGGTATCCTCCAATCACACAAAGTGACGTCGGTATCTCCGGAACCTACACACTGCTCTTCCTAGATTCAACAACATAAGCACATCTGTGTTTCCAGAAAGCTCATCGCAAGTTGATGACAAATTTGAGGGGAAAAAAAAAAAAAACTAAATAAAATTACAGACATGACTCTCGCATTTGAGCTTTCCAAACATATTGTGTGGGTTTAAGAAACAACACATTTCCATGTCACAAAGAATTCTAAAAACCTAAAAACTGGCATATTCTGGGAAGTCCTTATCTAACTGTCTGGGATGGGGTGGGGGATGGTGATGAACAGCTAAACAGAGTGTGTAAAGACTGGATCTTTTTAGATGACTGTTGATACTTTGCTTCAGTATATAAAAACTGAAAACAAAAATAACCAAAAGTTTTAGAATTTTCCAGTTTTAAAAAAGATTTTATCAAAAACAGAAAACATTATTTCATATTTTCTTAAATATGTCTAAAACCAGCATACATTTCTTCCATTTAAAGAGGTGGAAACTGAGGCAAGAAAGCTCAGTCATTTTGTTACTCTATATTTCAGAAGCAATTAGGCCATGAGCCCAAACTAACTAAATTTTCCTGTAACCTATTCTCATGAGAAAGGAGCGAAAAGGCTCACTGCTTAACTGAAGGATAAACAGTGTGAATTAGTTCAATAATTGGTCCAAGAAGCTGCAGCAGACCAACATGGACATCTGCTGACATCCTTGTCCACAGCATCCCTTGAGATGACATGTATACATCATAATTAACAGGCATCCCTGATTTTGATCAGAATAATATTCTTGTACATCTCCACTGGATGGCTATATGCTGCCATCTTCTGATTATGCCCAGTGGAGTGTGAAACTTTTTTCATGAAAAAGCAAAATCGATAAAAGTAAAACTCTCCACTTTTCCTGCCAGTAATGCCCTCTGTAACAAAAGGGGCAAAGACACCAACACAGAGATTACAATACTCTCAGACAGAATTCAGGCAGAATTCTAAATGGATCAATGCGTGTTATAAACTTTTTTTTTTTTTTTTTCCAAGTGCCTTGCATGCTTATGTTACTATTCATTCTGAGATAGACAGATCATCAATGACCTTCTGGGTCACTGACTAGGGAGAAAGCTGACTATAAAAAAGAGTGGGAGAAAAATAAAGGGGGGAGTGCTTCCTTCCACCCTGGGCCCCCTACTGCCTTGAATGAAAGAAGACAGATGGCAGCCACCTTCCCCTTTAATTAGGAGGGGCAGCTCAGAAGGAGACAGCCCTGCTCACTTGGCACCATCCTTAACAAAGCGTTTGGATGGTAATGCTCTGCTCACTCACCCTTGTTTCAAACTGCTCTCAATCTTTAATCT
Organism: Pteropus medius; assembly: GCF_902729225.1. NCBI lineage: Eukaryota > Metazoa > Chordata > Mammalia > Chiroptera > Pteropodidae > Pteropus > Pteropus medius. The sequence goes on along the minus strand of NW_024356249.1, from coordinate 8,741,685 downwards.
ATAAACCAAATCTCTGTAAATTTAACTGTGAAAAATTATAGCTTTGAGAACGCTATATATAATGAAGGTACTTAAAGAGGTTTGCTGAATTAATTCACAGACATTCATTCGTATAGGGAGCCTAAAGTGTTTCAAATGAAATACCGACACCCCAAGTCCAATCATCACCACTTTGAGATGAAAATGTGAATTCTTGTGGCACAGATGCCCTCACTTAAATTCACACAGCATTCAGTACAGGACACTTAGAAATAAGACTCCTGATTCTGTTTTCCATAGCTGCTCTATTATAGTTGCACTGCCTCTTTCTACCTTCAAAGTGTCACTGTTTAAGTTGAGAAAAGTCAAGAAAACTCTACAGTAAAAAAGAGTCCATTTTATGAGGGAGGATAATTTAATCACAAAGCACACTGCGTTTCTGTTTCTTTTGTATTTTCGAAGCTACAGAACTTCGTATTAAAAATTTATCAAGCCATGCCACGTCTGTGGAGACAGGATCAGCATAAAAAACAAACAAATGGAAGGCAGGGGCCAAATGTCAGGATTAGGTTAGTGTCATAGGATCTTCTGCAGAGGCGATGAAGCCTCTTAATTATTTTTAAAAAGCTATTAGTCACATTTGCTATAAATCTACAAGGCATGAAACTTTCTAACACGAAGGAAAAGTTGTTTTTGTTGACAAGGTCGGCTTCTTTATACATTTTATCCCATTTTTATATTAAATCTGTTTTTTCAACATCATTAAACAACGTATTCTTCAGCTACTTCCCACTCTGACAGGTTTTTAGATTACAGCTTCTTTTAGATTACATCCAGGAGCCATTCCCACTGGCTTTCTGCAGTTCCCACATGAGGACACTGTCTTTACATCTGTACCATGCACGCCCCCTCCCTGCTTCCCAGCAGGAACAAGGGCAGTGACTGGGGCCGTTTTGCAAGATGTGCTCCTCGCCGCATCACGTAGAAAGCCTGGTCTGTGTCACTGTCATCTAATTAATGGCAAAGTTCTTGGACCATTAAAAAAAATGTACTTTTGTTTTCTCATTGATCATAAGGTTTCAGTCTCTTACTATCTCTAACAAGCAAGCCAGCACGCTAGATATAGGAAGAGAGATAAAAAAAGATCAAAGAAGCAATTAGCTATTTAACAAACTTCACATCCTACTTCCCAATGAAGGGGAAAACACTTGGCATTTGCCAGATATTGGGTGTCTAATAATGTTAGCAAGAAAAAACATGTAGGAGAGAGTGACTAAGAAGCAAACAAAACTTACTTTGTTTTCCAGCACAGTAAGCAGGTCGGAAATGAGATGAGGGCAATCCCTCCCGTAAGGCCCTGCTTTCACTTTAAAAGCTGTGTTTATGCTTACATCCAGGTTTGCCGTGGAACTCCAAAATGCCTGCGCTTCCCAGGACGCCCCAAAGTTCACAGTTCGTCTCAGAAGCACCGAGGACCAGGGATCCCCAGGACAGATCGAGGCGACCTCTGGCCACCACGTGGCACCACTGTTGCTGTTACCACACATGCCTGGGACACCCACTTGTTACCTCAGGAATCAGGCCACCAGCAGATAACTGCTCAGATGAGTGTCCAGAGACTAGAGCCTCCGGCATTCTCAGGTTCAAGGTTGGAAAATGCATTAAGACGAGAACCACGCAGTCAGCAGTATTCTGCGCCGTTAACTTTCTCGTACTTAAACACCTATTTAAATAAGAGCAAAAGGTACCAAATTAGAAGGAACATTTTACTACTCGTGACTGTGATTGGCACTTGCCACGTAATGGGTGATATTTTGCTTTCTAAAGCTGCATTTAAGAATCCTAGATCAAAAGTATTTTCATTTCTCTGTGAAAACTCATGAGTTTTTGAGAAAGTCAATTTAAAAAAAAAAAGAAAAGTAAAAGTATAATTTTGTTTAAAAAGGCAACTCTTACTATATCTCATCTGGTTAATTTTTTTAAAATCCGAAAAGAAAAAAACAAACAAACAAACATATAAATTTGATGTTTGTTTTGAAAAATTACTTCATCCATGTACTGTGCAGCTCATAAAAACAAACCACCTTCCAGCAAAACGGGACACTTTGACCTTGTTTACTGCAGTGTTTTGAAACCGCTGTCTCGTAACTCCTGACATCACCGGTCGTGCATTAGCACCTTTACTGCTGTTGGCTGCACATGCTGCTACCCCGACTGTCTTAAATCACCCCCTGGTTGGACAAACACTTCACAAAACAGTAAGGAGACCGGCGTTAGCATTAAATCCACAGAACTCACATGATACCTTTTTTAAGTGTCACATCTCTCTGATCACTTTTACAAGAAAACAAAAGCATCGAACATGTGATACTTTTTAAAAGTCTCGGCGTCCAGAACTAGTACAGACCATTCTTTCTTCTGACCCTCTCCCTGCCCAAGAGAAGGGCTTCCTCTCTCACCGATCGCCATATTGGCAAGAATTTCTGCCACACGGCTTCACTAACAGAAGATCCTGACCTACTTTCTCCCAATGAAAAAACTCGCACAAACTTCCCGAGAGGATACTCTATTTTAGTATACTTTCGAGTTTCAAAAAGTACTGAATTTTTAACTTTGATAAAATCAGATTTATCCTTTTATTTTTCTTTCGTGGACATGCTTTTGGTGTTGTATCCGAGTGTCACATTTTTAAAGAAAGAATTTTCTCCTATAAGTCTGACAGGTTTCCCTTCTGTGTTCCTCAATTCCTATTCCAGATTTATCAGAATCAAAGCAAAAGAGAGTTGTAACACCTGGAGATAAGTCACCATTAAACTTTGGGGACCATCTCCCATAACCCATCTCTTTAAATAAAACTAAATTCTTATCCTACCATGGTAGTGCAGTTTTACAGAGAAGTAACTTAAAATCCAAGTTTCACCTATCTGAAATTAATTGATCACATTCTCATTCCTTCCCTGAAACAACTTAAAAAAACATCGAGTCCTTTAACTACAGTCACCAAGAAATAAAAGAAACACGAAATACGTATCTGAGCAATTATGGCCCTTGTTTGTCAGAGAGGAGTAAAAAGAAAAACATCCAGAGTTAATAAAATTAATTAACTCTAGCTAAAGAACTACTAAAAAGACCCTCCTGCTGTTACTATGACAACTTCAAAATTGCTTTGAGAAAATGTGAGGGATTTTAAGATCTAGGCTAAAACAAATGTCATCCAGTCTGCTAGAAATTACTTTCATTATATCAGGCAGCAGAAGGGCTAAACGGCCATTCACAACCCTGAAATATCAAATCATTACCTTTTGAGAGATGCTGTACTCTTCACTCAGATCGTGAAATGAGTGACAAGTAAGCAAGCAGCTCTCACAGTAATTGGCGCCGTTTTGATTTCAGTCCTGCAACCATATCACTCCCACGGTCTAGCTAGTTGGTACATTATTTTTATAATGAAACCAAAGTCTGATTGAATCTGAAAGGGACCCACACACAGACAAAAAATCCCTAACAGTCTCGTGTTTCCAAATACAAACAGACAAACACACACTCACTCTGATTTTTTCAGGCATTCATAATGAAACAGAAAAAGGAAAACAGCATTTGCCCCTTAAAATTCCCGTTGTTAGGACTGATTCACATTTCACATGATCGTGGTGGCTCAATAAGGAAGTATAAATTCTAAGTGCGTGTACTGTGGACGGGAGAAATCATGTGACCCACAGCAAAGAAAACTGTGCAGTAGACTAGCACACTAAGAAAAATAAACTTAACAGGAGTTTAAAAATACTGTCCCTGGGATTCATCGAGCCATAAATATATTATGGCTTTTGAGAAATAATAATTTGTTTGAAAATAAGCCCTCAGGTTGCTTTGAAAAGTATTACGAGGTCAAAGCCATGCACAGTGAGAAATGAAAGTTTAATTGATAAGGAACTTTTTCTCTGAATATCATGTCCATTCCAAGTTTATTTTAAAGGTCATTTTTAATGTTATTTGAAGATCAGGCAATACATAATTGTGATCAAACAAAACATCGGTTGTAGCTATGAACAAACATTTGTGCTTTATTTAATATATAGTGCTGTGTGTTCCTGGAGCAAAGAAGAAAACTATTTCAATATATCCAGACTTCATACAAGTTCTGCAGAGTTTCTAGTGGTCTCTGTATTTTATTACAGCAAATACATTCTGAAGAAGAAAATGTCAATGTCATAAAAAGTTTCATCTGAGGCATGTAAGCTTGTACTAGAGTCATCATTAAATAGTATCTGAATTATCCTTGTGCATTATATAAATTATGCCATAGATGATCAGACTATGTTCATTCAATCGAAATTAAAAAGTAGGAGATGAATGTTGAAACACTTTAATAAGTATAAGGGACTGATAGATGACTTTATTGTACAAAAACTACTTCAGACATTCTCTTGCTAATTTTCTAAACTAGAGGATTTTAATATAAATATATTTGAAATTCTAAAGGTTTGGCCTGTGGCTGTTTTGTTTCTCAATGCAATTTGTTATTAACATATTAATAAATAATTTTCCAATAGCAATAATAAACAACATGGTTGAGAGCAGGTATTTATATCTCAAATCTATCACTTTTACAGTTTAGTGCTACACATTTTTCAAAATGCTTTTCCTACTTTTATTTCAGCTTTTTAAAAAAAAATTATACCATAGCTCTGGGCAAGGGGCAGGGCAAAGCCAGTGACAGGAATCAGTTCTGGGTATTTATTATTACTGGCTCATCTGAAACACAAGAGGTAGCTGAGTAAAAGAAGAAATTATTGAGAAAGACAGAAAGTCTTTCAGAAGGTATGCTTAAGACCAGGCAGGAAAGGTAAGAAGCAAAAATTCTCCAAGGTAGAGTATTAAATGACATTGTAATCATCTTACTTAACTTGGTGTCATACTGGTCGACTAAACTGAGGAAAGATGAACTAGCTACCAAGAAATATCCCCCAACCGTGATTCGCAGCATAACCTTGTTCTACCTCTTGCCTAGACCACAATTTATGGAGAATAAATCTCAGACTGTATACATCTCAACTCCCTAATTCTATACATCAGAAAATTAGAGAGGTAAAGGGACTTTCCTATGTTATCTGGACAGCTGACTGACAGCTGAAATTGGCCCCGGGACTCCTGACTTTTCTAGGCTAGGGTTCTTTTTCACTACACGCTGCCTTATAGTTAAACCTGAGGTTCAAGTCAGTCTCCAACCAGCCGAGCCTCTAGTTGGTACTTTAGTCACGGGCAATTGAAATAAAAATCCAGACTTGGAGAGAATGACTGTGGACTCCCTAGTCCTGGCTAGACCCCCGATCCTTATGGCTGGCTATCTCTGTCCCCCAGCCGCCTGCACTAAGGATCAAACTTCCTGAGCTAAGAGGAGATGGGTGAGTGCCGGGCTGAGGGGTCAGGCTTCTGAGATGGTACCAGTCCCTCCTCCTCCTGACTCCCCCCCTCCACAGGTATATCATGGCCTCCTCACTTTTTACAGTGGGAAAATCAAGGCACTGAAGAAAGAGCATTTGTTTTGGTTCACATCGCAGCTTTCCTGGGATTCTGGACAAACCTGAGAACCAGATAATAGTCTACGAAAAACAAAGTTAGCTCCTACTTTATAATCTTCACCAAAATTAATTCTATGGAGATTCAAGAATTAAATGGAAGAGGAAAAAAAAAAACAATGAAAAGAAATATGTCTGAATTTAAGATAGGCTAAGAAGTCTTAGCTTTTATAAAAGCAATGAAAAAGGTAACAGAAAGCAAGGTCTCTGAAATGAGCTGAACACATTCAAGTGTAAAACCCTTGTATGTCCAAAAGCAGCAGACAAAACTGATAGGTAAACAGAAAATAAAACACCTGCAACCGGATAACGTACTTTATATCGTTTATAAATGTAAACGGTAAAAGATATCCTCAACAGACCATTTACCCCAAAATATAAAAGGCTAATTAACACGAAAAGGTGTTGAACTTCACTAGCAAACACCCCAGTTTCCCCAGTTAAATTAACATGGATAGACAACAAAAAGAGTAAAGCTAGTAAAGGGAGGTGAGACAGTCATTACAGGAAACCAGCAATACCATTTTATAAGCCTTCAACCTGTTTTGACTCGTAACATGTCTATAAATATCTCCTAAAGAAACAATCGCAGATACACAGGAAGATGTACTTACAATAACAAGATTGGGACCAACTTAAACATCCCAACGTGGAGGGGAGCATGTGACCAAATAAATTATAGTAAATTCATATGTTTATAAACAATATGTGAACACTTAATGACACTAGCAATCATGAAATACAGCATTAGGTGAAAATGCTGGATATAATATTGTATATCAATGTGGTATCAATGTTGCTGGGTAAGAAAGGAAGTTAGGAAGGCAGGAGGGAGAAACAAACAAAAGGGGGGGTGTAGGAGAAGCTGATCTCAAAAAGAGAATGGAAAAGAATACATATGAAAAGCTTAAGAAGGGGCAGATGAAGAATTTAGGTTTTTCATTACTTCTTTATAATATTGAGATATTTGACATTTTCTATAAGAAACATTTATAATTGGAAAAATGTTATTTAAGCCAATGAATCACCTATATTTCTTGGTCATACAAAATAATTAAAATATTTGCAATGTCCTTTTAAAGAAGAATGCTTAAACTTTATTAAGTGTGAGAAAGAAGTGCAAAACAATATGGTCTTAAATATGTAAAATTTCACATTAAAAAGACCAGAAGAATATGCATCGAGATGTTAATAGTGCTTGCCTTTAAGCAGTGCTATCGTGTGTAATATCTGCTATACTTTCGAGTTTTCTGATTGTCATGTGTTGTTTTCATGAGAAAAAATAAACGTATGAATCATAATTATAGGACTCATACATCAAAAAGACGCTACTATCAACAGTCAAACTTCAAAATACAGAATGTCAATAGTCCCAAAAATCTGTCCTATTTTGATGGAACGTTTTTCTTCTTCTTCCCATTTAGAGAACCACAGATATGGCTTCAGAAACCAGCCAGCATTGGTGGGTGTGTAGGAGGTGGTGACAAATCATACTTCTTAGTTGTCAAACTGTTCTCACCATGGAGCAGCTCTGTGAGGGTCATATTGAAGCATGAGAATCTCAACAGCAGGACATTATTAGGATACTGGTGAAGGAGGTCGGTGGGAGAGGGTAGTAAACGGCCAAAAGAAGAAGGCACGAGCCCATGAAAACAACAGAGGCATCAAGAGAGAAAGTTCAAGAAATCGTTAGATCTAAAATAATTGAAAGAAGAGTCTCAAAGAGATATCTGTGTACCTGTGCTCACAGCAGCATTATTCGCAGTAGCCAAAAGGTGGAGGCAGCCCAAGTGTCCACTGAAGGAGGAATGAGTAAACAAAATGCGGTATACGCAGACAATGGATTGCTGCTATTCGGTCTTAAAATGAAACTCTGACACATGCTACAACACGGATGAACCCGAGGACATTATACTAAGTGAAATAAGCCAGACAGAGAAAGGCAAATATTGTTATGAGTCCACTTTCATGAGGACTCAAAATCATAAAGTCAAAATCATGAAGACAGAAAGTAAAATTGTGCTTGCCAGGGGCTGGGGAGAAGGCGGAACGGGGAGTTAGTGTTTAATGGCTACGGAGTTTCAGTTTTGCAATGTCAAAGCGTTCTGAAGATGGATGATGGTGATGGCTGTTCAATAATGTCAATGTACTTAATGCCACTGAACTATACACCTGAAAATGGTTAGGATAGCAAGTTCTATACTGCACGCATTTTACCGTAATTACTGAGTATACTGAAATGAAGAAAAGAAGCAGGTTAGGAAGGAAAGGAAGGAGGGAGGGTGGGCGGGAGGAAGGAAAAGAATCAGAAGTCCCGAAGAAGGCTTCTGATTTGGCCTGAAAGGAAGTTTAAAGGATGTTAAGGGTACAGTCATCAAAATAAAACAGAACCTTATTTCTGATGCTAGAGGAGTCTTTAAATATTATCATAGAAGTCAGCTCAGAAAAACAATCAAAACTGAAAATAAGAAGGGACATTATGTTTAACTCGAAGAGAACATATACCAGACCTCTTTGTGGTTTTTTGAGACCTTTTCATTATAGCCAGCTTGAAAAATTCCCCATGACTAGGAAAGAACCTGCAAGTCCAAGAGACATGACATTTTCTCATCAGCTAACAAGAAAACAAAAAAAACCCAACGTAACTATGAGGGAAACTCTGGGTGTCCTAAAAATGTACTCTATCCTTATTGCACACTACTATCACAGAATTGAAGAATCCGCGGGCTGGACAAGGCCCTTAGGGAAGAGAGCCTTCCCAGGCTCACTTGGTAATGCTGGACTGAAAGACAAATCCCTGGAGCATAGTTATGTTGTGTCTGTTATGCTTTATTTTTAAAATGGGCAGCTTATTAAAGAGAAGAAGTACAGCATAACTGGAATGTTCTTTCTACAAGTCATTTGATTAGTTCTGTTCAAAAAATATTTATTGAGTACATAGTGCACACTATATATCATATATCGGGCACTGGATTAGGCGCTGGATGGTAAACAGAATGTCAATGTCCTTCCCTCATCAAACTAGCAATTACAACTTAAAGGAGGCATAGAGTGCTAGGTGGAGGGCCAGGCGAGGGAGGGAGCAATTGGGAGGATCATTTTATGAACTATATAGATGTCTAACCAATGTACTGTATACTCGAAACTAATTTAAATAAATAAATTATAAATAAATAAAAGAAAAGAAAGAAAGAAAAGAAAAAAAAAGAAAAAAAAAGAAAGAAAGGAGGCATAGAGTGCTATTGATGCACAATAAGAGGGAGCTCTAACCTGGTCAATATAGGTTGATGATGGAAACCTGTAAGAAATGACATTTTTAATAATAATAGTAGTTATTATTATCATTGTAGCAAGTTTGCTTGACTACTACTATCGGTCAGAGTTTTAGGCACTTTCCATGCACAAAATTCAATTTTCACTACGACCTTATAAAGTGGGGTTTTAAAGATGAGGAAAATGAGTCACAGAGAGGTCACAGAGCTCTGATATAGCATAGTCAGAACAGACGGCATCCTTATTCAGAATCTGCTTTGAGAGAAACCCAAACTAAGACAAGACAGGGATGGAATTTAAGGATCAGAACATTTGGGCAAGAGATGAGCTGCTCTGAGTAGGAAGAAAGGGTGGAAGTAAATAGAGCAGGAGAACAACAGGTGCAAGAGGCTGGGACACACAAACGGGTCGACAGGTGAGTGGGGGAGAGTGGAAGGGATGGGAGGAACACAAAGCCCATGACCAGGAGCTTTGGACTGATTGATGTCTAGCTGGGATTGCATTAGTTCTGCTGTGTGGAGTGGGAAATATCTCTCTTTTCCCTTTCCCCGTGAACTCCAGTGCTTTGATGACTTGTTTACACACAGGGTGAGAACACACATTTTGCAGAGGCCCCCATTGGTTTGGGTACAGAATATGACGGAAATAGGTAAGAGTTTAAGTGGAGAACTGACATGACGAGGATGCTTTTTTAAAAGCACCACTCTGAATGCAGGCAGGAGAACGGACTGGATATGACCCCCGGGAGAGAGGTGCTGACGCAATAATTTAGGTAAAAGATGGTGGTAACCAAGAAGGGACACACTGGAGACACAGTAGATGGATTTGAGAGCTACCGATGTACAGAATTTTGGCCAGATTTGGTTTCTTTGTGGATCTGGAAGATGAAGAGAGATAAGGGTCAGTGAGTCATGGATTTTAAGTCTTGGGTAACTTGGATCAGTTTGGAACCTGTTGGACATGAGGTGCCAGCAAGACATCAAAGTGGAAATGTCCAGTCGGCATGTGAATACAAACCTGGAGCTCAGAGATAAACAGAGGGAACTTGCAAAGGGCAATGGGGAAAAAAAGCCAGAGGGGCAGGGCAGGGTCTTGTAGGCCAGAGGAGAGTGTGTCACATGCTCTCACTGCTGAGAAGTCATGGAAGATAAGAAAGAATCCAAATATATTGGATGAAGGTGGCAAAGGAAGGATAGGAAGGCAACTACCAGCTCTGGCCAGAGCAGTATCGATTGGGTCACAGGTGTAAAGCCAGATTAGAGTAGCAGGAGGAGGGGGCAGGAGTGAGGAGATGGAGGTAGCAAATACAGAGACTTTTTCCAAGGCGGATGGCCCCGACAGGAGAAGTGAGTGGAGAGGTAACCTAAAGGCAAGGCAATGCTGCAGGCCTGAGATTTCTTTTTTTAATCGATAAGACTTGAACAGGTTTAACACAGGGAAATGTCAGTGGTTAATGGAAGGTAAAAGGTCAGAGAGAGAAAGGTGAGGGGCTGGGGATGGGGTCGGGAAACCTGGACATGAGGCTGAAACAGGAAGGGAGGGAAACAAGGCTGGTATGGATGAAGTGCACTGACTTAGGGCAAGAACCTGAGCAAGTTCACCCTTCGGCATCATCTGTTTTCTCTGCGACATGGGAGGGGCGGGCCAGCTCCGGAGAATACAAAGTGGGGTGGAAGAGTGAGAGCGAGTAACATGTGCAAGAGCTGCTGGGAGATGAGAGGGGACTCGGATGGCGAGGAAAAGCCACCACAGAGTAGGAAGTTATCTTGTCGAATGTATTTCTCTCTTATGTCAAATCGGGAGGGCCGCATGCCAGCACTCTGTGCATCTATGGCATTTACAAAACACTGAGGACACGAATAAAAACGATTATTGAGCAGACCGTTCAATACAGTACGATCAGGTAAGTCAGCTGTAATAATATCAATTTCCCTTAACCGCGTATGTACAACAAAGACAAATGTTTCACATAAACTACGATGGCCATTTTATGACAATGCGTAGAAAGCTCACACTTCTTTCTATAGTCAGACCTGGTTTTTGTGTGTAACCAGAACGGCATATTTCAACTGGAATTAAATCATTAATCGCGCATTGACAGCCTCCACGTTTGGTCTGAGCTGGCTTCTGCTTCCGGGTATCGTTAACACTGCTAGATGCGCACGCAGGATGCAGTGAGGCTCAGACGCTTCCTTCCTTCCAAGGCCATGTGGGGACACACCCTTGGGGAAGAAGGCCTGTCACGGCCACTTCTCCCAAACTCAGCTCTAGCGCCCGCTCTGGCCAGGAAACTGCTAGAGAAAGCAGCAACAGGGGCCATGCGCAAAGCACAAATGAACAAGTTCAAACAGAGGCGAGGGAGATGGTATTTCAAGTGAGTGGATATTGTGTTTTCCTTCAGGTAACTGGGTAAAGTGGGAAGAGAAGATGTAAGCTTAAAGACTACCTTTCTTTTAAAGTCTTTTATAGCAATTCTAGTAGTTAACAGGAAGTACCTCATGTATTTTCAGGGTACCCGTCTCCCAAGGAGCACGCAAACAAACAAACCAAACCAAACAAAACAAAACGCTTTAAAGCTACGTCCTTTTGAGAGACAGTGGGAATTAACGGTGACACCTCACCAATTCAGCCAACTGAGGAGTCTATTTTGAATAGTGAGATATCTGAATCACATGATAGTGTAATATACTTTTACTTTTCAGTTTCTCCTTTTCAAAAAATTTTCCCATTTTTGTGTTTTTATTATAAAAGTAATATAATAATCACTGCTGCCCAACAGCTACATAATATTCACTATGGCCCAGGCACAGCTCTAAGCTTTTTGTTCCCTTTGAATTTGAGACAGGCACTCCTATTCTCCCAATTTTAGAGAGAAGCACAAAGGAGCCAGTTGCTTTGCCTGTGGGGACAGGTGGAGCTGGTACCCTAACCTAGGTAGCGAAGTGTCAGAGTTTTACACTCAACCCCTTCACTGCAGTGCCAAGCCATGAAAACACAAATTCTAAAATTCTAAAATTGAGGGTGTCAAAGAGATAATCACTTCATTCTACCCCTCGAAGAGAATAATTTTGGTGTCTGTCCTATTCTATTCATCCTTCACTTTTAAAATTAAAAAATGATCTTAAAAAAAATTTTTTTTCTATATCCAAGTGAAAACATAAATGAAACTATTCACAAAAACTTTTCCAACTAGAGATTCCACTTGTAGACAAGACTTGTTTAAAGTCAGAAAATCTGTTTTTGCAAACAATATGCACAAGTTATTAAAATAACTTTTTGCTGACAAACTTCTTTACATTATGAAATTTTTCCTACTTAACATTTTTTGGCTGACCCACACTTAATGGGCTCCAAATCGGTCATTTTGAATCCATGCATAGCCAAGTTTTCAAATAAGAAAACTGAAGTTCAAATACTTAATTCTCTCTGAAGTTGCCTGAAGGCTCAGGCTAGATCTCAGAGATCAGATGAGAACATGACATTTAATGCAGGAATGTCGGAACTTCTAGATACCTTGGCCAGGTTAGCTCTATAAAACAGGCAAAAAATGGCCCCCATACAGCTTCTATCAGTGATCTTTGATGCCAATGTCCCATGATATACAAGTTCAAGATTGCTAGTCACTTGAGGCTTATTAAGATTGACCAATGTCAACTGTTACTTCCTACACTTAAGTGCATGCCACATGTGATCTATACGCACACTCTTTAGGTTCCTTTGAAATAGATCCGCGTGTGTATGGACAACCGATTTTCAACAAAGGTGCCAAAGCAATCCAATAAGAAAAGTCTTTTCAACAAATCATGCTGGAACAACTGAGAAAATATAGGTAAAAACATGAACTTTGACCTCTTACCCAATATACAAAAATTAATTTGAGATGATCATAGACCAAAGCATAAAAGTTAAAACTATAAGGCTTCTAAAAGAAAACACAGAAGAATATCTTCATGACCTTAGAAAGGCAGATTACTTAGGAAACAAAAAAGTACTGATAATAACTGGGAAATGTGATTAAAGATACTTCAAAATTAAAACCTTTTGCTCATCAAAAGACATTTTTAAGAAAATAAAAAGCAAGCTACCGACTGAGAGAATATATTTGCATTACGAATTTCTGGCAAAAGAATTTTATCATATATACACACGCACACACCAATCAATAATAAGACAAACCATTCAACTTAAAAATGGCCAAAAGAAAAATTGAAAATGAATAAAAGATTGAACAGAAACTTCAAAATGGAAAACATACAAATGGCCAATAAAAGAATACATTAAGTCATCAAGGACATGTAAATTAAAAATCACGATGAGAGACCATTTCATATCTGGCAGAATGGCTAACATCGGAAAAACCAACAGTATACATGTGAGAAGGAAGTGGAGCACCTGGAACGCTCATCCAATGCTGGCTGGAGTGTAAAATGGTACAATCATTTTGGAAAACTTCTTGGTAGTTTATTATAAAGAAAAACACACACCTACTTGGTAGTTTATTAGAAAGACAGGCAAACGCACACCTACTTTGGCCCAGCAATTAAGCCTAAATTGCAAAAGGAATGAATATGAGAGAACTCGTTCACAGCAGCTTAATATTCATAATAGCCAAAAAACGTGAAAGCAATCCAAATGTCAACAGGAAAATGGATCGACAAATTGGGTCTATTCATGTTAACGGAATACTACCCACTAATAAAGGAAGAATAAATGACCAATACATGTAACATTAAACTGTTGTGTGAAAGAAACCAGATACAAAAGAGTACTTATTCTATGATTCCATGTATATGAAGTTCAAGAACAGAAAAGAACGTTTCATAGTGATAGTAATCCGAAAGTGTTTGCCAGAGCGGGTGGAGGTTGATTGGAGGGGGATGTTAGAAAACCTGAATGATGGAAAATGTTCTATATGTTAACTGAAGTTTGGTTATTTAAATATATTTAACATTGGTGCATTTGACTGCATGTAAATTTTATATCAATTAAAAAGGAGGGCTAGTAGGGCTCTCTAACTGTCTTGACATCTTCAGGTTCTCCTGAAGAATGTGATTTGATCTGCACCCTTTGACCCGATCAGATGGAACAGTATCTGAACTACTTTCAGTCTGACAACTATCACGGCTGTCTCATTTCTTTGGGACCATCCATGTAAGGTATTTCCTCCAGAGGAAAAGAATGAACTTGCTGGTTTTCCTCACATCCAGCAGTAAGAGTCAACCAATAATTCCAGGTGCCAGAACCCGTGTAAGAGTGTTCTGAATTCTTGTCGTCACAGAGTGTCCTTTTTAGGCCCATCGTTTTCCAGGAGACAACAGACAACCTACACTAAACACATTCCTTACCTACAGCAAGCTACGGAGGCGGGGTAGATGGGAGAAAGTGAGGAAGTGGATTTGGGAAGAAGGACATTCATTCTGGCCAATACCAGAAATAAAACTGCAAGTATGTTCTGGTTGCCTGGGAGCTAACAGCGCCTTGGAGCTCAGGACATTTCAGTACTCTCCACATCTACCTCGAGGGGCGTGGCCTCGGAGGGCCTGCTCTTTGATCTAAAACTACAGGACACAGAGGTCAGAGGCTCTTTACTAACTTTAATTGCCTCTAAGCCACTACACGAAGAATAATTAATACTCAACAGTACTACTCTGCAAATTATAGAGACAGATTTGGGGCTCCTGGTATTATACTAGAGATCAGAATAGGCCTGAGAAGATTCTGCTTTAGGTTCGATCATGTTGGGGCAACTGACTTTAACTGTGGGAGAACTCTGGGGAAGATCTCCAGTGATTTTTCACAGAGAAAGTTATTTTTTCTAAGTAAAATGAGGAAACGATAAGATTTGAAATGTTGATTCAGAGTTTCTTTTGAGACACAAATGGATACCACTTGTGTCAAGGAAGTTAAAGAACTAATTAGTTAACATCTAAGTTTTGCCATCTTCATAGGATCTACTATACATTTTCAGGAACTACACAACAAATATGAGAAAGGAATGATTGATAAGGATTTGGAGGTTTTTTTTTTTTTTTTTTAAACAAACGAATGAGAAGGGAGAATATAAGATGCTTCTTACAAGAAAGGGAAGAAGTATAAGTATGAGGGTCTGTTTCCTAAGGAATAGAAGTTGTAGAAATGAAGGAACAGGGTTTTCTTTCAGAAACTCCTATGCCAAAGGGCAGAGAAGAAATTAAAAAGTAAGCACATCCACATTTACATTTGTATTAAAGATAAGGAACAACTACCAGTACTTTCATAGATTTTTTTTTTTAATGACTAAGTTGGATATTTTACAAGATGCATCTTTTCTTCTAGCAACAAAGCTGGAAGAGCATCTCGGTGGGGCTTCATGACAAATGACTATAGCCTCTGTAGCGGCAAGAGCATATCTTTGTATAACAACGTCAGCTCATTGTTTCTTCAGCCAAGTTATTTTGAGGGTTCATTTTCCCAAATCCCAATACCCACTGTGCCCTCATCTAATCTTTCCCTGGCTAAATGGCTGGCCAAAGGCATTTCTGACTCAATTCTTCAGATACACTTCTGACAAATCAGCAAATGAAAGGACTTCCCATTTGTTATGGACTGAAAGTTTGTGCCCCTCCCCTTAAGTTTATATGTTGAAATTCTACTCCTTAATGTGATGGAATTAGGAGGTGGGGCCTTTGGGAGGTGATTAGGTCATGAGGGTGGAGCCCTCATGAATGGGATTAGTGCTCTTCTAAAAGGGACCGCAGAGAGCTCCCTTGTCCCTTCTGCCATGTGGGGACACAGCAAGAAGATGGCTATCTAGGAACCAGCCCTAAGAACTATGAGGAATAAAATTTGTTGTTTACAAGCCACCATTTGATGTCATTGAATGTGAAAGATCCCATTACAGTTATAAAAAAAGTATATACACCCACTGCGGTAAAAAAAAATTATCAAGGGCCTGAGAGATTTCGACGAATGTCTAGAAGCCAGTAAATGATGAATAAGTACTGACCGCTGAAGCTGAGCAGAGGCGGCTCACAGCCCAAAAGTTTCTCTGAGAAGGTTGGTGCTGAGAAGGGAGATAACTGACTTACCCAATAAAACTCCGAAGACACTCTAGATTCAGAAAAAGCAAGTACAATACAGGGCAGAAATGCGAAGGAGGGTAGAAAGGAGAAGATTAACAGAAAAGTCTAAGTGTCAACAATTGCTCCTTCCAAGACGAATTCCTGTCTTTATAAAAAAACAACAAATGATATAGGCCCTCAGGCAAAAACTAAAAATCTTTAAAGGGAGACGTTTCTCTAAAAAATTTTTTAAATGCTTGGTGAAGAATAAACAACTAGTGTGGTTCTGAGAACCCCAAAGCCAAGCCCTCTTGACTCTGACACTCAGCGGCTCCCCCACAAAAGGACCGGCTCAGCATCACTGGAGGAAAGCCTGCCAGGGGCAAGGCACACCCACACGTACAGAGCCTCGGTCGGCCTTAACGCCACCTCCTCTGTATGTGAATGAACAATCGCGGATAAGCTTACATTTAAAGAAAACCCGTAACATGAATGGGGGAAACCAGGAAAAACAACGAAAAGACTCTGGAAGAAACAGAAAATTCAAGGGAGCAAAGATATTCTATAAAGTACTCAAAAACAACTTTTCTTACTGTCCCTAGAAATATCTGAGAAGCAATAATTACATCCACATAAAGACAATAACAATAACTCTGCAAGAAATAACAACCCAAGAAAAATGTTTACAGAATTATAAAATGTGAGCTTCAAACAGGTATTAGTCCAGAACGCTATCTGCAAGCGCCTGGGTACACGAACCTCACAGCTGTGATTCTGACAATTTAATTCTACGGCACAGACAGTACCTCACCTACCATGTGCTATACTTAGAGCACAGCCAGAAGTTTAAAATGGCACATGCAGGACATGTTCATGGTAATAAGACGACCATGACACAATGTCCCATTGTTCAAGGGAACCGGAGTCTGTTTTTAATTCCCCTGCAAGCTTACAGGACAGCCTGTCAGCTTCCCTCAATACCTGTCTGTCCCTTCCTCCAGGAAGGGAGAAACCAAAGCTCGTGTTTTTAGGGTGACATAATGAAGACTCCTGGGAAGTATTAATAAGGAAGAACTTGTTTAATGTGAAGACTTCAAGATATTAAAACATATTAATGAGATGCATGTGAAATCTTCCCTGGAGAACTTCACAAAGAAGATAAACATCCCCCCCACCTGGGTGACCTGCATACCGTCTTTCCTGAAAATAGAGGGCTATTGTCCCATTGGTTCAAAACCTACTAGTCCCAAAGCCATCTTTTTATAACCAAAAATTCTGTAATGCTCTATTTACGATCCTGAAATAAAATTCATTGATAGCGATTAACTAGTAAACATATAATTTAAAAAATATCTATATCCTAAATGTAATACAGAAGAGAAACTAAAAGAAAGGCAATTTGTAATAAAAATAGTACATATTTCAATACGTAAAAAACTTTCAAGTCCAATGAACTATGAACGAGTCCAATTAACAATGAAATAGATGCTTAAAGAATTAGTTTGAACTCTAAGAGGTCAAAGCAGAAGCCTTCTATATTAAAAGTACAGGAAAACGAAAGAGGAGAGGTACAAGAGTACAACAGAATGAAAATGAGTATATTCCGTGTATGTTAAAAGTATGCAAATGTTATCTCGTGTTTTTATGTAAAGTGGAGTTAGCGCTAGGCTTGAATAATTATAAACTAAGTTCTCACTGCATGGATATCCAACAAGACAGTTGATAGTCATGTGGGATACAGGGCAATTCTTTCTATCTTTTCCACTGTGGGATATCTAACATCTATGACTCCCCCCACAAACCACATTAAATACCCTTCCTTGTAGAACCAAACGCCCTCCCCAATTTCTACTATGTCCGCTAGGGGGCGGTACTGTTTCCATGAGAACTCCTGGCCGGCTGACCTATGGGCAAGTTTTCCTTCTAGCCTTCAGCCTATCACACTGGGAATCAAATCCTAAAGGACAAATCAGCAACATATCTAAGAAACATATTAATTTAATATGGAAAATTACAATGAAGAAGTTAGTTTGGGCTTATACCATTAACTATAGCCATAGTCCACATTATTTCCTCTTTTTGAATTCAAGACAGTGGGTTACTCCATACAGAATACGGACTGAAAAGCTGTATCTCTGCGACACTTACTTAGGTAGCACGAAGTGATCCCGATTTTAGAATTTTCAACATTGAAATCTGGTTAATTAATGATAAAAAAGGGAGTTTTTCATAGGACTCTACAACTTTCATTTCCTCAAAACAAGAATTAATGCATTCTTTCACATGTGGTCATTACAGGAAGAAGGGGGGAGCCATTTACTGTAAATGTCTTTCTGATGCAATTCTACCACCTCTTTCAAAGAGAGAATTCATCCAAGAGCCTTAGTCACTTCTTCAAGAAAAATGCCACTGTACTGAATATGCACAGACTAAACCACATGCCTGAGGAGAAGCAGAGCTGATCCCACCAGCAGAAAACAGATGGAGAGGATGGCAGAGGAGGGGATCTCATGTCAGAACAGATTAAGCAACATGGCTCAAATTTTGGCCTCTAATACAGAGAAAAGTCTGACATATGTAACATTGTTTCGTAAGTCAAATGCAAACATCCATTTCCCCTCAGCCCAACTTTTAAAGTATACTTCCTAAAAATGTAAGATTTTAGTTCTAAACCAGGAACTTATGCGTAATTAGTCTCTTAGCAACTACAGTTATTGCATTTTTTAAATTTCGTGCACAGCAAGAAACATGGAATGCTACATTTAATATTTGAAAACGAAAGTACATTTCGAAGAGGGTGAATTTCACAACAAAACGGTGACGTACTGGGTAACAGTATAAAACAATTCAGAGGGAAAAACTTATGACAGACAGTTCTGAGCTCTTCTTAAAGAGAGAATTAATTTTTCTAAAATCTCAAACCTACCTGACGGGGCAAAAGGAATGATTTCTCCAATTTATCCTTACCTGAATTACTATTAATTCTTCTAACAGCCAGATGCACCTCCTTGTTTCTGTGGAAAGCCCAAAGCCCAGGAGTCACCCAAGACTCGGGGCTGGTTGCTGCTGGAGCCTAAAATCCCCTCGATGAATGAAACTGCACGTCGTAATATACACATTCCGAGCCAGCTATTGGCTAAGTGAAGGCAACGCGTGTGGAAGTCTGATTTGCCACTTTGGGGGCATGCCTCTTATATCCCATCTGAGAAAAGACGAAACACTCCACTCTTGACTGAGTCAAATCTAGAAAAGGTTCGTTTTTCTGTCGCATTCTCCCTAACACTACGGAAACCACGAGAACCACAGTTAAGATCTGACTCCTTCACCAGGCAATGTCAATGAAAAAAAGAATTAGTATGTCGACACTGGAAATTTACAAATGACTCTCACACTACTGACAAAGTTTTTTGTGTTCTGTGACTGCCTAAGAGTTATACATCAGTATAGGCATAGTACACATATTTTTTTTTTTCAGCCAAGAATTTTAAGCTGTGGTTTGGGGGCTCAGAATTACCACGGAGTGGTAAAAATTCTCAAAAGAATCTGATCTTTGTCCTACACTGATGATGAACCGAGAAAGTAAAACCAAGCTTGATGGAGCAATGGTGTGACTGCTCTTTCCACAATTAAGACTTTTTCAACGTGTAGACAATGTGCATTAGAATGATCTAAGATTGAACTCAGACTCTCTGGATCGGCGCCCAGGAATCGGCACGTTAACTAGCATTCTAGGTCATTCTACATACCTTTAAAATTTGAAGACTACTTTTCCTGCCACTGGAGCTTAACTGCTGATTATAGCTGTTGCGACTTTCCTTTATTAAATTACTTTGTTTTTGGTTACTGCTGAAACCAGAAGCAATAAGAACACTAACACTGTTTCAGGACAATTTGCGGCTTTCACTCCAGGAAAAGGAGAACCGGTCTAGGTTTGCCTGACCTCCCGTCCACATCCACCTCTATCACCCCAGTGAGAGAAAAAAAAGTGCTCAAGCTGCAGAACCTGAGAAATGCAGTACCTAAGGTTGACCAGGAACATTATCATTAAAAGATGCTACCACAGGAAATCAAAACAAAACCAAACCATGCTAAACACGCGAGGAAGAAAACGAGGGAGAGAGGACACGAATGTTTACTGACTGCTTACTATGTCCCACATCAAGAATTTTATATACATCTTTCGTTGCCAAAAAAAGTCCCACCAAAAAATAAGTTCTTCGGAAGCGTATGAACACGCAAACTCGGGAGTCTACATCTAACGGCGGGGACACTGCACTGCCTTTCTGTGCCCGTCTCCGTCACCGTTCTCCTAGAACCACAAAAGATTTTCTGAGGAAACTGAGTATCTCTGCCGGATGCATATTCACCATGATATCATCCTCCCATACTTCTTGCTCTTGGTTCCTTCTTTATGCAACCTAAGTTTGTGTGGACTTACTTTCATAAAATTCTGAATCATTTGCCAGCATCTATTTTCCATTTAAAAAAATTTACTTCAGTCCACAGTGCCGGGATGGGGGAGACCCCCATTATTTTACTGTAAATAGGAAGTTATTTGAACATTGCCTAATGATGTTTTTATGTTTTACTTTAGTAAAATGGGTATCACTTTTTCCTGTGATATGCATAAAGTTTCCAAGGAAACTTTCTGGATAAGAGAAGCCCAACCTAGAAAACAGCGTTATTTATGAACAAGTCCTTCCAAACGGTCCCCTCTGTGTCTCAGGACGACTATCCACTTTGACACCCTCACACAGACAGGACTATAAGGGAGCTGACTTTACACCTTTAACTTTTTACTGTGAGCCAATCTAGTGTATCTTGTGTTGCAAGTAACTTGTATAACAGGTAAAATATGGATATGTCGGGGCAGTAGTTCTCAAACTATATAGTAGCAGTGGGATCCTTTATTATTCCCCCAAATGAAATCTTAGGTGAAAGCCCAATACACACGCTAGATGAAAGCAGAGCATCCTGGTTGATGTGGCGAACTACAGGATGCACAGCCCCCCTTATCTGGGCCTGCTTACTCATCTCGCCCCCCAGCATGGCTGCTGAGGCAACACTGTGAGAATCCGCGGGCTCTATTTTATCTCGTCTCAGACCCTGATGATTTTTAAAAAATTGTACTTTACCATTTTATCCTATGTACAGCTTTTTGTCTCAAAGTTGGGCAGATGCTAAATTTTGAAAAAGCCACGTCGAATCATATTTCGAATACTGCTTACTACATTAAGCTTAGGAACTCTGTTCCATGTTTGGTTTGTGTAGACCCTAACATAAAAATTATAATCTCTATTTTATAATCTCTATTTTTCTCTCTTTGGCAATAATACCTTTAGAAATTCTGCAGGTTCAAGGTCACTTAATAAAAACAAAGTTTTATCAAGAAAATGCATTTTATTTATTTAGTTAGTTAGTTAGGTGAGGCAACCCTTGGTTGACCTCACAGATTGCAAAGACCTTGTCAGTTTACAATCCCTTATTTTTTTATTTTTTACACCTACAGCATCTGGTCTTCCTAGATGGTCTCCCATCCAAGAACTAATCAGGCCCGACCCTGCTCAGCTTCCGAGATCAGATGGGATCGGACTTGTTTAGGGTGGCATGGCCGTAAACAAGATAATGCATTTTAAATGAATGCTTTTTATCGTCATCATGACATATAAGACCTCTCACCACGCTTTCACTTTTGTCGGCCATTCGCTTACTATATACGGTACAATAAGTTTCAGACTATATACTAAATAAACTCAAGCCGATAAAAAGATAGTACCCTGAGATTTAAAATGAGGAATGAATTTAAAGGTAATCATTACAAAAAAAAAAAAGGGGGGGGATAATACCAGGTCAGCACAGAGAACAGAGATTGAAATGACTTCATGAAGACCAATACTCCTAAAAATCTGCTTCAAATTCTGCTAAGAGGAAAATGGAATAGCCTTTCCTTTTAAACATTTTCTAACTATTATTTCCCAGTCTTGGAAAAAAGGTAACGTGTCCTGCTGGGCAAAGCCGTCACATTTCAAGGTACAGTGAGAAAACGGCCTGCGTGAAGGAGCTTTCCTGAGTCACCCAGGACCACCGACCGAAGCAGGGAACGGCCCCAACGTTTCGTAACCCACTGTCCCTCAGAATGAAGTGTTCGAAAAGCAGCAAACTTTGTGTCCAAGAGAGTGCCATAAACACCCACACACATAGCATGGAAAAAGCGGTGTCATTTCAAAATCCATGCTTAACCACGTTCTTAGTTTCGGAATACTCTGAATTCTATGATTTCCACTTAAAAATTACTATTGAATAAAACTGTAGGAGCACTCCAGTTGCACTTAGATGATTTTTAAATAGTCAACCTCTTTCCAGGAATGAAGCATGGTTAAGAGAAATAATGTCATGCAGTCGCCCTCAAACACCTGGCACGTTCCCAAAGTCTGTCTATGTTCGTGGTTTAGGACTGGAGCTACTTCTCCCTCGGGAATGATGCTGTTAATGACAGAATCCAGGTCATTCCACAAAAACTTACTTCACGCACAATGTACCTGTAATACTATGTATCTGAAATAACATGTCTTTTATAACTGTGTCGCACTACTGGTAATTATGTAAGAAATAAAATAAATGACCTACGAATAATTCTTATTTTTCTGTATGTAGAGCGTGTGAGAAGGTTTAATCAGAAGAGGATGAACCAGACTGACTCTTAAGAGATTTGAAAGTTGATGACACTGGTTATTATGCCTTATTTCACCTCCAAATATACTTGTGTTCTCTTCTCTTGATGATTATATCCCTACTCTTGAGTTTATCAGCTATGACTAGGGCCACTGGGGGGCTCTCCAGAATTGAACGAAGAGGGAAGAAAGAAAAATAAGCTAAGAGAGAGAGAAATTTAGACGAAATAGGATGCAGAAGAATGTATGAAATTAACAGAGACTATCATCTGAAAAGGGAGCAGGAAAAGAAGATGGGGCAATACTTCGAGTTCCAAATTAGACAGAAACGGTGTTGGATCAGACGCACTGACCGCCTGAGCCCAGGCGGCGTGGCTGCTGGGGCAGCAGAGGCGCTGGGAGGCTGACCGAGGCGATGTGCAATGGTCATGTGCATGACAGAATGTGTGCAAAGCAAGGGTTTATCATCTGGGAAGGCCTTGTGTGGACCACATTGTAAGAATCTGGTGGTCATTCAAAGAAGAAGTTATTTGCTCTGGCTGTTGACTCAGCTGATGAGAATAGAAGAGTCAGGGTTCGGCGTGGGGTAATGGGTGGTGTGTGTTCAGCCTCTGGTCACAGAGCATGAACAGTTCTAAGCAGTAAGCTCCCGAACAAACGGCACTGTCCAAAGGAGGGACAAACCAATGCCTACAGACAGCTCAGGATAAAGCAACAGCTCTCCAGAGCTCTGTTCTAACAATAGATCACTTTCTGCATGACATTCTTAACTCCTTATTGAACTGGGGAGCAGTGGGGTGCAGAAGAAATTAGGTATCATGATCTGAAAAACCTGTTACTATGATCATACTTAACCTTAAAACGTTTACTGAAAATTATTATTAAACCCTATGTTATAGTGATAGGAGTTTTATCCATTTTTAAGGTTCCAATGAACCTGAAGTGCAGTGATCGTTAAAGGCCTTTTAAATGACAACACAAACTGTGGCCTTACTAAACAGATTGGTGACATTTAATGTATGTGTGTGTGTGTGTGTGTGTGTGTGTGTTTAAAGCTGGTGAATTCCAGTTCCGCTATCAAAGGAAGTTAGCAAAGAGAATGGAAAGGAAGGGAATATTGGTTATAATCCAAGGCACCTTCCTTTTCTTTTGGACGAGAGTTAAAGTGCTCTATTGCAGTATTTTTCAAACTATAGAGTCATCCATGAGTGGATCTAATGCACTGCAAGCAGCATTTTTACAAAACTGAAACAGAATGGAACAGAAAAATAGGAGTTCATCATACTTGGTGTAACTATTGTTTCATAAAATTGTCGCATTTATGTGTGTGTGTTGCATGTACTTTTTCAGGGTGTAAAACATAACTCTTTCTGTAAGGAAAATTGTTTATTAGGAAAGAAGATTCAAGATCATGCTTGAAGTGAGGTGGGAAGATCACACGTGGATTTGATTTAGTCAGTGCTCTGCCGACACGACCTTATCTTGGAAACTAACCCATAAAGATGCATTAACATAACTAATCGACAATTCTAAAGACACCGTGCAAGTCGTTATTCACTCATTCACCCAGGTTAGTGTCTATTCTCCCTACAAGGGAATTATAGAGAAAGGATGAAATTTTTAAAAAATTAAATAAGGTCATATATTATAATAATAACTAAGACATAGAGTTGCATATAGTGTGCCTGATAGTGTTCTAAGCCCTTTACATGTCATTAACTCATTTGATCCTCTCAATAACCCCATAAAGGTAAATACTAATGTTACCTGTTTTACAAATGAAGAATCTAACAAATGAAGTAAGTGGTTTAAGAGGCAGAGTCAGTATCTGAACCCAGGGAGTCTAAATCCAGAGCCTTCCTTCTTACTGCATAGTATCCTTAACGGTTACCACCACCATCACCCATAACTGAGAGCAAGGCCGTGATGCTGGAGAGAAAAGGAGGAAATACACGCCTGGCAACTGGAACTCGACAGGCAAACTGATGCTGTTCACACCACGAGGCTCTGCTGCCTACCCTCACGTTTCCTGCTCTTAAATGACAAGCCGCAGTCTGCACCAGAGACAGGTAGCCTCCCTCGTACTCTGATGCCCCAGGCACACTCTGAACACGCTTCTCAGCAAATTGGTTCAAATTTCATCTCCTTCTTCCCTCCCCGGAAAACGTGTAGATATTCAGATAACAGATAGTGCAACTGAGTGAGTCCCTGCTTTTCTGTAATAAACCTAACTCTTATTTACTTAGTGTATTGTATTATGTTATGTTATGTTATGTTATGTTATGTTATGTTATGTTATTTATTTATTTATTTATTTATTCTGTCTAATAGGCGAACGGGCAGAGATGATGTGGAATTACATACAATGGAATATTACTGAGCAATAAATGAAATCCTGCCATTTGCAACAACATGAGTGGGCCTAGAGGGTATTATGCCAAGTGAAGTAAGTCAGAGAAAGACAAATAGCACATGATTTCATTTATACGTAAAACCTGAAAAAAAAAAAAAACAAATGAATAAACAAAACAAAGCAGAAGCATACCCATAGATACAGAGAATAAGCTGATGGCCGCCAAAGGGGAATTTATAAACAAACAAACGTACATACATACATATATTAAAAAGAATTCATTCTCAGGTGCTGGTACTTACAACTTTTATATCAGCCAATCATTTCTGACACATCTTCCATCTTATCTCCACAAACCCGACTCCTGTAGCCATAGTGATGCCTGCCAGCCTGGGTGACACACAGATTGTAGTGGGACCTCTTTCTTTGCAACCACTTGCGTTACTGTCCTAATTGGTTTCAAATAGGATCCAAAGAAATTGCAGGTATCATATACACTGTCACAAGTGTACCATCGTGTTTCAGAAAAACATAAAAGAATTATGCGCCACAGATGTCTTTTCCTGCAATCTGCCCACCCTTGTTCTTCAGGTTATTTGGTTAAGCCTTACAGACAGGGCTTGTATGAATAGTAAAATAAGTTAAAACAAAACAAAACAAAACAAAACAAAACACTATTCTTGGTAGGATGGCTACTTTTCCTAGCTACCAGGCCTATGAGTAATGAAATGACACAATGCTGTTTAAATGCTTAGTGAGCACTGTGTGCTTCTATATATATTAAGGAGAAAGAAGTACTATTCCTCCTCTTATAGAACGTGAATTTAAATGGCCAGTGCAAATGAATCCTGGAACGAAAGGGAAGCAATATGTAGGTCTTAGTCTGACCACTATAACTTGGCCATATAATTTGAAACTTTTCAAATGAAATCACCTAAGGGCCAAACATAGTATCTTTCAAACTCAAAAAAAAAAATAAATAAATAAATATATATATATACACACACACACACACACACACATAATTAATGCATAAAGATACAGTGTATATTGTGATATAGAGAAGTAAACTGTTAGAATAATTCTTTCAAAATACAATGAAATATTCAGATAACAGACAAAATCTGAGGCTTTAGTATATTTTGACAATGCATACATAGTCATTCTCCAGGTAGCTTATTAAAAGTAAGGCAATGATTTAACATTCCTTATTAAAAATATATAGAAGCTGGAGTCAAAATAAAATTTCTAACTGAATAACTGTCTACATAACAATGTCAATGTCATTCTACAAGCCAGAAATATAATTTTACTATTTATCACCATGATTACTTTTAGGTTATTTTTAAGTATATTTAGTTTATTTCTTTTCCAGGTCAGCTTACACTGTTATATTTCTACTAGGTATTCACTGGGTCTAAAACCAATACTTTTCACATGGGTCAGAGGGTACATTTTCTGTAGTTAAAAAAAAAAAGGATGACTCACATACGCACCAACCTAGTTGGTCAGCTTCTAAGAAAGATACAGCTTTTGGATAAAAAAATAGTAATGTCTGCACTTTACAAATATGACACTTTTTACTAGTGATATTACACACTGGGACTTTTTTTGGTGATGATGCTCATTTTCCTGCCCAGTTATCCTGTCTCATTAACTGAACTTGGGACCAAGAGCATTCATTTTTCAAGACGGCCATCCAGATGAGAATAGTAGCTGGTTGTGGGAATTAAATTTTTAAAAACTGGGATGCTGAATGATTTATGGGGTGGGAGGAGGGGAGTCAAATGTAAAAGTGCAGCCTCTCCAAACACGACGCACTCATATTAGAAGTTAATGGCCAACAATGCAACTGCCGGCCTTCCAGTCAAAGTCGTGTGGATAAGAACCTTCTAAACAGGAACATTTTATTTATTGAGGGAATCTGCCAGAGGCCTCCCTAGTATATAGGAATTAGGGATGCTCTTTCTTGGGTTGAAGAGGGATACGCACAGCTGAGAAAGACGGGAAACTTCTCAGGGAAAGATCAGAAAAGGAAGTGGTTCAGGTTTAAAAATTATCCCATAAAACCTTCATTTGTTATTGAGGCAAAGATTGGGCCCCTCTTTTTTTCCTATCTGTGCGCGCGTCAGGCGGCCCCCAATCTAGTGGAATGGAAAAAACAGTGAACTGGGTATGAATGAGTAGGCTTTGCTTTCCACTACCAGTTTGCTAAGACACACACTTTCCAACTAGTGTGTTAAAAAACAACAACAAAAAGTCAAGTCTGAAGTTTAATATTCATTTTTGAAAATTGTTAAAGTGAGGGGAACCCTTTCACAATGTACATGTGTATCAAATCATCTACAGTACACTTTAAGTATTTTACAGTATTATTTGTCAATTATACCGCAATAAAGATGAAAAATAAAGATTAGAACTTCTGGTTGAATAAATACTTTCTACTTGTCGGTATCAGCCTGTCCTGGTAATAGCTCTGTGGCCTTCTGCAAGTCCTATGGGCTCTCAGAAACTGTTTCCTTATCTGTCCATTGAAAAGGTTAAGGTGAATGTCCTTTAACCTTCCTTTCAATTCCAAATTCAAATGCTGAAATTTAAATCATTTTGTGACTTATTTCCCCCTTTAAATATCTTTGATCTTAATCCTATACTAATTTCACCTTAAGAAAAAAAAAAAATGGGAACAGCGGGGGAGGGGATATAGGCAGGCTTGTCAGCACAGATTCAAGGGTTAACTGCCTGCTGAGTCCTGGACATTCACAGTTTTAAGAACAGGAAATGAATTGGAATCCAAAATGGAAACGTAATAAACTCCCTATGTATTAATTCTAACCTTTGCCGACATCTGCGACATAGTCTCATTACAGAAATAGACCTCATTCACGAATGCATGTTGAGCCACTTCCAAACCCACTGCAAGCTGCTGTGAACTCCAGAAATCAAAGAACACAAAGCCAAAGCTAAACTAGAACATAAGTTACTGTGAAAGGAAAACTTTGGATTACCCATGCTATTGTACCTTTACATTAAGGTGGTAAATTGAAAATGAGTTATACACATATATTAATTTGCCCCTTCAGTCAGAGGTGCCAGTTTTATTTTGTTCCAGTTATTGATGTAGATATACCCAAAATATTGAAATCCTTGGGAATCTATCTGCCTAAAAGGTCCAACTGAAAATGCCAGATATTCAGGAAATATACTCAGATACTCATGTTGGTTACACAGATTTTAAAGGAGAATGCTTCTTTCAACTTGATCTATAGAGAGATACATACGGGACGCTATCTTTAATTAAACAGTAGACTATAAATTGAAAATAGTTACTTAAAAATATTTAACAATTAGTAATGCTTCAAACTTAGAAAAATCTGAGGTTTTATTTATTTATTTTTTCTATTAAAACCCCCTCTCTTTTAATAAGTAGTATTTTCCTTGTGTGGCAATCACAGCTCATTAACAATGTAAAACCAAAAGTTTTTTTTTTTTTTTTTATTTTAAATGTTGCGGCAACAGTATTTGGAGCCAAATAGCATATGGTTCTGATAAGACCATGGTTATCGCCGATTCCCGACAGGGTTTCTACAACTGAGATCCTTCACACACGAGCCTGACTAAGCTTTCTTCTCTCATGCACATTCTGTATAACTGGATGACACCAGTATCTGCCCTCATACTCTTCACCCAATGCTTAGCACTTTGGACACAATAAATGCTATTAACATCATTGTTTTCTCTGCCGTATAAATTATCACAAAAATACATAGGCTAGATCAAAACGAATGCATCCCTAAGTACAAGAAACACAACTAAAATAATTTGCTGAGAGTACCATGAGTATTTCTGCACATGGCAATAATAGTAGCTCCTATGAACTGAGCACTTAAAAAGAAACAGGCATTTTGTTTATCTTATTTCACGACAACAATATAAATACTTAGACTTTAGTATTATTAAGGATCGAAGCTCAAAACTAGCAACTCATAACACGCTGTTTAAAATCCTATTGTTTACCATCTTGTTATTCTTTAATTCACGCTTTTGAAAAAAGTGCTTGGCTACCTGATGTGACTTCTCATGCTTTTCGTGATCAATCTAGGTGCCTTGATTAAAAGAATAATAGTTTCTATTTTCACTTGTTTCCCTTCTCAGAAAATAAAGGAAGTGGCCAGGAAAATTGGACAAGTATGAAATATTTTTAAAAATACCTATTGCTCTCTTTGTTTGGGCTTATTAAACTCAAACACAGTATTTTGTATTCCCAAACACTGTTTAGATTTCTGCCATAATTTGTCCCCTTGAACTATTAATAACATCCTTTTCAGCTCTGCCATTCTCTGAAGCTGGTATAACCTTGTCCTGTAATACTTAGTTTATCTTTTGAAATAAAGGGAAGAAGCAGTAAATTCTGATGGAGTCATAGCAGGGGGCATGGATCTAGTGTTCTCTTTCTTATTCTCTCAAAGTTACTGGTTAACAGGACTAACGTACACATTACAGTGTTTCCCTCTTGGCTTCCAGGCATGCACTGTGTGCTATGAGTAAACAAGGACACAAAACTGGGGAATGCTGTCTCATTTACTGCCTATGAAACCTAAGAAACATTCCTCAAAGACAGGTGAATATTAGTTTAGTTTTGTTTCGCACATTATAATCTTTGTAATTTGTTTTATGCACTGAGTAATCTTAAATGTATACGTTTATAAATAAACTTGCCTCTGAAATCAATGAGAATTTTGCTAAAATAAGCATTACACAAAAGTCACTATGGTATTCTAATTAGGGCTTCGAAACAAACAACAGATTTTAGATTCTCGCTTTTTCCAAAACTAGACTTACAGCTAGAACAAAACATACCTTTCACGTAATAAACCAAGCTGCAAACTCGAATTTAAAACTTAAGTTCTTAACTCTCTTGGAAGAGTGCACTGTCATTTCTAAAAGTTTAAACTGGATGCTGGCTTGCTGGGTGCTCTATTAAGTGATTATTTTGTAGCCCCATTAAGAACACATGAAAGTAATGAATCAAGTTTTCCCGTGACATCCTTTTCCCCCAGAAGATAACTTCTCGAATAGGTGATATGGTATGAATTCATTTCATTTCATTAAATGTTGAGCTAGAAACTGTAAAAATGCTTGAGATTAGGTGTGT
Source organism: Pteropus medius (assembly GCF_902729225.1). Taxonomy (NCBI): domain Eukaryota; kingdom Metazoa; phylum Chordata; class Mammalia; order Chiroptera; family Pteropodidae; genus Pteropus; species Pteropus medius. The sequence continues at coordinate 8,711,641 of NW_024356249.1, read as the reverse complement.
GACTTTAATGCATTCCAATATTCAAGCTTACCTGTGTAGAATGAAAGTTTAAGGTCCTAAAAATGACAGACTTCAGGATAGAAAAATGATGCAATACTGCATTTGGGCCAGCAGGTGTCTCTATGCAGCCCATGACACCAACCAAGGAGGTACAGACAACCCCCTTCTCCAATTACTATAATTCTGTGATCCCTGGACCAAGAAGGGCCTGAAGTAGGAGATCAGACCATCAAAATAGTTATATTTCTGAGAAATTGAATATGTATATCTAAAAAAAATAGGAATTTAATGAAAAATAAGTTACTTTTTTAAAAATTATACTTAATATATGCAAAATCTAATAGTACAGAAGAATCCATTTCATTCAAAATGGTAAATAAAATGATTCTTGGCTATTGGCGAGGAGAGAAATGTCAAAGTTTAAACGGAAAAAAGTTGACGAGTGAATGATATGTGAAAAAAATAGAAAGAGAAGTTTAGTCACAAAAGGAAGGAGAACGTTTGCACATAAAAATTAAGATAACACAAGTTGGAAGGGATTTTTATGCATAAAAAAGACTTGTGCCCATTACTACAGAAAATGGAGAGAAAGACAAGAAAACATGCTTCCCTAGCATAGCATAAAAATATTGCAAGTTTGTCAAAGTATTCCAGACTAGCAGGTCATGAAATCCATTACGAGAAGATTCAAAAAGAAGAGATAAAAACAGTCATGGACACGCAAAGTAGATATAGTCAGGGGATATAGTCAATAATATCGTAACAACCACGAATGGTGTCAGATGGGTACCAGACTTAGCAGGTGGTCAGCTCGTAAGTTAATGTCTGATCACCATGTCATACACCTAAGATTCATATTGTATGCCAACTGTAATTGAAAAAAAATTTTTTTAATTAAAAAAAAATAGGAGAGAAAAAAGAAAAAATGAAAAGTGACAGACTACGATAGACTTAGAAAACTACCACGACTGACATAGAGAGAAGGTGTTATTTCAGGAACCCACACATCACAGGTACAGATGTGTGCGCTGGGCTCTAATGTAACGCGGATTTCTTCCTGTGGGTTCCAATAAAAAGCTCTGAAATGCTCTGATATACTGAGTACACCACCAGTGCCCGCCTCTCTCAAGTTAATAACGTCATCTGTAATGCTGCCAAATAGAAAAGTCACTTCCAAAGTCCCAGAAGAAAAACATGGTAAAACAGAAAATGACGGAGTATTGAAAATAAACTCTGTAAATGATGAAAAGTAAGTCGGGCGGGGGTGGGGGTGGGGTTGGGGAGCAGGCACACAGTGTGGCATGAGAGAAAGATACACTATGAATGCCAACTAGAGGAACATTTAACTTTACGAAATCAGACTGTGGGCCCCACCCAGGGTGTTTTCTCTGCACCATGAATACTATTGAGGTGTTGAGGGAGAGGAAGCAGGGGAGACGGAAGAGCTGGAGAGGAAAGGTGGGGTCCCGAGCATTAGTCTGGCCAGGAGACCCAAGCCTCCTCGCAGCCAGGTAAAAAAGGCAGGGGTTGGTGCAGATCCAGAGAGACGGGATGGGTCAGAAGGAAGGTGACAGGTTCAACTTTGCCATCTCAACACCAAGCACGGTACTTGGTACATAAAATGGCCCCTCAAATTAGCATCTGTTGAATGTGTCAGTATGTCTCAGTAACACCGACAGTTTCATGACATAAAAGTTAGCACCTAGGCAGGGTCGACAGTTTAAAACTTCTTATTCCAAGTTATCATCGGCCATCATCGGAAAATGTGAACGCTGTTTTTAAGGCCATCCTCTCTATTTTACTACCCACGAGCCATTTCAGGGGCGACCTGTAAACTGAGCCATTTCCCTCAAATGATAGACAACAATTTCTTCAAGAATTTTAAAGGAGCTTGTTTTGTTTCAAAAACTTGAAACTCATCTGACACTTCTAAAAGTCGTCACGAATGAGTGCTCAAAACCACAAACGAATCGGAGTTCAAGTTCTCAGGGCGCTCAAAGACTAAGAAATTAAGTTGCTCAGGCCACCGTCACAGGTCACACAGAGACGACGCCAGATCTGCCAGTGACGTTTGCACCTACATTAGGAGCAAAGGGTTTGTTTTTGTCGGGCGGTTGTATGACTCGTCAGTTTTGGGTTCAGGTACACTGAAAAGAACTTAATAATAGCAAATAATTCTATAGTATTTCCTATGCGACAGTTACCCTTCTGAAGACTTCACAAATATTATAACTCATGTAACCAATGTATACTCAACCCCAGCCGATTTCGGTTACCTGTGCAGCAGTTAATCCCGTTGTATCTGTTTCTTCCTTTTTTCCCTGCAAAAGATGAGGAAAATATTCTTAGTGATTAGTCACAAATGCACACTCATTTTATATCATTTTAAATATCTCCTGAACTCCAAAGAACCAAAAGGGCTTCATGGAAATTCAATTATTTCAGCTGCCTAACTTTACTGAGTTCCTGACTAGACTAGACCCATTAAGACAGTATCACTATATGTACAGACGACAAGAGAGACTTGGAAAACAAATTACCTTATGGTTTCTAAAGAAATCAACATGCCATAAGAGAAACAGGCATAGAGAAAATAATTCTTCTCGTCTCTGAATCCCTCTGCATCTCACATGCCTTCTCAAACTGCCTCTGAGGTGCTTTTCTAGGTGGGCAGCACCTTTCCCCACTGAGTGAAATAATTGCTGTTCTAAAGATAGACACAATGGGTGGATGTAGCTATAATAGGTTTGTTAATTTTTTTTTTTTTTTAAGATCATGGAATAGCATCATCCAAAAAGATGGTGTTGCCTAGGAAAGGTTGCTGTTCAGAGAGTCTCCACCAGGTGACACTGACCTCAGGGAATTCGTGATGTCTAGGGTTCTGTCCCTCGACTATGCTGGCTCCTGAAGTCTATTTCACTAAAGTTCCAGAAAAGATCGTGTTTATCAATACTCATTTATGCTCCCAAGCTCACAAGAGATTGGCATATAAAGCCATAATACCTATGTATCCATTTACAAGGAAAAATATAACTGTCGGCCTGGATGGACACTTGCTTCATCCAGCCTGACCAATGTATTCATATTTCTTTAGCTGATGCAAATATTTCCCGAAATCCCAGGTAAAGGCACCTTCTGGGCAGGTTAAAGATCAAGCCAAGTTAATAGTAGATTGTTCAGTGAGCACATCAGAGCAATCACGATCTAGATGCCAACATCCTCCAACATTCTCTCTGCAGACAAGCGCCCTCCTACCTCCTCTCCCACCACCCTCCTCGCCCAAGCTGCCATCGTCCTTCGCTCAGACATAACACATCCAGCTGTTCCTCCAGCTTCCACTCTTTCTCCCTTCCAGTCTGTTATGCACAATGTGCCCAAAGCAAACATATAAAAACAGAAAACAGATTACGGCTCTGCCCTCCTGAAACCCCTTTAATGCCCTGCGTTGGTCCTACAGTAAACACACCAAATCGACTCTACATGCCAGCTCTGGCCCTGCTCACTCTCCAGCCCCTCCACGTACCACTCTCCCCGCCATCCTCACATTTCAGCTACTCTGGTCTCCTTTTACTCCTGTTAACGCACAAAATCCCTCAACACCTCACAGATTTTGCACACCTCATTTCCTCAGTCTGCAAGTGAACGCACACTCTGCCCCTTCCCCGCAAAGCACACCCATGCCTAGCAACCTGCAGATCCTAGCTTAAATGTCACATGACCCCGAGACTAGGACAGGGCTCCCATAGCACCTCGATCTTCTCCTTTGTGGCACATACCGCAGTTTATAATCACATGTTTCTGTGATTATTTAATCCACATTTCCCTCTCTCACTAGACTATACGAAGCTCCGTAAGATTGGACACTGTGCTCATTTTGTTAGCACACTGTACGACAGAGAATTCAAGAGACGTTTTACTGAATTGAGAGATGGCTTTCGGCTATTAGGCTCTGTTGCATCCATCACCAAAACAGATAATCCTGCCAGGTAGAACACACTCCCTGAGTGTGTTCCATCCTCCCCAATGTGCCCTCCCACCCTGGGGTGCCCATAATTAAATGAGCTCTGTCTATATTCACTTCTGTAACTTTTTTGCTTCCTAGACTTCCATGGCCAAAATAAATCTTAAGATACTGAGAGAGAAATAGCACAAAGTTCGAGATACGTTTGGTAGCAACTCTGCTCTGCAATGAGAACTTGTGGCAGCGGGTTACTAAGAAACGCTATAAACAAAAAGGAAAACATAAACTGCGGCCAAAGGAAGCCCTTGATGAGACAACACTGGCAAAGTACTGCACACACACACACACACCCAAAGCAGCAGTCCCTCAGAGGAGGGGGGACTTGTGAGCTTGCTGTGGGATGCTGGCCAACTAAGGGGCCGACAGCAAGAAGGCGTGAAGATCCCCGAAGAAGGCTCCATACATTGCTCCTCCTCCTACCCCAGGGCCTGACTCTGCAGGCATGGCACACAGGAGACCTGCTGTGCACCGACTGTGTTTTCCCATTTGCCTTACTAATCAACGACTAATTGGCATTCCCTAACTTACTACGTAGACTGTTTTAAATGGCTCACAGCTGTGGTTAATATCTTAAAGATGTTCTCCTAACATTTCAGTCCACTTACATGATGAAGATGAGAACAAAATTGGTAGAAAGAAGTCCCATAATGCCCTTGACTCTAAATTAATTCAATAGTGTGCACTTCGAATGAGCCATGCGCTGTTCTAGGCGCTGTGGACACATGCTCAACAAGACAAAACCCCGTCTTCTCAAAGAGGTAACATTCTAGGAGACAGACAATGAACATATATTAAGTAAAATATAAAATACATCAGGTATGTGTGTGGGAGGGTCAAGGAAAGCTTCACTAAGAAATTGACAAAGATCCAAAGGAAGTTTGGGGAAAGAGTCATGTAGATATCTTTAAAAAGATAGTAACAAACTGTGGGGTCAGAAAGTGCAAAGGCCCTGAGGCAGAAGTGTCTGACCCAGGACATGCAAGGGAGACAGTAGTAGTAGGATGTGGGGCCAGAGAGATAAGTGATGGGCTTCCCGGGGCACGATAAGGCCTTGAATTTTTATTCCAAGAGTCATGGAACATAACTGAGACGTTCGGGGCAGAGACAAATATGATCTGGCTGCTGTGTTGAGAACAGACTGAAGAGGGCAAGGGAGGCGGCAGCAGGCCTGGTGACTGGAACAATCCAGGCAGGAGAGTTCGGTGGCTTGGACTACAATGGAGCGACAGTGCTTCTAAAAAGTTGATGGATTCTTCACGGAACCCGAAGGAAATGCCCTGGGATTAACTCTAATTTAGTACTCTTCATCTTCTTATCCCTAAAAGGTTTTTTTTTTTTTTAATGATTACTTTTACAAAAGAAAAGTTAGTGGATTTTTATCTATAGAGAATATACGATCATCACAGTGGAATAGATCAAAAAATTCTTTGCATCACATTACAAAAAAAACTAAACATACAAGTACTTGCCATACTAGGTGCCACTGTATATTAGCATTTTTTGTTTAATTTGAAAATAAAAGGCTTCCTTAGGTAAGGCGAAAGATCTTTCTATACGTGTTACCACGATAGTTGATGACTCTACTTAACAAAAGGTTTTCCACTTGAAATCTAGTGATGTACAACAGGATAAACCCCAAACAGAGGTATTCTTCTCAAGTAAGGCTTAGGTCAGCATAATCTTAAACTGACATTTGTCAGCAATGCCAGTTTGAGTCCAGCCTGGAAGGAATGCCTGGCCCATCACTAAATAAGCCACGCTTTTCTGAACAGACCCTTTCCTTGAAAAATCCTTGATGATAACATGTCAAGTTAAAAAAAAATAGACATGATTGAAGTCTAAAAAAATTAAAGTAGGCTTTTTATTCTCTGCTTTGTTGTTTAATGGGTGGGTGGGTGGGGGCGGGGAGAAAGAGTAGGGGGAGATCACTACCTGCAACTGTCATCATGGATTCCACTTGCCCCAGGGCAGAAAAGCAGCCCCTCGCTTACTATCCTCAAGCCACGGAACGCCTCGTTTGTGCAATAAACAAACGCCTATCCTCCCGCAAACAGAACGTTGCTGTTTAGTCAAACATTATCCGTTGTCCTGGTCTCCAGCTGCAAACAAAATTAAACTCTGATCCATGACATTTAATACCTGGAGGTGATATGCCTTATTTGTTCAGCTTTTCTCAAAGTGTGTTCAGACAGGTAAATCGTCCCTGTGAATCAAGCACGGTTATCACCCACTGCTTTTCCAACTTCAATGTGCACGGGAACTGCCCAGGGGTCTTGTTTAAATGCAGATTCTGATTCAGTGGCTCTGCGTTGGAGCCTGAGATTCTGCATTGCCAGCAGGCTCTCCAGGGATGCCGACGTGGACCACGGTACACAGGGGCAGAATCCTCACTGTCCTTGCTTCCTCCCTCTCCCTTCTAGTCCCTTGTAAGCACCACTGACAGAGACTGAAACAACTGCATTTAAGGCATTGTTTTATACTGAAAACAAGACTCTGCCCTCCATGGTGTAGGATCATTAAACCCCAGCAGTCAGCAAACAGTCTTTTCTGGGGCATCCTTAGCTAACCGATTAGATCTGAAACTTCTACTTGAGCAACCACATATGGTTCTCTTTTTTATTCTCCCTTCCCCTCCCCAGATAGACAGGAGTCCCTACAACGGACCACTGCTAATAGGTAAGCTCCGAGCTCCTACATAAAGTGAGTAATTCCAAAATTACAGAACGTTTTCCATCGTTTTTGGGTTTTTTTTTTTTTTTTTTTGGTTTTTTTGTAAAGAGGCTAATCCAGATACCCGTGGTTTGGCTGGGAAAATATAAAACTTTTATCAATGACTGCTTGCAGGTACTGGCACTACTGGCTTCTATAAACAATTAGCCCTTAAGAATCTCTCTCTAGGACCTGATCCCTCCACTCTCTGGCAGAGGGGCCTCATATTACACATATGGCCAAATCTCTCCTGCAGAATATAACTGATATTTTCTAATTACAGATAATTCATGTGGTGATGTAACCCGAGCTATAACACGCCTCTCTCGACCCTTAACTTCTGAGCTACTTCAGTTCATCCCAATTCATTTTTATTAACATTTCACAGGTAGGTATGTATTTCTTAGTTTGCTTCTAAAGTAGGAAATAACAGTGGTAAGAGTGCAAAAAATACATATACTGTTTCTCTAGGACAAGGGTCCCCAGCACATGTACGAAAAAGGCCTGCGTTTTGTTTCTCTAAAGCCCTACAGTGACCAAAGGAGGTGGGGTGGTGGGACAGAGGTGCCTGTAGGAAGCAAAGGAAGCTGAACGAACAACCCTGACTGCCTCTCGCCCTCTGGGATCCTGCAAAACCACAGAAGGAGGGACCGGGCAGAAAGAGGCCATCAGACGGACAGGAGGGCGCAATGGCAATGACGGCTTTGGAGATTTACAACGTCGATTGAGGAGATCAAATCAACTGTTTGTAGACTCCGAAAAGACCAACTGGAATTATCACTGGGTTACAGTAAGAAAACAAGCTATTAATCAAAAATCTATTAAGGATAAACAAACGTATACATGGCTTGGGGCAAGATTTCAAGAAGTGACACATCACCTACATATTAAGGCATGTGGCGGAGAGCAGACAGACTCATTCTGTGATGCTCCTTTGGCTTGAACCCAAAGGTAAAACAGAAAAGGAAAAAGACTTGGCATAATTTAAGAAAATACTTTCTAACAAAATATACTTCTCAACCACAGAACTGTCTTGGTTGCAAAGTAGTGAGCTCCCATCACTACTGAAATAGCTTCATCCTGCCCACCCCGCTCCTCCCCAGCATCCATACGTCGAAACTCCGCCGGGCTGCCTGCCCTTCCCCAAAGACAGTTTCACGACACTGGACACCCCAAGTACGGTGCCTAGAACGTTCCCCTGTGAGTACCGTGCCGTCTCTCTCCTCCCGAGCAGGCTGAGCGCCTGCTCCTCATCCAGATAACTTCACGGCTCTCTTCCCTGCACCACCTCACTCTGCTGCACACACTCTGACCGTGAGGCCGATGGCAGGATCGTGGGGGTACTTTTCTGTGTATCTGCAGTGCCAACCATAGCGACCTGGACACAGATCCGATGAAAAGTGAAGGAGAGAAAAAGAGAGGAGAGGCAGAAAGTGAAGAGAAGATGATGCCTAAATTATCCTGTTATGTATACTTGTAGGAATCCTGACAGGGGAAGGAATGTTAGTCTGAATGAACCTATTTTATACAGAAAGACAAGACATGAATCATTGTGACATTCATTAAGATTCATCATTTTGTGTGTGTTTTAATTTAATATTGTTAATAGGTAACTGTTTAGAAATAGTCTCAATATTTTGCTTTCTTTTACACGTAAAATACACATGTACATGTTATTTAATAATACAAATAATTTTCCCTGGAAGTTTGTATATAAAAAACAATCTTTCACAGTTACTGGGAAACCTGCAGAAACTGTGCCCCAGGCATTTCCCTAAAGTTTGGACTAAGTATATCATTAAAGCAGGTACAGAGACTGCTGCCGGCAAAACCCGGCGATACTTTGTAAGCCTTTCCGTTAAAACTCTGCATACTAGAAAGCGAACCGGGTCCTCGAGCTTTCCTAATTCATGCAAGCCTTTGCTCTAATTACTCATTAGTACAAATAAGGGACATTTTATTTTACCATTTGTTCTTGTTTTCTGAAGAATCTCCACCTAAGTTAATCTGCTTTTTCCCCCCGCCACGGGCAAGTCTCACAATATAACAAGTAAGTGCTCTGTGGTCACTACTTATATGAAGGGCCGTTCTGACTGGGAACGCTCAAGGGAGGAACAGACAGGTGAATAAATCTGAGAACTACAAAACCAATGCTAAGAATAATTACTATTTGGGAGGATTTCCATAAACCACGCCAGTACCTTTTCCAAAGAACAGAAGATGACAGGTGCACCCACACCTGAGACCAGACCACTGTCCCACAGAGCCTGGCGCTGCGTCAGCACTGGCAGCCAGGCTGAGCGTCCTCTCCCCTCTCTCCTTCCCCTCCACGTAGGACCATAAACACATTCCCACCCTTACCTCGCCGAGAGCCCGCTTCCTTCACTCCCACTTTCTTCCTGTGCTGCTGCCCTGGATGGCAACAGAAAGGTCTCTGGGCCCTGCAGGTGTCACCACGGGGTGCAGCGATGGGGCAATGCCTGACTCAGAGGCAGCGACCTCTTGGCAGCAGGCGGCGGGGCCGTTTGCATGTGAACTGCTGCCCCATTTCCTTATTATAGAGGGAAGCACAGTGGACCTTCTCCGTAATGAGAACGTTTGAGTCCGGGAGTTAATAAAAGTCTTCATTTCATTTCGTGAGACTTCAAAAAACAGCTTTAAGATACGTACTTCTGAGATGGCAGGCAGAAGTGTTCTGGCCTAACGTCATCATACAGATGAACTTATTTTAACATATCTTTTTAATTATTCTTATTATTTCGTTTTCTCCTCCAGGTTTTTACAGTGGCAGCAAGAGGTGGCTGGGCTGAGTGATAGAGGACACAGGTCTGCTCCAAGGTGACAAATGCCTGCACAGAGCACCAGGGACAGCAACACCGACAACCAGCAAACACAATGAGGAACAGGATGTTCTGGTGGTTATTCTTGATTTGAGGCTGTAGATAGGGTATAATTTTCAAAACAAAATCTTCATTTTTAGTTTTGCCAGTTCTTTCTTAACTTTCATCAAACTAGAGAGGAAATAAACTGGCAAAATTCAAAATTCAGGTTTTGCTACCTTCAAAATTCCTCAGCTGGCCACGAAGAAGCTGCTGCTTCTTGGGGACACCACCCTGGACTCTTAGCTTTGACCATGGCGATTTCCAGGGGCCGAGGAGTCTTCTTTCCGCCCTGTCGCAGACTGCCTCCCACGGGACGGGACCCGACACACGCCTGTTCTCACACTCAGAAAAAGAACACACCTGCTCTGGGAGAGGACTGAACTAGGACAATGGGATTAACTGTTAAATAGGTTGAAAACAAAAACATGAAACAAGCCAGGAACCCATAACTGGAGGTCACAAGGACGACAAGTCCCGATGCGGCACATTTCACGGGAACAGGAAAATGAGCCCGTCTCTGACGGGCTGTACTGACCCACCCTCGCTGATCTCGCCAGGATGCAGACAGGAGATGCCCTGGAGTCACACCTGGTCTGCAGGGGCACCCGTGACGTGCCCCAGCGCAAAGACGGGGGTCGCCATCCCTGGTCTGCAGAAGCACCTGTGACGTGCCCCAGTGCAAAGATGGGGGTGGGGGTCTCCATGCTTGGCTACAAGAACCAATAGAAAATCCCAAGACATTTCCAGAGGGCCTTGCCACAGACTTTGAAACTCGCGGTCCATGCAGGGTGCCCTAAGGTTCATCATTGTACATTATGCGTCGCCATCCTGGGTCTGGGAGAAATTTGCCCAAGTGCAATACCAAGGGACAAATGAGAAAACAAACAAACAAATGAGGACTCGGGGAAGGGAGGGAGAGAGAAAAACGCATGTTTTAAGAAATGAAAATATTTGTTTCTCTAGGATTGAGAATGAAAAGGAATGACTACGAAGCACTGGTCACACCGGTCTCAAGCGAGAACAGAGAGTTCACACAAGCCTGGGTGTGCACTTGCTTCCATTCCCGCCCACCCACAGCTCCTGGGGCAAACAAATTCTTGGCTGAGCAGGTATGTGTGGGAGGCCTGATTTATTTTCCAACTATTAGAGCTTTGCCCAGAACGACTTAAATCAGAAATTTTCAAGGTCATACATTCAAAGTGGTGTTACGACTTTACAAAACAAATAACTCTGGGGTCTGTGGGGCAGGAGGGTGGGGAGCGTGAGAGGAAAGAGGAATTAACGATCCTCATTTGATCTAGCTTCCTACCCACTCTTCTAGCTATTACAGAGTCTCAGAAAAAGCAGCTAAGTTTTTAATATAATGATTCCTGTATGGCAGGCAGAATTCTAAATGCTGTGTGTCTGTGTGTATGTGGAAACTTATTTGACACTCAATCCTTTGAGGTGGATATCATTATCATTATCATCCTTATTTAAGGATGCACAGAGAAGTTAAGTGACTTGCCTGATGACCAACAGCACTTGGCAGCCTGTGCACCTGCACAACACTGCCCTCCCTCAGTGTGCTTTGCTCTCCTGCCCCTCAGAAAAGCAAAACTGTTAACAAGAGCTCTTTTCCGTTATGGTATATCTAACTGATCTTTCCCATGCAGTAGAGTTTTCTTTAAGCTACTTGCCAGGGAAGAATATTATCAGAGCCAGTCCCCACCACAAAGTACAATAGGACAATACCAACCTTGCTGCCTAAAAAGCCATATAAGCTGGAAAAGTTCCAAGGCTCCAACCACAATTACCCTCACACGCTTCCTGATTAGACGTAGTTCTAGGCAAAGCTTTGATCCCTGTTAGAATGTAAAAAGCTCTGGGAGGTGTACCTTTTATGCTGTTATCGGTTTACAGGGAAAGTTACATTATTATCTTTTTAAATACAGTTTAATGATAAGAACTTCAGGTGGTTTCCAGGCATCCAATTCACCTGTCCAGTTCTGACTTGTTCCCTGTCTAGAACTCTCCAGGACCTGGCACGTTAATGGGTGCTCAATATACCAGCGTGGGTGAGCAAATGGGTAAGTGGATGGCTATAATTCCTGCAGAGGCCAGGTTTGGGGCAAATTTATGACGCATGTAGATATTAAAGGGTCAGCCGATTTGGGCAAAATATCACTGGAAAGGTCTAAATCTGAACAAGTGAATCACTGTCTAATAGCACTTTGAAATAAACCTCAGGCATGATTAGCTATATGAGAATGGTCCTTTATGGAGCTTATTAATAATAGATTAGATTTTAAAATGCATATAGAGCTGATTTATTAATGAAGACGGTAATCTGTTTAAAAGGGTAGTGTGATCGACATTATTTTCCCCTAAAATTATATTCTCCCAAAAGGTAAAGAGCCCTAGAACATCATTCTTTCTCCCTAATATTCTCATTTCCAAGTCCTCTATGTCCTCGGGACCTCGCCATCTCTCTCCTCTTCCACAAAGCCCTCCCTGATTCTCTGCTCAGAAGAGGTCACCCCTCCATCTCCAATCAAAGGTAATCTGTTCTTTGTGTACACAAACTTACTTTCTGAATTTCATTATTTTTTTCACATCGACACTACCTAGATATCCCCAAATTTATCTCTCTGTTCCACAGAGAACCAAACATTTCCCTAACATAAACCAGGCATCCAGGCAACATCAGACTGATGTTCTTAAAAAAACATTTCTATGAACGTGCTCTAAGGATACCACCACCATCTTGTTTCTAATGTTTAAAGATATATTCGGATATATCTTTATCTTTACAATCCTTTTTCAGATGACACTGAAATGGCTCACATGCAAACTGTTCCCTCACTGCAGAGACCACCTGTGCACCCCGTGCAGAGACACAAGGTCATGGGCCAAAAGCCCCATCCGGGAGATTTAGGCAGTCCCCACAGCAGGGGCCTCTGCCGCCTCTATGTGCCACGTGGACTTCTTGTAAGTGTGACACTGGGGAGTTATAGCCCCGCCTCAGTCTTGTGGAAAATACTGGTGCATACAGTCTGCTCTCATGAAGTGGCCCAAGCAAGCACAGGAATACAAAGCCACTAGGTGCAAGGCGTGGCTCCCGGGGCATAGGTATGGCTTTGCTTTCATCACGGTGAAAAGTCCTTTGTGATAACATCCTACTTGAGAGAGAGTAAATATTTATTCTAAGAATTAGATATTTCCTGTATGACTTTAGATGTATGATAAGGAATGTGAGCAATTGTTTCCATAAGTTTAGTTACAGGGTTACCGTTTTGAAACAAATATTCCCTACCTTAGACTGGTCTAATGGAAAATATCCTGAGATCCCAAGGCAAGTTATTTAAAAACAAACAAACTAAAAAACAAAAACCTTTGTTACAATTTCCAAGTAATTGCCTGTAAAAATACATTTTAAAACAATTATGTATTTAAAGCGAAGTATACAATTTTATTAAACGCAGATACTGATAATGTGAATACAGCTAGGATACAAGTGTTATCAACACCTGTTTTAAGATTTTTATTTTTCACGACTGCCTTGTTCTGACTCTGCAGTAAACATCATAAATGTAAACTTCGAAAAATTTATACTAGTAAAATGTCACTTTATCTGTTTTAATATGGTAGAGTTTTCGACAAGATTTTATTTGATGAAACGATTCCTGTCCCCCGCAAAAGTCTGAAAACTTCTGTTAGTGTTTCACGAATATAGTCTATAGACCAGCCCAGGTGAGCTTTTTTTAACATATGGATTATGGGCCCTTTTCTTTTTTCTTTTTTTTTTTTGTTTAGGCGAGGCAACCCTTGGTTGACCTCACAGATTGCAAAGACCTTGTCAGCTTACAATTCCTTATATTTTATTTTTTTATGCCTACAGCACCTGGTCTTCCTAGGTGGTCTCCCATTCAGGTACTATCCAGGCCCGACCCTGCTGAGCTTCCAAGATCAGACGGGATCGGGCTTGTTCAGAGTGGCATGGCCGTAGACCTGGGCCCTTTTCTTAGTAATTCCCTTCCAGGAGTTATGGAGTGGAGGTGAGAACTTGGTCTGGTGAGGGGTGGGGTTAGGGGGGGTTTGAGGAAATCACTGATCTAATCACATTATCATCTTTACAGAATTCTTGGTTAAATACTTTAATAAAATCAGGACAACACTGTAAACAACATACCCTTCACATGTGAACTCTTTCGCAAAAAGAAACATTAGTTTTGCATTATGTGCCCCTCAGTAAACTCATGTTGGACAGAAACATTAGTTTTGCATTATTTGCACCTCAGTAAACTCATGTTGGACCTACTAATACCATGTACTTTGCTAAACGTTCACAAGCCATCTACTGAATCATGTGTTTCGCTGGTGATCAAACAGCCAGAGCATCCATTTGGCTTCCAGAGTCTCCTGCTTTTTTAAAAACCTGGACAAAGGTTTCGTTTTTCTCCTTTACTCGACCCTTTTCAAATTCTGCATAATTTTTCCAAGGTAGTCAGCTCTGGGGTTTTCTGAGGTATTTGCAAGCTCCTTCAGCGAACTGCAGCCTGAGAGCCCCTCACTCTGATCAGTAGTCACTGGCCGTCTCCCTCCCACTGAGGCACACCTCCCGGTGGACGGCTGTAGTTCTGCCCTCTTTTCAGTTTACAAACCATTTTTTCTGGCTTAAAAAGACTGGAAATAAAACAGAAGTTGAGCGGAATCCCAGATTTCTGACAGGGAAGGAAACTCTGGAATGCAATTACTCTATGCTGATTTTTTCAGATAAGGGAAAACATACTCCGATGGCACAGTCACTGGCAAAGCGAGAGCTAAGTGACCCTGTCTCCAGGGTTTAGTAACCAAAGAGATCTAAGTCCACATTCAGATACTTTCACTCACTAGCCGCAGGCTCGTGGCCAAACTCAATAAGCCGTAATTTCCTTACATGCAAAAATGGGAATGACACCTTCCAGGATTGTTATATAAATTAAAATGCAGATACATAATGGTCTTCTAGGTTAGCAGCTGACTCCATGTGAGCACGTGATAAATGTTGGCAGTTGTAAAGTTTTTGTGGTTTTTTTTTGCTGGTGTTTTAGAACAAATGTGGAGAATTCTTAGGGTATGGGGTGGACTAACCTGCAGACGTTGAGTTTTAATGGGGGAAACCAAAGGAATTAAGGTGCTGGAATCCCCAGAGCTGTGGGTATGAAGGTGGCGGGCTTGTAGGCTTGTTGGCTTGAAAAAGGGAGTTAACCCCTGGGGCTGATTTTCCCAAAACTGAGAGGGGAAAGGGTTAGGGTCCCATGAAGGACAAAGCCCTGACCCATGCACACACCTGCTGGAATCAGGACTTCAGGTGATGATGGCCAGCAGGATATTTAAGAAGACAAACACAAATTCTGGTTTGGAGAATTCTGCAAAGACCCCTTTAGTGAGCTGGCCAAGGTTGTGGCAGAGCCACTAACGGACGCTCCGCTGGAGTGGACCCCAGGGGACTGGGCCTGAGCAGCGGCAGCCACGAATGGATGAGACCGAAGTCCCTTTTTCCTTCCAGGAGGCGACGAGTCCCAACAACGACTAAGAGTGAATTTCCCACACACCCTGAAATCACCAGATTTAATTTGATTTAGAAAACTGTTTTAGGTCAGGTTCAGCCTAAGGTCACATAGCTAGTAACAGCTGAACTAGGATTCAAATCCAAGTCTGTCTGATTCCAAAGTCCTCACTTCTATGACCCACGGTGTCTTTGTTCAAAGCATGAGTTCCGCTGACGCTGTCTTCTTTGGTGCAGATTAGGACATAATTTTCCAATTTACAATATTTTCTAAATGAAAAAAATTTTTTGGTAGGACTATTTGGATGGGCCAGATCCAAGGGGATGCATTCACTGTGCTTCCCTCTGTGAAGAGGAGGATGACAAGAAAAAATATACTGTGAAAAATCTGCATAAAAAACAATGCGGGTTGGACTTGAGAGAGAGGTTTAAACCCTATATAAGAAGCAGTGTCCTGAAGAAATGAATGCACCAAAGTAAGTAGGTTCCCTGGACCCAGGTGCCTCTCAGTTACGTTGGCAAAGACACCCTGGTCCCATTTCCACCAGCACTTGGCAAAGAGCAGGCAGACCACAGTGTTCAGCCCTCGATACACCTGGCTTTGAAGGAATCTTGTTGATAGCCAGATATGAGGGTTTTGATAAGGAATCTCTGATGGACTAATCCATTTGACTTAAACCAAAGAACTTTCTGGTCTTCAAGTTATAACCACTAACAGAGGCCCTATTTATACAGATGACTTAATGCCATATACCAAAGGAAAGGGTTTTAAAATTAATACATATTTTCCAGTTGTGAAACTATATGGCTTGAGCATGTGTGAAAAGATGCCAAAAGGATTTCTATTTGTCCTGCTGAAGGTCAGTAACAAAGGAAACAGCCACATACCAATGTGCGTGGGAATTAAGCATGTTTACCTCAGAGGCTGGGCTAGGATGGACACTTAGGAAGAGTTATGTATACTAAAGCCTCCTGGCAGACCAACATCATCGTATCACCTGGAGCTCCCAGGAAACGAAGAGTAGGCTCCACTCCTGAGCTACTGAATCAGAATCTGCATTTTAACGAAATCCCCAAGATTTTCTAAAAGCTTGAGAAGTACGACCCTTGAGTATCTTACTTAAGTACAATCGGAAGTACTACGCTTAAGTATAGTGTTTTCTGTTCTGTGACTGCAATCATCTATCAGATCTTTCTCAGAAAATGTAAATGTTCCTTAAATATTTCAGTAGAAGAGAAAGGCTATTACTCTCCCCAGAAAAATGACCTGAAATCCATTCAATTTGTAAAAGACTGACTCCAGATGAGAGTGTCACATCAAATGTTTTCCTCGATGTATTTTAATACCATGGGCGCGCTGTTTTTATTTTGTGGCAACTCCTAGACCTTAAAAAGAAATCTCCTAAATTAAAAAAAATATTAAAAAGCCTTTTTTACCTCTTGCCACCCTTTCCCCTTCTGTAGCAAGTCATTAATAGCGTGTTAATAAATTCTTAATCATTTTATGGGGAATTGTAGATGAATACATTTGCAAAACGGAAACATACTTTTATAACAAAATCGTATCCTCTACTCAGTTGCCTCAAGTTTCTTTTGATTCATCTGTTGTTTAATTTAGATTTCTAAACCTCATCTTCCTTTGAGCAAAGGACAAACTTTATTTTATCTGATGTCACATACCCAGAGTGGCTACAGGTAAAGGGGAAGAATTCTTGTGGTTTACCATTTAGGTAATACTTATAGACATATAGAAATTTGCAAAAAAATAATCGGTGTACTTTATCCCAACGAAAGTTAAGAAAGCATGAATTACAGGAAAATTCTGTACTTCCAAGTTTAAAATAAATTTTCAGTTATGTTTGGGTGTGTGTAGACAGACTGAGGAGACCAGAAATGAACAACTGCGTTATCAAAATAAATAAATAAGTAAATAGTAAAGATTACAAAAACAGTAATGGGACCATGTGAATGCAAACTTACTGTAAAACGTAGAGTTATCAGTGAAGAGTAGAATTAAGGTAATCATGAAGAAGATGGCACTGAGAGGCAACCTGGGTTAGACAGCAGAGATGAGAGGTAATAATATGTTAAAGATTAAACGGGGCCCCCCCTACTATTCTGCCGCACGTAGAAAGAGGGCTAACGAATTACATTCAGTAAGGTTGTATCTTGGACAGCAAAGACAATTTCATACACTTGTTTTTTATGTAACGTTAATTCTGGAAACAGCCGATAAATATTTACTGATGGAGAAAGGACAGGAAAGGGGTGTGGGTTCCCAGTATTCCTTAGAATCTTTAATTAAGCACACTGTTCCACATGCAGTCTGGTTTTATAACACATGTTAATTAAAACCCCTTTCGGCCATTAACAATCTTTCATTAAGTTGTACGTGTTCTCTACCTAATCGTAAGACTTTATGTGCACTCCATATTCACAATGACCAACCCAAATCACTGTCTTATCTGTTTTGCTTCAAAAACTAAATACGCATGTATTTTAATCTATTTATCTGTACAGTAAAGGATTTTTTTCCTTTGGAAAACAGCTTTGTTAAAAAAAAAAAAAGAAAGAAAAAGAAAAGTCAAATTAACCAAAGGTGCCCATCCACCTTCAAGATAAAAGAGGAGCCATCGACATGCAAAATGACAAGATAGAGATACGAAGGCAAATTTAACTGTTACAATAAAATGCCAGATCCACTTCTAAGTGAAACGAGTGTTCTTCTCATAAACGTGTTAGCAGAGAAAATGAGCCACTTGTATTATGCCTTAAGCAACGAAAACCTGTTTCTTCCTTTCCTTCCTGTCCTTTCGAAAAGACAACATGTCACAGTGAGACTTTTTCTGTAACAGCATCCATTCTCGTGACAAATGTCTGCCATGGGTGGAGGGGGGTGGAGGAGAAAAGAATGAAAAGGCAAATAAAGCAGAAAAGATAAACAGTCAGACGCCATCTGCTGACAAAAGGTAGGAAAAAACAAAAAAAAACTTTGAGAGAACCCATTCCAGACACGTGTGTTTGAGGAAACGCAACAAATTAGCTTCGCATTTATCTTCATGAAATAGAAAATGTCACTATAAAAATATATGGAATAAGATTTTTTACTTTTCTATATTTCATGTCCTGAAAACTACTATTACTATGAAATCAAATGATAAAGACCACCATTCCTCCCAAGTGCAGGCTATTTTAGGCATTGGAGTGGTATTACACTAAATGAAACAGAAATATTCCAATAATATATTTCAGCTTATCCAGGCAAAGCCAGCTAAGGGATGATTTCGCTGGCTAAAAGCTGTCATCTAAGTTTTAAGCAAACCTGGGAGAGGAAAATAGTACAGAATACTAAATGATGATCCTTCACAATCCAAAGTTTGCTTTTTTTTTTTTTTTTTGATCATCTTAAAAAAAATCGGACCCCTGATTAGTCTGATCTTTTATTATCCACAAATAGGATTTTGGACCTTACCATTGATTACAAGCTAGCCAAGCAACATATCAGTCGCTCATTCCATGCTACAAAAAGGCATAAAAGCTTATAAGTTTATATGATTTGTATTCGAAGCACCTGAAAGGCAGCTGCCCACCAGAGGAGAAGGTCACCTATGGGCATCATTGTGGTTTTAGAGGTCAAGCATACTATACGGAAGTTCTCATTTCACAGTACTTGGGGTTTGCTAGTTTACAACACCGATAATTTCAGGCACTCAAGCTACAAAAATATGTTTTTTCATTGCTTTATATTATCTATATACTATTTGATTGTTTTGCATTAAATAGAATTAACGAAGTTTGATATTTTGTTACTTAATTATTATGTTTCGGTTTTGATCGTGGTCTTCAACTCTCGGTGTGCACCAGCTACAAAAGAGCTCAAAAAAAGTGGACAAAGAGCCGTATAATAGAGAACATAGTGACTTTTTAGGTTAAGTTATGGTTACTAGTCTAATCCTTAAGCAATTATGTCAAATTTCTAACTGAATGTAGGGTAAATGGATGTCAGCTCGAGGGTTCAGGATTACTAAATTTTTTCCCATTAGAATTATTTAATTACTGATGACTTTTAAGAATTTGTCCTACAAAGTAGGTTTTCCAAGAACAAAAGAGCCATATAAAGTTGCAGCCAACTTATAAAACATCTTGGAAGGATAAAAGAAATTTGGGTAGACCCTAACATACTTTCACAGAAGAACAGGGCACACAGCTTGGTGATCTATGCAGTTACGATGCTGTAGGAATGTATGCCTTAGAGCTCCCGAACCCTCTAAAGTGCTCTAAAGGAGGATGCCAGAAAGAGTTAAGAGCATGGTACCAGTTGATGTAAATTTACAGGAAAGATCCTTCTTTAAAGAGAAGACATACATGTGGTGCAGGATACTGAACTAGCCGGTTAGAAAAACCTGACTCTTAGTCCCAGTCCTCTCCCTAGCAACCTGGATTTCTGCCCCTGCCTCTCAGCTTCATCTTCCAAGGGAGAGACTCAATGTTCTCCTGAAGTCCTTCCGGCCTTGCATTTCTACAGCCCTATTTGCTAATTAAATACACACACCGTATCTATTAATGGAGAACAGAATTCTAGACGATGTCATCTCTAGAGACAACCTAGGACTACTGAATCGTGCTTTAACAAGAAAAACCATGCTCGGCTCGAACCACTGTCCTGAATTTAGTGTTTATCAATCCCATGGATGTCTTCATATTTTTATGCTTATTTCTACATCCATAAACATTAACTGGCTGTGTCTTCCTGTACTTGTCTCCTTATACACGTGATCCAAAGTGTCTCTAGAGCATGTACCTGGAAGTGGAACGGCTGGACGTAGGGTTTGCGCAGACTCGGTTTTGCTGTAGAGCCTCAGTCCTACCTCAGTCGCCCAGAACAGCTTCTTGCACTGGTACCTACTCTTCATCTCAATTCCTGTCGGTTCCTGACCCACTTGTAGTTCTGTCCTTCATATTTAACCCTCAACCCATCTTCTACCTTATGACTTTGCCTCTCTCTTTTGATTAGAGATCATTAGGTACCACTCTAGCTATGGTGCCTCAACCCAACCCAGCCTCAGGATCCCTTTAGCTGGGCGTGGCTGTGCATGGCGTGTGGATGACACTCCCACAGAAACCCCTCCCCAACTCCCAATTTCAAAGGCCACCATGATGCTTCAAAGGTCAACAAATATTTATCGAGTCTTCGCTCTGTGCAATGCACAAAGACCTAAACATGTATTTGCAGAGCTGGAGTATCATTGATTTCCCTATGTAGACTCGATGAATTCCCCACATAGACACATCGAGAGGCCTCCAATAACAAGATTACAATCAACCAGCTACCTTGAGAAACCTCTATCTGAAGTTTGGTGACAATTCCAAGTAAGTGGAGAGAAAGAACAGGTATGCATATAACAAGTAGGTAACACCCCGTCCCTACCTCCCACCCTATTTCAAGGCATATGTTGGATTTAGGGAGATGAAGAGATTTACCGAGTAGCAGTGAGGATCCTGGATGTGGTTCTGTTAAGTGTTATCCTATTTCATTCTCACACCAAAGGGCCACCGCAGACACAGACGCAGACGCAGAGGCAGCTCTTAGTTCTTACCATCACGATCCTGGCAAATCATTCAGTTTCTAAAGACAGTTAGAATCTTTAGTCTCTGAATCTCAGGCACCTTACCTGTAAAGGGGAGGCAAGTGATACCGACCTGCTAGGCTTGTTATGAAGATTAATGGGGATGTACAGGAGGTGCACACACAGTGGGGTTTTGCTTAAGAGGACAAAACCAAGAAAGCAGGCCAAAGTCGCCATAAGGCAGATGTCTACGCAGTTGAGGAAGAACTTTATAATTACAGCAATCCAAAGACAGAGGGAGAAATGAGGGACCAAAGTTCAGACCAAAATGATCTTTCATAAATTTTCTCCTTTCCATAAGAAGAATCACCCTACATCAAATAGGAGAAACTAGTGTGCTTAATTACTTTTCTCTAAGTATTAAATCTGCTCAAAAAAAAAAATCCCTCTGGATATTTCATGCTTCAAAGGACTAAGACTGAACTGTCACATGAGCACTCACAGAGCTATGCCTACAGCAGACACCACCTTCCCCCGTCCGTATTCCTGGGCCTCATTTCTGGGCTGGCTGCTGTATTTCCACCGCTGGCCCATCGCTGCATCTCTCTGCTGGAAGGCTGTGCTACGTGTGTGGACAGGAGGCTCACATGGCAGGCAGTGTATCAGAAATTAATGCCGGCTCCATCCACCGGCCCTCCATCAGGGACCAACCAGGGGCGATGCGTAAACAACCCAGCTCCTTTACCCATGGGTGGGATACGCTAAGGTGAGGGCTTTTCAGTGGTGCCCAGAGTCCCCAGCAAAGTTAGGCTCCAACTGCCCAGAGCGGTGACTTGCTTGCTACTACACTATTGGTGCTTCCCTATCTCACTTCTCACTCCCCTTAAGGTGTTCCTTTCACCTTCCAAATAAACCACGTGCACTGGCGTCCAGGTCTCTCTCAGGGGAACTCAAGCTAAGAAAACACCTCAGACCATGATAACCTAAAGATGTATATTTACAAAACAGAAGATTCTCCTCTTAGTTTCTTATTACATCTTCTACCCACAAATAAACTTTAGATTCTCAGTTTTACCATAGAATTCGCAACACACAATCTCTCTAGATTTATTCATCCAACAAAATATGAAGATAAAGTATCAGTGGTATTTTTGTGAGGAGTAAGAAACCACCAGATTCAGACAAGTAATTAAGAATACGATCCATGAATTTTTTTCAGTTCTGGTAGGGAGTGAGTTAATTCTAATTCAAAAAGACCGAATGACTTTGATGCAATGAAAAGAAATTCTAAAGCACAATTTTATGATGTGAAGTTCAGTTCCACGAACACTGACTGACGACCTACTATATGTTCCAGATAGTGTGCTCAGCCCCACGTGGAATACAAAATGAAGACAGTCCAGGCCCTGTCCCTAAGGAAGTCCAGAAAGGGAGACAGACATGTAAGTCAATAACTGCACGAGAGGACAAAAAGTGCAATAATTAGGCTGTGGACAGACACCCGCTAAAGGCAGGCCTGTCTGTACGGAAAAGAATCAAATAAGGTCTCGCCAAGCAGGTACGGTCTGAACGAGGTATTCAAGGATGCGTGGGAGGGACGGTCAGCAGTCCAGGAGGGGAGCACATAACGGAGAGACGGGACAGCCTGTGAAAAGGGCAGAGGTGAAAGCGGTTGTGTGTTTCATCCCTCTCTGGCTCCGGGTTCAACGCAAGTAAAATTCATTGCCACGTCAAAAAAAGAATAACTTTTTTCTCCAAATTATAAAATCCTCACGATAATTCCTTGACAAAAATCGGAGAGTTCTTCTGCCTCAGAAAAAGCTCCTAAAATGCTGGGCCCTCATGTATTATCCTTGCAGTGTAATTAAGAGAAAAATGATCCGACTCAAAATATAGTTACTGGCTACCTACCACGTGATTCCAACCATGTGACCTAGAAAAGGCGGAACTATGGATGCAATGAAAAGATCGGTGATTGCAAAGGCTGCAGGGATGAACGGGTAGAGCACAGAGGATTTTTAGGACAGTTAAAATACTCTGTATATGATAATATAATGATGGATACACGTCATTATACATTTGTCTGAATCCATGCGCTGTACAACACCAAGACTGCGTGATTATGATGTGACAACGTAGATCCACCACCTGTAATGAATGTGCCGCTCCGGTGAGTAATGTTGACAGTGGGAGAGGCTGTGCCTGCGGGTGACAGGAAGGGATGGATATATGAGACATCACTGCACCTTCCTATAAATTTTGCTGTGAACTTAAAACTGCTCTCAAAAATAAGTTCACATATATACATATTTATCCTTAAGTGTTCATTATTACTTATTAAAAGCCCTCAGGTTTTTAATAATACCCAATGGGGGAAAAACTCATAACTTTAGAAATAAGACTTATTCTGTCATCTTCTGTATATTTGGTTTAATTCAAACTTATTCTCAGAGTTTCAAAAAGGAATCTACGGCTACTATTTACCATGGCAAACCTCTTTTCAACTCTGTACAGGAGATGAGAGGCTGCAACAGGGGCTGGAGACAGTGGAAATCGTGCTGCAGAGTCTGGTATTACAGAAATTTTCCTGATGAATTCAATAAAAACGGGGCAATACTACAACCTTATAATTTTTTTTTTCTTTTTCTGGGCCGTCAGGAAGAAAACTTAATATCTTGACATTCTGAGGTCAAATGTGGAGCTTTTATCCTGAACACAGCACCGTCAAAAGGGGACACAAACAGAAAGCTGTGGTTAAACAGACACTGTCGTTTCATTATAAGATTGTAGACAGTATTTCAGAAAAACATAACAAAAATACTCAAGATTAACTCCACAAACATTTACGACAGGTGAAGTTCTAACACTTAACAGAAAAAGAACCTCTCACAATAAGTAAAGGATCCAACTTCATACCGCAATCGATTAGAGAGAAAGAAAATCTAAATTAAGGCAAAATAGTTTGGACCCAAATGATGTCCATACCTTAGACCTTGTAAAAAATCCAGAAATCATTTTTTTCCAAACCCTTAACTCCATGAAAAACAGACGAGTGTTACCTCTGGCAGCTAATGAGCACTTCCTGATGGGCCCGAGGCAGCTGGCACCCTATAAAATGTGGCAAGAGCTGCGATGTTGTCTGTCGAGTTGTTAATCTGTTCACTGCGTAGAAGCCACCTGGAAGCAACCCGCTTTCTGCATTCTCTTGCAAAGACGGCTTATTTTAAGTCATCGTTTGCCACACAAAAATGATTTTTCGGAACACCCCCGAACGGGGTTCTTGGTTTCCTCAGCAGCATTTCTTTTATTGGGCACCATCTACGTCTCCTGGGGCACTCTCTTTTTTGCTCCTTTGCCTACCCTAAACCTTGGCAAAGAATTAATCATCAGCTCTTTTGCACCTGTCCCATCCCAATCTGGAGATATCACTTAAAGAAGTCCTGAAAGTAAGGAACTAACTTCAAGTAATTTCCACCAGGAACCGACCAAAGGCACATTAAGAGACCTTGGCCCCGACATCCTCGCTTATTAGCCATTTGGCCTTTGGCAAGTAACTAACCCTTTCTAAAACTTATCATTTCTTCAATCAGGAAATGAAGAGGCAGGATTAGATGACCTCAAAGGGCCTGTCAAGCATTAAAAATTTTGCTCCTATGAGACAAACACAAGCAGAGAGGCACTGAACATTAGAAAATATGGCCTCACAAATAAGAGCAAACCAGGACACCAATAAAGGACACCAAGAAAGTTCCATGTTGACAAGAGTCAAATCTTGCATTGTCTCAGGAACTCAACCTACTCAGACGATAATTTCCAAGACCATTATTAATTTGTTTATTAAAATAATTATGAGGTAGTTCCATCGGACGTTCAATTTAAAAAGATAGACTTTTGATTTTCAAGTAGGTTTCAAAAACCGTGTTAAAGTTAAATAGATTTCTTAACATCTCAAGACTTTTAAAATGCTAAGTCTGAATTTCCAGGAGAGGAATTAGAACTCAGCATTTCCTCAAACTTATTTGCCATAGAATCCTTTTTTTATACCGCAAATCCTGCAGACTCAATAGTCTCAGGAATACACTCAGACACTGCTGTTCTAACCAAGTAAGTGTCTACTCTGATGACAAAAATGAATGAACTCAAAGCATCACCCAGGGCACCAATAGAGGCCTGGGCAGCAGGTCAAAATCCCTGTCTCTATTGCAGGTTCTACTGCTAAGTAGTTGTTTGCACTGGGCCCAGTTTGCCAGCCTCCCCAGACCCGCTGGGCCTCACCTGCCCTCCAGGTATCAGCTGCCAGCCTGCCTGCTCCGCCCCAGCCCTGGGCAGCACAGCACGCAGCCCACCTCAATTCTGCAGAAATGTGGGCTGCAGAGGCTGCCCCCAAGTGACAATCCAAATAACTTATGACCTTTATTCCACTATCAACCTAATTTCTACATTACCAAATAATGAATATGGGAATGTTCTGGAGTTATTACATAGTAAGGAGAATTCTAAATAATTCCAGATTTTCTTCAATGTAGATATAGCTGAAGGAAATGAACTACAAAATCTCTCTTTGAACTCTTCTTTTCTCATAGAAATGTCCCAATTAGCAAATGACAATTAAGCAAATACTGGAAATTAGAGGAACAACACGTTTCTTTGAAATTAAAAAAAAAGTTTTTTCTGATAAGTATTATTGACTGAAAAGCAGTTAACATGTTTGTTCACTTTCAAAAAAAAGCCACAAATGAATTTCTCTGAAAAACCCAACGTCTTTTTTAAAAATCCACAAAATTGGGGCTCTGCCAAAGCGTGAATGCTACAAAACCATGTGGCAGCGCGTGCCTTTCTCTATGTTTCATTTATTGACTAAAGCAAGGATTGAGCTTTTGGTGATTTACAGTCAGAAAGATTAGACGTGGATTCAAATGCTAACTCGAACTGGGTGTATTGGGACAAGTCAGTACTTAATTTTTCCTTAACCTCAGTCTCCTAATCCATTAAATTAGAACAAGAATACCCCGCTCGCAGGATGGTTAGGAGTTTTAAATAAGGTAAAAGCAGATCAGGGACCTACATTAGTTAGAATTAGGTTTGGCTGACAGTGACAGGAAGCCCGAAGTATCAGTCGCTTAAACAAGAGAAGTTTCTTTCTTTCTCAAGAAAAAGTCCAGAAAGACAAGAGTGATACTCGATCTGTTTTGTCGCTCAACCACATGTGACCTCACCTTTATGGTCTGAGATGGTAGCATCCACATTCCAGACAGCAAAATGTGAAAGGCGCAAAAAAGGGCGAAGTGGGGGCACACACTGTCCCTTAAGGAAGGTTCTAGAAAGGACCACATGATAACAAACCTCCCATCAACCAGAATTTAGTTGAGTGGCCGTAAACCTGTCAAGCACTCCAGCTATGAAATATGGTTCCAATGACTTGATAAAGAAAGGGGTTATGGATATTGGGGGACAACCAACACGCTCTGTCACAAAACCCAAAAGGGCTCATCCCCTATCTCAAATGGCTTTACCTTCTGGCAGAAGAGACGTGCAGCCCGTAAGCACAGGTGCAGCCACACCAGTTATTTAAGGCTGTCATCCATTCCGAATGCCTGGGTCCCTATGCTGCACTGATTGTTAAATGTTTTGAAAATTACCCTTGGCTTTGGGAAGTCCTGCCTTAAACGTCCACAGCAAACAAGATTTCCTTTGTAACATGCAGGTTAGGACATAATTGCCCCCTGACTAGTTTCCCCTAAGTTTTCCTTCCTGAAAAGTTACAGATCCTAGCAACCTGCTTTAAAAGGAAAAAAAAAAAAATCAATTTTGTGGAATTACAGGGCTCTGTTTTTAAAAACAAACACTTCATTTTTACAGACATTCCATTTTTGATGGCATGGTCTCTTGAAAGCTGGAACACAGAGACTTGGTGGTGGAAGCAAGCATCTCTGTCTCCACTGTCCAGATCCCCACACTGCTGAATCTTCCCACCTCTTGGTCACTGATAGTAGCTGTTAAGTGAAGGATGGGGGTGCAGAGGGGCAGCGTAGACTATTAAGTCCATACTCAATGCACATGTGACTTACATGTGGGCAGTATGTGTTGAATAAGCTGTTGTGCATCACTATTCAAATTAAACTCAATTAACACCAGCATTCATCTTTCTGAAAAACTGAAGCTGAAGCAGGGTGCCCCTGACCTACAATGATTTCTTTTCAACCTCATCTTTTTTGGACTAATTATCTTCTAGAATTTAAATCAGCCTTTCCTGAGCTATGTTCCACAAGTGTTAAGAAAGGTTGCATGAAAAAAATAATTCAGTACTTGGGAATATTTTTTTCTTTTAAAATGTATTAAATTATATGTAATAAAAGAGTTTTAAATAGCTTTAATTGCTGCAAAATAACCAGCCTGTAAGAAATGGTGTGTCGACCCCCAGGGTCCTGGCGTACCAAGAGGCTCCATCTGATTGTCACTTGAAACCTCTGGCCAGCCCTCTGCTCTTATTTCACTGTATATAATTATTTGTCCTAAGTGACCCTTATCTCATAAAAATTTATTGGGCATCCTGCACATTTTAAGAATGTGTTTATTTTTTCTTCATTATTTTACTGATTTTTTAAAAAAACTGAGTCATGTAAGCACATAGTTACAAGGTACATAAAGAAAAGACTATTATATAGTGAAAAAGTCATTCTCTGTTCTACCTTTCTCTCTCTTATGCTATTTTCTTTCCAGACAGAATCATTCTTACTGTTGCCTATGAATTCATACAGATTGTGTACTTTCTGACATAAATGAAGACACAAATATATCTTGTTCTACACAAAAGGGTACACTTCCAACATTCTATTATGTTGTCATTTTAAAAAATAAAAAGCTTAAACATAACTTTTTGTCAGCACTCATTGTAACAAATGTTACTAAGCACTTTCTAGTCTAAATTGAACAGTAACATTTACTGTTACGTAGAGGTGCTATATTTAGCAGTGTGCGTGCATCATCAATTATCCCTCAGGGTAATATTCTAACCCTGAAAAGCTATCGGAACTGCTTTTCTTTCCCACGATTGACTTACTGTAGAACACCAATTCTTGACAGATAAGGACATGTGTCTTCAGAGGGAAAGATCAGATTTTGGAGCAGGAAGGGCAAACTGCAAGCTCTCCATCCATTCCCAGGAATTCTATCACATCCTAGACAGAGTCCCCCATCCTTCATCTGCACATAAAATCACTGCACATAATGGAAATGTGTTTGAAGAAAGTCTCTAATGCAGCCTGTCCAACAGAACCTCCTACATAATGGAAATGTGTTTGAAGAAAGTCTCTAATGCAGCCTGTCCAACAGAACCTCCTACAAAATGGCAATGTTCCATACCCACGCTGTCCAATACCACATCCACCAGCCACATGTGGCTAATGAACACTTGAAATTGGCTAGTATAACTGAGGAACAGAATCTTTAATTTTAACTTTTAAAACCACATGTGCCTAGTAGCTACCATTTTGGACAATGCTGGTCTACTGAATAATGGGTATAGACAAAAAGGTCAGAAGCCCTGTTACAAAATAGAAACATAATGTGTGTGTATTTATGATAAGCATAGTAAACTAATCTCAAGATCTCCTGGATCTTCTTTCTTAACATATCCAAGGCTAAATGGACTATTTCCAAAAATGGTTTTTTTTTTATTAAAGTTGGAACATGCATTAAAGATATGTTGCAATTATCTCTAAAATCTCAAATTAACAGTTTTAATTTACTAAAATTTTGATTATCCACTCTGTTTAAATTTTTTCCTGGCATGAGGTAGCATGTGGATCACACTAAATTAACAGTTTTTCTGTTAGGTGAAAAAAACAAACTGCAGAAGAGTATATACAATATGATGTCGACTCTGTGTGTGTGTACGTTTGTATATGAACAGAATTCATCTGAAAGAGTACTAATATTCCATAGCACATTCTGTGATGATGGCAATGTTCTATATTTATACTGTCCAAAATGGTAGCAACTAGCCATTTATGGATACTGAGCATCTGAAATACAGCTAGTCTGACTGAGGAAATGAATATTTACTCACATTTAATTTAAATAAATTGAAATTTAAGTAGCCATGAGTGGCAAATGGCTACCTTATTAGATGGCACAGATCTTAAAAAAACAAAAAAACAAAAAAACAAAAAACAAAAAAAAAACCCCTAACTGGTAAAATAGCTACCTCAGAGGAATTACAAATGGAGGAAAGAACATATATTTTTACTTTAACTGTATATACCACTATACTGTTTAAATTTAATTATTTAGTTTTGTGCAACTGGCATGCATAGCTCATTGATCAAATCAATCAGTCAGCCAGGCTGGGTGGCTTAATTAAACAACAGAAATGTATTTCTTCATAGTTCCGGAGGCTGTAAATCCAAGATCAAGGCGCCATCACGGTCGAATTCTGGGAAGAGCTATCTTTCTGGCTTGCAGATGGTCGCCTTCTCACTGTGTCCTCCCATGAGGGAGTGGGGTTGAGCTCTGGTCCCTCTTCCTCTTCTGAAAAGGAACTAATGCCATCAGGAGGACCCCACCCTCATGACCTCAACTAACCCTACTTACCTCCCAGAGGCACCACTTCCAAATATGATAACACTGGGGGTTAGAGTTTCAACATATAAATTCTGGGGGACACAAACATACGGTCCACAACAGAAGGAGTAGAGGAAGAATGGGAGAGTCCTTCCACCTCATGCACTTAGCTCTACGAACCTTACTATTAAGTTTCTGAAATATGGTCCTTGAAGATCTGGGACAACCGAGCAGAGTATGGGCAAGTCTCGAGACTAGACTATTTCAAATCCCAGTCTGAAAGAACTCATTAATGATTCCGTATTCTCATCTCTTTACACAACCTGTTGGTGCCCTCAACGAGTAGTGAATGGCGTCCTCCAACACTGCCAGTGAGCTAGCATCCCCAGTCCAGGCTTCCTGGTCCTTAGCAGCCTGCGTGTTCGCCCATGATCGAAACCGCTTTCTTGTACCCCATAAAAAAGGTTGAGGTGCCGGCCAGAGCTAGGAGGAAGGGAAATGGATGCAGGGAGTGACTGGTTAATGAATGCAGTTTTCTTTGGGGATAATGAAAATGTCTTGGAACTAGACAGAGGTGTAGTTGCAACACATTAATGTACTAAATGCTGTTGAACTGTTCACTTGAAAATGCCTAATTTTATGACATGTGCCTGTTACCTCAAAACAAACAAACAAACAAAAATCTATTTTTAATAAAGGCAGGAAGCAGGGGCAACATTCCATCACTCAAACGCAGACCTACACTGAGGGCCCGGGGTCGTGCTGGCCCAGCACACCCTCTCCGTGGGACCCTACCTCCCCGTTCTTCTCAATCGACCCTTATGAGGATTCTCTTCCCCTGACAAAGTCCTATCTTTTGTCCATGGCAAGCGACACTGAAGAATCGGTTGCTCTCCAGTTATTCTCTGTCCATATTTTTTCATCTCGTTCCGCTGTTTCCTATCCATAGTCCATAAGGAAGTTTCACTGATTCTTCCAGAATCTAGCATTGCGGGGAAACCCCAGGTTCCTTTTCCATAACGGTGAGAAGATTCCTCAGGAAACTCTGAATGCATCCTTGATTGCTCTGGCTTTGCCCAAACACCGTGACTGACTCTACTTGGACAATCAGTACAATCATTATGATTGTGGTCAAGTGAAATGATGAACCAATTGTGTGGCTAAATTGACAAATGGTTGGACTAAATTAATTAGGTGATTTTCCCAATGTATTATACCACCATACAGTAATCCTTGGTGGGAACACTGATAGAATTTTTACCCCTTAAGGTAAAAACAGGGGGATAAAGAAAAATGGTTTTCTTTAGCCCTCTCCCCCATATTCTGTCACATCTACTCTGGTTGTCCTGATCATGCTCCAGAACTACATTTTCAAAACACGTCTGACTCTGACATCCTTTATTCATGGAACATCTACCGACATCTTCCCCTATTAACCTTGCACATCCCTCTTTCTCCGTCTCAGTAAACGGCGCCTTTCCTCACCTATTTGCTCAGTCTAAAAATCCGGGAATTATCCTTGGCTCTTCCTCCTTGCCTACCCCACAACCGATCTATTAGCAGATGGTGCTCCCTCTACCTTTAATGTCCCCAATCTGATCATCATTTCCAAAACGCCGCTGCTACCACCCCAGTCTCAGCCACCACCACCTCTCACCTAGACTACTCCACACTTCTACTCCTGGCTCCCACCCCACCCCGGCATCCACCTTTTAAAATTTCAACTCCTAACACATCTTTCCCCTGTTCAGAAAGGCTGGAACTGGACCCCGTGGTTCCTCTCCAACTTCCTTTCCAAATGCTTTTTCCTTTGTTGCCCACCTGGCTCCAGCGACAGCACTGGAGACCACATGCCAAGTGCAGTCTCATCTCGGGGGCCTTTGAACTTGCAATTCCCTGCGTTTGCAAATGCTCTTCCTCGCACTTCGCTCACTATGGACTAAATGTTTGTATTCTGCCAGAATTTAGATGTTGAGGTCCTAATCCCCAAAGTCACGGTATTTGGAGGTGCGGCCTCCAGGAGGTGATTAGAGGTCATGAGGGTGGAGCCCTCACGATTGGGATTAGTGCCCTGATAAAGGGACATGAGACAGATGGTCCCTCTCTCCACCTGGTGAGGACACAACCAGAAGGCAGCCCTCTGAAATCAGGAAGAGGGTTTTCACCAAGAACCCGCCCACACTGGCACCCTGATCTCAAACTTCCGATCTCCAGAACTGTGAGAAATAAATGTCTGATGTTAGTCCTCCTAGTCTATGGGATTTTTGTTATAGCAGCCCAAACTGACTGAGTCACTCAGGTCTTTTGTTAAATGTCACCTCCTGAAAAAGACCTGATGACGAGGCTGAAGCAGCAGCGTGCCCTCGCACTCCTACTTATTCCTATCCCTTTCCTCAGCTTTATTTTTCTTCGCAGTATTTACTGTCACCTGACACTGCATCCCATGTTTACTGGTTTACTGGGTGCCTCCCACATCAAAACAAAAGCTCAAAGTAGGCAGAGACGCTGTTTTATGCCCTGCCACATTCTCAGCACTCAGAATGGTGCCTGGCTGGTAGTACTGCTTAATAAATATTTACTGAATAAGTGTATAAACAGTTATCATAAAACAGTCTCTTAAAATAATCTGTGAATTCCCTGTCTAGGATCAAGCAAAAACAAAAGGACCTGACGTGGGAGGGAGAATAGGAACTATTATGATTGGAACACAGGAAACGGAAGCTTCCCACAGAAAACTAAAGTCGGGCCCAGCCAGTCCACCTCAATATGGCCGGGCCCAGCACAGGACACAATCAGCTCAAGTTCCTCAGAAGGATGCAGAGGTGCTAGTTTCCAGCTCACTGTAATAGATAAAACTGGACTATTAAAAGAAAACTATTATCTTCAGTGATCTATAAGTAGTTCTTACATACTCTTTGTGATAGATAACCCTATCTTTTTTCTCTTTCAGTTGTAAGGCATTTGACATTTCAAACCCATGGGGAAGTATTTTAAGGTGAAGCTGGCAGGTAACGGAGGAGCACAAAAATATTTCAGTGAGAATATGTTACACATGAGAATCATAGTGCTAACAAATGCACTATAAACCAAATAAATGTGGTATAATTTTCAGGCAGAGTATGTAGACTGCCCTCCAGCAATCATATTGAAATCAATGGAGGAATAAAAACACCACAAGACATGACTTTCCGCTACTTAGTTCTCCAACTCCTCACCAAAGCTAATATTCGATATTGTACAGTCTATTATATGTTATGTATTTTGAATTCTACTGTGTATGGTCTGCCCCTTGAAAGAGGCGATGTGGGAAAGTAGAAAAGCTGCATTCACAGTAGTTAAGAGCTTTGCATCGCACACTTCAGACCGTATTCCCACTGTGTGACCTGCTGTTGAAGAGACGGAGCAAATCACTTCTCAGAGCCTCAGCTGCCTCTTCTGTAATACAGGACAGTATCAGCAACCTGACAGAATTTCTTAAAGATTACATGAAATGAGGTATAAAAAAGGCTTGGGTATTAGTCCTTATTATACTATGCTGGAGTTACTATAACATTTAGATGTTTCCCCCTTAGGATTCCCGGAAGGGCAATGCTGTGTCATTCTTATCGTCTCTGCATCCCCAAGCGCCCGGCTGTGGAACTAAAGAGTTAACGAATCAATGAATAATGTCTGCTAAATATTCATCTTTTTATGTGAAAGGCATCCAAAGAGATGTGACAAAGATGAGGAAAACAAATAACGGGAAATATGGAGCCTCACAGAGGCAACAGGCGGGAGTGGCGGCCCTCCAGCAGCGGGTCAGAGAATGAGCACGCCGAGCACCGAGGCGCAGCACAAGAGATCTGAGGTTTACGGGGCAGGAGGGGGCGTCAAATCTCTCACCTCACCGCACCTCAGTGATCCGCAATGGCACTGGTGAGCCACACCGAAGATAACGCTTTAGCGCACTGTAATAATAAAACTCATCTAGCTGGGAAATTCCTACCCATTTCTAATCTGAAAGATGCCAATCAAACCTTACCCTCTAGGGACTATTTCTGCAGGCTGCAGGACAATTCAGCAGCCAAGGGAAATGGTTACTCTGTACAGCTTGGCATAGCATCTAGCCAAGATCACAGAGTGAAGTCCTGTGGCCCACGCGTGCCCCCACACAAAGCACGAGAGAGCCCGGGCCCTGCTACCCTACAATAAATTCCAGTTTCACTCCAGCAGAAGGCAAAGGACAGAAGCACAAAAGCATTTTACTGGACTTCAAAGAGAAAACAGACATCTGTACTTGCCTCTTAATAGAAGTCGGTTTGACGGAGATGAAACCAGCGCAGGTGACTAAGAAGTGTGAAAGGTAGAAGGAAAATCAGGAGGTTGTCAGGGCGCGGACGCCGAGGGACAGAGAAGGCTCAGTGGCAGGTGCATGGAGCTCTGATGCGCTGTCTGACGAGAGCAGGGGGAGGAGAAGCGTCCTACGTTAGAAGAGAGTGAGTTGGCTTATTACACGGTCACCGTGAAGAACCAGAACGGCAGCTAACCAGAATGACACGTCTGACTGCTGCCCAGGGCTGGAGCAACACCTGAATTTATGCGGACAGGTACCAATCTTCCCCGTTGTGTGATTTTCTCCAACACTGCTCAGCAGCTCAGGTGCAAGCAAAATAACAAAATGGTCAGCAAATGTAGGGTTTTTGGCAAGGAGTGATTTAAAACCTGGACCATGGATCCTAAGTTCAATAAGGAGGCAAATCAAGACAGGAAGGAACTGATGGCCTAGGCACAGAAGGAGTCAGCAGACTAGGGGTCTCAGAGAGATCAAAGGAGAGGTAGGCTTTAACTCTGTGGAGCTTGGAGGAGGGACAAGAGGGTGTGATCGAATGGAGAATTTCTGACTTACTGCTCTGAGCCATGAGTAGACAAGGCCTAAGGAGTGGGGAGAAGATCACTGGTGATGAGAAACCCCAAAACTCAGGGGAATAGGTGGGTCATCCAATTAGGCTGGGTGAGGACAGAGAACAGTCGACAGTGATGAGCGGGAATAACGAGACAGTCAGCAGGGAAAGGTTACAGGGGGGCAAAAAGATGGTCAGACACAAGGCTGGTGCTTCCACCTTGTTACAGAAAGGTGGAAGAGTAAAAATCTACCGCAGCCAGGCCAGGCAGGGGCACCGCCAACCCCGCCTGCTGAATACTTCTGTATCTCTGTACTGATAAAACTAATCTACCTAATCGGGTAGTTCCTGCCAACTTTAAATCTGAAAGATATAAATCAATCCTTCCCCTGCATTTTTACAAAATAAATACTAGTAGACTGTTTCTATAGACTACTACAAGTTTCCTAAGATAAAATCTTCAGTGACTGGGAAAATCACCTTAAAACATTTTTAAAAGGGGTCACAGATTTACCCACATGCTGACAGAATATAAGTAAGTGAATATTTCTATTAGAATTTTTTAAGTGCCAAGTTTTTTGTCTTATCTTACACCAATTGAAAACAAAGGTTTGCCTCCAAATTGGAAATGTATTTCTTTGTGAAGATGCAGGAATCTGGTATATTTTTACTATCTCCCCACCTTCCAAAATTTTGTCACTGATTCAAAGTGTGAATCCATTTATAATGCAGCAGCTCGTGTTGCTAAATAAGTATTTCATCACTCTTCGACTCCTCTGAATAGACTTGCTCAGGTAGTGTTTTCTGTGGGAAAATTTCATTGATATCTACACTTCTATTCCCTATTTTCCCAGCTGGATGTTCCCTCATCCAGCTCCGCCAGAGCACTCCATGAACGGCTTTATCATTGCACTTAATACATATGACTGTCGACCAAAACAAGCTTTATGACCTTAGACAAGGACGTAACTTCCCTGGGCCTTCATTCATTCGTGTGTAAAATAGAGAAAGTAATAGTAACAACTAACAGGGCTTCTGTAGCAATTCATGAGTTGAGTTAAAGTTAATGCCTGGAAGGCACTTAGAACAACTGCCTGGCACACAGTAAGTGCTACACAAGTTTTTTGCTATTCTTTTACCAAAATTTACTTGCATACCTCTCTTTTTGGACTTGTTAGCACCTTTAAAATAGAGACTAGGTCTTAATCTCTGTATCCCAATGCCTCATACAGTGACTGGCAAATAGAAGAAATTCAGTGAATGAATACATCGCAAATCAATCAATAAATCAATTTTTATCTCACAAAAAATGGGAAAATGTCAGTATTAAAAATGATAAGCCAGGGCACTATAACTTAATTTTTTAAAAATAACTTGAGGCAGTTTATATACTACATACAGCCTGACATTTCAAATATGTCATTAAATGAAAACAAGTGAGAATTAAGGGTAGACCTTCATCAGTATCACTAAAAGGTCCAGAGCCGTGGCTCTAGAGTAGGATTTGGTATCGTAATTCCTTCCACAGACCTAGGGAGAGAAAAATCATGAAGACAAGTTCGCCTTAACCTGCCACATTTCTGCAGTAGAAGAGTCTCAAAGTTGTTGGCGACGGAGCGAAATCAAGTGGGGTATCCAAGAGAAAATTCAGATTATTGTGACTATCAGCTCCACACGCTCATAAAGCCCACTGGTGGCTCAGAATGAGGAAGTGGCTCCTCCAGCCTCCAGCAGAAAAACAGCAACTGGGTATTTACCCCAAAGACTTGAAAACTCATATCCAAAAATATTTGTACACCGATGTTCATAGCAGCAGTGGCCAGGACATGGAAGCAACCGAAGTGTCCTACGAGAGATGACTTGCTAAAGAAGCTGTGGTACATATATACAATGGAATATTATTCAGCCATAAGAAGAAAGGAAATACTGCCGTTTGAGACAACATGGATGGACCTCGAGATAATCATGCTAAGCGAAATAAACCAGACAGAAAAAGTTGAAAATCACATGATATCACTTATATGTGGGATATAAACCTAAAAGCAACAAATGAACAGGATAAACATACAGAGACTCATGGACATGGACAACAGACTAGCGGTTACCAGAGGGTAGAGGGGTGGGGGGAGGCAGATGGGGTAAAAGAGGTTAAAAATGTGGTGACAGAAAGAAATCTAACTATGGGAGGAAAACACAGAGTGTGTTTTTCTATAATTAAGTGTTAAGCTTTTATTTACTTATTTTAAATGAAAAAATAAAAACCGACATCTCAATCTGACAGGGGTTGCATCTGAGGATTAAAATTTCCAAGTACATACCTCTCAGTTCCTCATCTTTTAATTACTGCATAAATGGTTACCTAGGAAACCTGCTGATGAAGAGGCTCAAATGAACTCTCATTTCCAAGCTTGCAGGTATGATTCACTACCTTTCCTCCCACAAAGTAATTCCTCCTGAGTTCTTAGAGGCAGATATTTTTGCAACCTAGATGACATTAGAAAAGCAAGATGAGAATAATTATTCATTTTGAATATAGGTTTCTGACAAGAATAAAAGTTAAGGACAAGGCTCTATTCACATCAAGTTTAGAAAAGAAATGAGTATTCTCAAATATGCCAATACAATCTATATCAGGTAATGAAGGAGTGTTATTTATATGGCAATATGTTGACATGACAGCGATTAAACGTTATAATAAAAGACAACAGAGAAGATATTGGAACAGTAAGACCACAGAGACACCAAAGGGGAAAACTGTCCAAGGGGTGTGACCCCCCCAAACCACGGCAGAACCATCCTGAGGTCAGTTTCTCTGATGTTTCTTGCAACCTGGCTGTACCTCTGCCCAGAATGACACCATGACATTGTCAAACAGTGACAAGAAAACAGCGCAGGTCACCACATGCCAACAAGTGTGTAACCTGGGGCAAGGGCATCGCTGAAGGTTCTACTTTAACCACAGCAGATGCACCGAAGGAGAATGAAGTAGCTTGAGCCTGCCCATTTCTGAGGAAGGGCAGAACTTATGTAATTACAGCAAATGAGAGCAGGAATAACGGAGAACAGCCTCAAGGCCAAGGCTGAGGCCAAATGATACCGTGGTTCTGAAACTGTTTTTATTTTTTAATGCCTCCCTATGTCCACACTCCTTTGCATTGTGACACTGGTCAGTTGTCCCATCAAAAGGTGAAATCTATTTCTCCACCCTTTTGAATCTGGGCTGGTCCTGGGCCTGCTTAGACCAATAGAATGAGGAGGAAGTGTCTTGGAGCAGGTTCTGAGCCAGGCTGCAGGGCCTTGCCATATCTGCTCTTCCAACCTGCTTTAGGGGGCTCAGGACAGAGATGGGACCAACTGAGGAAGGAGGAGGCGGGTGAATTGGCCCAGGGCAGGAGACAGAGTCTGCCTACTGCGCCCCCCACCCCCACCCAGGGTCTTGACTCTTTTCTTCTTATCTCAGTCTGGTTGCTTCCTCTAACGCCTTTTCATCGTCATCTTTTCTTTTCTTGTGGTAAGAACAATCATCTAAATTCAAAAAGTTAAAAGCAACTCTCTGGAGGAGAAGCCACTACTATCCCCAGCTACACTTGTCTCAGAGCTGCTCCAGGTGGAAGGGTGCGGGGAAAAGCCCTCAATGTTGTTTTTTTTTTTTTTTTTGCCCCCTGGATAATTAAAATATTCTGCTAACTTCTATCCTTGCTGCTCCGGCCTCACGTTGCAGCTAATCTGCTGCCCACACTGATGGCTGGGGTTTAAAATTCCCTCGGTGGCTCCCTACCACCCTCAGAATAAAAATACAAATTCTCCTCAGCTTAAGTTACAAAGCTCTTCACCAGCAGATCCCCGAAAACTCAACTGACTCCATTGTGACCTTGAACCTATAAAAGAAAAACTGCCCCAAATCTGGTCTGGAATAGAACCAACTTGCTTACTTTCTAAGAGACAACATCCAAGTGGGAAGACATCAACAACATTCCAGACAAAACTTTTTTCTGATGAAATTTTCGAATGAAATTTAAGATGACTGAGGTTTATTCTAGAGAACTCATTACCATCCACCCAGTTGACGGTCAACTATCGGTTAGCTTCTAAAGATTTTTAACCGGACATTCTTTTCAGTGATGATTTAATCATTTTCTTTCTTCCTATGACATGTCCCTACCAAGAGTAAGTCTTCCAGGAGCCTCTTCTCCTGCATTGCAAAACTAGAATAAAATGTGAGCGTGTGCTCATAACTAAACTGTCTGAGAAGTTTCCTTTAACAAACCCTAACCTCAAGCGGGTCTTGACACTCTGCAGTCTCCAGCACGCTCCTGGGTCTCTGGCCTCTACAGGCTGTTGAATGGGCAGCAACCTCCCCAGGAGCGCCCTCAGCACCTGCCGTTTCCCTGGCTCTCTGTCCACCCCCACTTATCACAACCTCCACCCCTTCCCTAAGTTTCCTTGTGTGCATCCTCCCTAAGCTAGGTCCATATGTCAGTTCCTCCAGAACCATTTGCCTTGAGTGTCTGGACTGCAGACGCTCCCAGCTGCCTCTCTATCAGAGCTGCCACCACACTGAACGTTCTGTATCTCACGAGAGTGGAAGCTGACTGAAGACAGCAATGGCCTTTTTATTTCTGTATCCCTCATCTCATCACAGAGCCTGGCTCAAAATGAGCATGTAATACATGTTTGTTGAATGAATAAATATTAGCCTATCTAGGGCAGGAGTCAACCTTCCAGGCAAAGGTGTTATATCTCCTTGAGCAACCCCACTTTTAGATGCTCTGAGTTTGGACCAAGTCAAAATCAGATGGAATAAGTTGATATTAAGATTGTGGTTTCTGCCACTTAGTATTAAAGACAGAGAGGGCTGGGACGGGGAAGAAACTCACAGAAAGAGGCAATCTCTGTGAAGCCTACAAACTAGCCCTGAGAAGCAGTCTGGTTCTGAAGACAGCCTCCCTCTGGGCAGAGGCGCACTGGAACCCACCAGGCAGCCCACACAGTGCTTTTCCGCAGCCCCAGCATGGAGCAGGGGCTCACGGACGGACTCAAGTCCACTGAAGAGCACACAGGTCAACAGGAAGTGGTTTAGATGTAAAATTTCCGCAAATTTTACAACCAGAGGAAAAATATAAGGGGATTCTAGAGGATAAGTTAGATTAGTTTTTGAGATGTACAGACCTGAGGATGAACCAGGAAAACTCAGGAGAAACTTTTTTTGCGTTCATTTTTTGCTTCTGGGAGGGGGCGGGAGGACGTCCAGATGCCTTAAGGGAAAGGCGGCCTCAGTCCCTTCCGCTTTCCCCAGATCTGGGGAAACGAACTTCCGGCCGGGCCTGGGCCGAAGACGTCGGCAGAGGACGCCCGGGGACTCTGCTTTCTGCGTTCCAGTTACCAGCTTTCCTCTCACTTTAGAAAACCTCCATTCGGTATTACATTTTGCAACGAGAGGGACTGCAGAGTGCTAGAGTGGGTGGACGGCAGGCTCCGGTCCACAGCTGGGGTTTTTCCCATGTTCCTGGGGGAACAGGGTAACTGAGCCAACAGGAGTGTAAATACATCCTCTGAGAAAAGGGCAGGCACCGCACAGGAGGCTTCTGACACCGATGGTTCTGACAGACTTTCGTAGTTTACTGATTACACGTGGTATGGCACGGCTCTTCATCCCAATATATTTCCCCGCAAATGGCTCATCATTTATCGTCTTTTTGAAGATCCCTTCAACACCTTAGAAACTGACCTGAACAGTGACTACGGGAAGCACACCTCCCAGATTTGAGCAGTAAACATATGCCTGACTCTGAGTGCGAAGGACGGGAGAGCCTGCAGCTAACGAGGGAGGGCATGTGTGGTGCAGTACAAGGCAGGTACGGGGC
The DNA here is from genome assembly GCF_902729225.1 of Pteropus medius. Lineage (NCBI taxonomy): Eukaryota > Metazoa > Chordata > Mammalia > Chiroptera > Pteropodidae > Pteropus > Pteropus medius. Next base: position 8,671,626 of record NW_024356249.1, on the reverse strand, counting down.
TTCTTGTAGCCAAAGGTCTGCAGAGTTTTCTTTACTTACTGCAGAAAAAAAGAGCCAGTGTGTGTCCAAAGATCTTAAGAGGCCTTTAACCTACCTGAGGACAAATTCATTTTTTATTATTTCATTTTATGATAACGTTCAGTCTTTCTCATTCTTGCACATCCATACTTAGAAAAAAGAATGAGTAATATTAAAACGAAGTAACGGCACATTGCACAGCCTGACACGACTGAGATATAAAACATATGCAATACTAATACTGTGCTACATTCTTCACACATAAAACTTTAAAGGAGGCTTATTATAGAACAAGTGGGAATCCCCCATGTGAATTTAAGAATCTTTTGAGTGACTGAAAGTAGACTTGAGGGGCCAGGGAAAGGATTTCCCCTGGAGCTGATTAAAAACATTATTCTGGTTTTGAGTTGTCATACCGAGTGACCATGAAGTGTGCAAAAAGCCCTCTTAAAATGTATTTTTAAACTCTTTTCCTAGTACTAGATTCTAAAATTGAATTCAAGACAAAATGACACACTCAAAATAATTCCTTAAATAAGTTCACAATAATAAGAAGGAACATAAAGTTCTAATGTTCTGAAAAATATTTTACCTGGTCCATCTTAATGAAATGTTTGCAATTCTGGGTGAAGTTAACTGTTTGCAAAGGTGGGTTTGCAAAACTGGTTATTTTCGGCATTGCAAAGTTTATCACAAGGTTTTTTGAAACAGTTAAGTTACCTAAGAGCATGTAAATGATGGATTCGATGAACAAAACATTATTTATAATTTATATATTCCATTTCAAGAACATTCCCCAGTACATGCTAAAACAATAATGTTATTATTCTTTCATTCCTATTTAGAAATGGATTTGAAGTGAAAATGCTAATAAAGTCACGTGAGTTGAGTGCAAAAGTAATCAGACAATAAAAAATCAAATTCATTGAGAATTTTGCCCCCAAAACAACAAGCAATCTGTAATCTGAACTCCTATGGTTCAGCTACCTTACAGGTAAAAGAGGTGTGTGGAGGGCTAAACCGCCTGTTAGGATGTCAGAACAGGTGTCAGGGCATTAAAAATCATCAATTTTTAAGACAATGTTATACGTAGAAAGAGTTCCATCAAATTAATTAGAATAAATATATTTTGGTATATGTATTAGACATGCTGCAGTATGGATAAAATGTTCTTATGCTAAACTTCTTACCCCACCAGTAGAAGAAAAATGAGGCTTCCTTATGTTGAAAAGAATAAAGTACAAGCTGTGAGACCATATGAGCAGATCGGAGCAGCCCACGTGGTACACCGATGCAGTGTACAGGGTATAAAGCTTTTAAAATAAAACCAATAAACCAAACATGTAAGGACTAGATTTAATACAGCTACTAACTATGGCAAATCCTTTTTAGGTCTAGGCAATTTTTATTTGTTCTTAAGGCTTTAAACACAAAATCAATACATTCAGAGTACAAAAAAATTATAGCCATGGTTTAAATGTAACAGGGTACAGACAAATAAGACAATTAACAAAATGATCAAACTGAGTCTACACTATGCTCAGTGACTTACTTCCAAAGAGTAGAGCATGGAAATGGGAGGAGGGGATAAATTTACATTGGCAAAATCTGGAAAACGCTACCCTGGCCAGGTTCAAGGTCAACATCAGGATAAGTCATGTTGACGGCATGTTCTCTTCAAACATGCAATAAGAGTGTCATTGCACCTCTGTGGTCTTCCTCTCAAAAACCCATGATCCCAGTCTAATGATCAGAAAAACATAAGAAAAATCCAAACTGAGGGACATTCTACAAAAATATCTAACCAGCATTCCTCAAAACTGACGAGGTCATCGAAACCAAGGCAAGTCTGAAAAATTGTCACAGACCAGAGGAAATTAAGGAGACATGATGACAAAATGTAATGTGATATCCTGGGTGGAGCCCGGGATCCTAGAAGAGAAAAAGATATTAGGGAAAAACTAGTGAGATCTAAACAAAGTATACATCTTAGTTAGTAGTAACGTAGTAACGTTTTTTCCCAATTTTGACAAATGTAACATAATAACAGCAGAGTCAACAACTGGGGTGACTGTGAAAGGGACATATGGGAACTCTCTGTACTACCTTGGCAAACTTTCTTCAAATCTAAAATTACTTTAAATACAGGGTTTATTTAAACTTTTAAAAACTGAGCCCACAGCACGGATGTATGGACGTCGGCTGTGTGCTGCAGCACTGGTTATACCAACGCCACAGGCTAGGGTCCTGACCACTCTGGATGCTGACCAACAGACACTTCGGTCAATTTGAGAACCTGTCTAAGACGCCAAGAGACCACAGATGGCATGCATGTGACAAAAACAAACATCTCCGAAGAGCCTAACACTTCCATTTGAAGTGAAAAACAGGCAGTTTTATGCAAGAAAGAAAGACAAAGGCTAAATGGGTTGGCCCAGAGCCACATGACAAACACATGACAAACCAGCCTTCAATCTTCACTTAGCAAACCCCATTGCCAGATTCCAAGCAGGTGTGAAAAAGAGTTATGCAGACTTCCCTCACATATCCGACAGGCTTTGTGTACTGTTTCTTTACCATGAAAAAAAGGTAAATCAGAGAAGTAGGGGTATAGATATTATTATTTTCAAGAATCTGCTCAGTTGAGGGACATGAGGTACCATGAAAGCCATGTTTTATAAGGAGGCGGCAAAACTCTGAAGGGCCGCTCAATACAGAAAACATTTTGTTTTTACAGAATAAACCTGTGGCCTGATTCTGTCTGTTGCAATGATTTTCTTTAATTGCCTCAAATTTTAATCAAAAAGGAAATCTAGGGATTTATCTTTTCTAACCCCAAAGTTCCAGAATTTATAAATTAGATGAACATGCAGTACTGAGTAGGCCAGAAAATTAAAATAGAAATGCCTTTATGATTTTTCTTCAGAAAACCAATACACTGTCAATAAATATCATAATAGTTTTAAAGGGAAAGTAACCGATTATGTCAAGTTCATCTGAAATGAAAAGGATGCAGAAATAGCCCAGGAAAATCTGAAAAATAGTAATAGTAATGATGGAGAGGGTCTTGTTTTACCAGCTCTAATAATTAAAATAGTGGGGCGTCGATCTGAAATAGACAGATATGCTACTATGAAAGATTAATGTAAATAAAAACAAGAAATTGGTATGTTTCTTCAAACGTTTATTGAGTGCCTGCTATGTAGGAGCACGGCTGATGGTTACTTGATGGCGAGACAAAAAAGGCCAAGTCGGTCAAAGCAAAAGGACAAAGTATGCGATAACCGGCTAACTATCTGCGAAGACAGTTAAGTCAGACACATTTCTCGAATCTTACACCTAAATACATCCCAGATAAATATTTAATTATCTATTCTTAACATTACTAGAATAAAACATAGGTGAATATTTACATATAATTTTGTGATGGGAAAGATGGGAGTTCAAGAATAATCATTGTGAATAGGTTAATCTAAATGTTAATAGAGGCATGATTTAATAAATTACCATCTAGCCAAGTAATGGATGGTTATATAGTGATTAAGTTGTGGGTGAAGATATTTATTAACATAATAATGTCAGTATTTAGTAAAAAAAAAAGTAAGTTATAAAAAGTATGTGTACGGTAAAAAGATTTAAATATGGATATTAAAGAAGAAATCAACAGGAAACAGTTATTCAGCAAAGTTGTCAATTCTCCTCAAACCAATCTATAAATTTAACACATAAACTCACTCAAAGGAAATGTTTCTCATGGAGCCTCATTCTAAAATCCATAGAGAAGAGCAAAAGGCAAAAAGAAGGGATAATTTTAAAGAAGAACAAGGAGAAGGGAGGACTTACCTTACCAGGCAACAAGACACCATAAAGAAATAAAATCATAATAAAGAAAGTGTGAAATTAGAACAGGAAAATATAATCGACCAGTAGAACAAAATAACCCCCCAAATTAGTGAACACACAATGAAACATATGTATGATGGATTACTGAATCACACACTTGAAACCTACATGATTTTATTAACCAATGTCACCCCAACAAATTTAATTTTAAAAAAAGATCTACACAAATGGAAACTTGATATGACAAAATGCCACCGCACTTCAGTGGAGAAAACATGCACTAGTGAATAAATGCTGCTGGGAAAACCAGTTATCCATAGAAAAATAAAATAAGGTATCTATACCTCACAATACACACAAAACTCCATTTTAGATGGGCTACAATGTGAAACTGTGAAAAGCAAAGCTTTAAAACTTTTGTTAGAAAACAGAGAATATTTTATATGACCTCAGCTTAAGGAAGAATTTTTAAAATAAGACACAAAGAAACAATGCACAAAGGATAGGACAGATTAAATTTGTACTGAATGGAAAACTCCTATTCAACAGAAGACATTACTTAAAAAGTGAACAATCAAGCCAAAAATCCAGAGATATTTGTACATATATAGGCAACAAAGAATGGGTAAGAAAAAAATATAAAGATTGCCTACAAATTAATAAGAAAAAAAAACAGGAAAATGGGTAGGTGATTGGAATACACATTTCAGAGAAGAAACTCGAGTAGCTAATAAACACATAAATTCTCAATCTCTCCAGTAATCAACAAAATTCTAGTTAAAACCATAATTGCAATATCATTTTATACCCATCAAACTGGCGAAGTTAAAGTCTGACAATGACAAGGGGTTTTAGGAACATGGAGCAAGATACAACTACTTGGGACAGCAATTTCATTACAATTATTAAATCTGAAGCTATGCATATCCTAAATCCCAAGAATTTTCTGGTTATATACCCCAGATTAACTAAGTACATGCACTGAGATATATAAATAAATTCTTAGAGCCATATTTTTTCAATAGTGAACGACTGCAAAACTTAAATAAATGGAAAATGTATTTTAAAACTGTGACATATTTATAAAACTGAAAACTATAAAACCAAACAAGTGATTACAGCTATAAATTCAATATGAATAAATCTCAAAAACATAACTTTGGGTCAAAAAGGCAAGCTGCAATGATGTGGAGAATATGTACTACAGTGAGTGCTGACATGTGCTTAGGTCTCGCTTAGACACCGAAGGGCTATTTGTCCAGCTACTGTGCATGCTGCAAGCTGACAATCCCCAGTCGAAGAGAGTCACTTCACCAAAGTCCCATTCCCTCTCCATGGACAGACAGCCTGCATCCAATTACCAGTCAAGGTGAGGCTACAAATGCTTGGTCCCTCATCCCACTTGAGACAATTAAGAATGGCTATCGCACCTTCAGTGCTCCCCTTGGGGTCAGCTGAGGCTTTTCCTGTGACTGTGTTGCAGCCCAGTTTCTTTCTATGCCCAATCCCGCTTCCTTCTCTTCCACAGGTAATTGATTTTAGGTTAATCTGAAAATCTCCCTCAGTAAATTTCCTGTATGTTCTGCTTTCTTTGGAATTGATAAATAGATAGATAGATAGATAGATAGATAGATAGATAGATAGATAGATAGACAGACAGACAGATAGGCTTATAAACTGCAGAAATTTATTTCTCACAGTTCCGGAAGCTGGGAAGTTCAAGATCAAGGTGCTGGCAGATTCGGTGTCTGGTGAGAGGTCCCTTCCTGGGTCACAGATGCCTCACATGGTGGAAGAGTTGGAATTCTACTTTCAACAGACACAATTTATATCTCGTTTGAAAGCATGTATTGCACAAATTTAAGAAGATTACAATCATACCAAGTTATCTTTCCCGACCACAATGGAATGAAACTAGAAATCAACAGAAGGAAAACTAGAAAATTCACAAGCATGTGGAAATTAAATAACATGCCCTTGAACAACCAATGGGTCATAGAAAAAATCAAAAGTGAAATTAGAAAATATCTTGAGAGAAACAAAAACAAAAACACAGCATCCAAAACTTATGGGATGCAAAAAAGTAATATTAAGAGAGAATAGTGGTAAACACCTACGTTAAAAAAGAAGAAAGGTCCTATATAAACAAGCTAACTTTACAACTCAAGGAAATAGAAAAAGAACAAACTTAGCAGAAGGAAGGAAATAACAAACATTGGAGCAGAAATAAATGGAATAAAAAGTAGAAAAATATCAACAAAACTAAGAGGTGATTTTTTGAAAAGATCAACAAAATTGACAAACCTTGACAAAAGACAAAAACGAGAGAAGACTCAAATAAAATCAGAAATGAGAGAGACATAACAACTGATGCCACAGAAATAAAGAAGATTTCATATCAACAAATGGAATAACCTAGAAGAAATGAATAAATTCCTAGAAACACACAAGACTAGAATATACGAAGACTGAATCATGAAGAAATAGAAAACATGAACAGATCTGTAACTGGTAAGTAGGTTGAATCAGTCATAAAAGACTTCCCAACGAAGAAAAGCCCAGAACCAATGGCTTCACTGGCGAATTATATCAAATATTTAAAGAAATATTAAAGCTACTCTTCTCAAACTGGCACTAGCATAAAGACAGATGTGTAAGATCAATGGAACAGAACAAAAAAAAAAACAGAAGTAAGTCCATGCGTATATAGTCACTCGATCTTCAATTAGGGCACCAAGAAAACGCAAAGGGGAGAGGACACGGTCTTCAGTAATTGGTGCTAGAAAACTGGATGCAAAAGAATGAAACTGGACCCTTACCTTATATCATACGCAAAAGTCAACTCGACATGGGTTAAAGACTTAAACATAAGAGAGCCGAAACTGTAAAACTAGAAGAAAATACAAAAGAAAAGTTTCACGACGTTGATCGTGCACCAAAAGCAAAATCAGAAAAGTGGGACTACATCAAAGTGAAAAGCTTTTGCACGGGAAAGGAAATAATCGGCGAAAAGGAAATACATTGAATGGGAGAAAACGACTGCAAACCACATACGGGTACCCTAATATCCACGGTACATAAAGACCCCTACAATTCAACAGTAAATAAGTAAGTAAGTAAATAAATAAATAAAAAGACTTAAAAATGGGCAAAACACGTGAACAGACATTGCTCCAAAGAAGACATACAAATGGCTAACAGGTATCCGAAAAACTGACCAACATCACCAATCGGCAGGGAAATGCAAATCAAAACCACGGAATCATCTCACCTGTTAGAATAGCCATGAACCAAAATAAATGAATAAATACCAAGTGTTGGCAAGGATGTGAACAAAATGAGAACCCTTGTGCACTGTTGGTGGGAACATAAAATGGTGCGGCTGCTGTGGAAAACAATATGGAGCTTCTTTAAAATATTAAAAATAGAACTACCATATGACCCAGCAACTCCACTTCTGGATAGTTATCCAAAACAACTGAAATCGGGATCTCAAAGAGGTATTTGCATTACCATGTTCGCTGTAGCATTATTCACATTAGCCAAAAAAGGTTAAAAAACAAAAACAAAAACAAAAACAAAAAACTAAGATGTCTACTCGCAGGTGAATGGACAAAGAAACTGTGGTGTGTACATACACTGGAATATTAATCAGCCTTTAAAAGGAAGGAAATCCTGTTATATGCGACAACGTGAAAGGACCTTTAGGACATTATGCTAAGAGAAATAAGCCAATAGCAGAAGGAGGAATATGGCATGATTTCCATTGATATGAAGTATATAAAGGAGTCAAACTCACAGAAGCTCAAAATAGATGACGGTTGTCACGGGAAATGAGGAGCTGCTGCCGAGTGCGTATAAAGTTTCAGCCACGCAAGAGGAAAAAGTTCTAGAGCTCCGCTCTCCAACACCGCTTACGGTCAACAACAACGCACTGCTCGCTTAGAAACTTGGTAAGAAAATTAAAATTCATACTATTCACCATTCCTACTATTTATGTTTAGGAACACATCTGTACTTAGTAAAAGTGTAAAAACATGTGTGAGAATGATAAACACCAAGTTCAGGACAGTTACATCCGTAAGGCTGAAAGGGGAACAGGCTTGTGGAAGAATCCTGTAGTGTTTTAATAGCTACACAACATTCTGATTCCATAATATTCCCTATGCTTTCTTCGTATGCCTGAAATATTCCATAATTTTTTAAAATAACTTTAAAGAAAAGGGACAGCCTGCCCCTGTATCAATTATTCTCTTCTTTTTACCACAATAAACAAGATGGATGACATTCATATGGACAACAGATTATCATGGACGTTTCCACATTTTGGAACAAGAACAAATTTCATGGTGGAAGCAAAGAAAACAGAGCTACAGAGTTCTTCTATCCTTTAAATTATTATTTTTTTTAATGCTGCAATCTCAAAAGTATTTACAAGTTTGTAATTCCTTGCAGTGTACCAGCAGTGTTCATTTTAAACTGGCTGCTCCACAGATAAAATCATGCCATATAATTCCTATAGTAATTCCACTTCTTCCTGCTCAAGAAATTATCAGATTTCAAATGAGTGAGAATGAAAGTAAAGGGGTAACTTTGCTTTTTTGCCAAGTTTCAAACATAGTAGGTGCCATAATTTGAACCAATGAAGTTTGACTGTAAACCAAGAACAAGTCTCAGAGAAAATTCCTAAAAGTAGAATTCAGAGTAAAAAGAGATGCCTAAGATTGTTCTTTCTAAATTCACATTTTCCAATACAAAAAATACTTAAGTATAATTTAGTTATGTTAAACACAACGTGCTCATGATTTCCGTATACAAATGCTGGCAAAATGAAGAGATGATCCAGACAATTTAAATCTAAAAGCATAGTGAAAGGAAACATTCACATAATTGAGATTAAAAAAAAAAAAAAAGACTTCCCTAAATTTATTAGAATAATTCCATAACTGCTATCTTCACTCTTATTTGTTTAGCTCTGATCTTGGTTTCAAATTTCAAAATTTCACCGTATATTAAAATTAGTTCCGTGTCCCTAGGGTTGATTCACAATGTTTTTCCTTGTCCCCACTCAACCTTCTGAGCAATGTATGACAGCAAAACATCACATAAAAGAATCCAGAAGCTCAAATAAGGAAAAAAAAGCTGGGGGTTGGGCGAGAAGGAACAAATTCAAAGACTTCTTGACTTACTAATTTAAAGCAAACAGGTTTTGTATGTATCCAAGAAATTGAGCAAACAATCCAATTTATCTTTAACCAATATTAATTATTCAGGACCGGTACTGAGAAACTAAATTTTGGATCCTGTATTTGTTTGATATAAAAGACACAGTCACAAAGTAAAAAAAAAACAAAAACAAAAAAACACAAAATAAATAAATCGAAATTCTCAGGTATAGATAGACAAAAATAAAGGGGAGGGGGTGTTTATTTGGAATAAAATCTGTAATTATCTATGTTGTCAAAAGCTTTCATATCTTAAAAGGAATTTTATTCACAATCTCTTCCTTTTCATCACTACATGTTTCGAGTTCCCTTTCTCTTAACATTGTCGACAAATCTTTTTCTTTCACATTTTCCCAGCAATCCGCTGGATCCTAACTTTCCAGCCACATTTTAGAAAAGAATTCAGACCTCAGCTCAGGGTAGCAACAACGCAGGCTCTCCCTCTTGTGGTACAAAAGGAAACTGCCCGTCTGCACTGGGACGCAAACCCGGAAGTTATTTCTGAGTTTTACAGCAGCTGGGGCAGGTACTTCATTGTCTTCATTTTACACACAAGGAAAGAGCCTAACTGAGGTTAAGCAACTCACTTCCTCAAAATACCTCACCCAAGAATACATTTAAAGCAGGATCTGACCTCACATTACCAAAAGATAAGTCTGAAGCAATAGGGAGAACCTATTCTTAACTCCTCCTGTTCTGATGTACTTTCAAAGCAACTGTTTAGATAGTGTTATTATCAGTTTAGTATAATATATTCGTGATCATTAACAAAATAGGAAAGTGAAAAATGGGCTCAAGTTTTCATAAAAAAAAGTTATTTTCCAAATTATTTTTCAATGTTCTCAAAAAAGTACAAAAATGGGGTATTATTTTGTATATCATGGATCTCCTTATCAAAAGTAATTCTTTCAAAAGAAAAACAAGGCAGAAATAATGAGAATGGCCAAACTAAGAAACTGTCCATCTCGTTTACCCCCATGCTTACATCATGTCCATGTCATATCCCATGCTCCTTTCAGTCCCATCTTTAGAATGCCAGACAAAAACGAGTGTCCCATAAATCTTCGTTGAGTAAAGGATTTGTTTGGGGAAGAGAGAAAAGAAGAAAAAAGGGAATATGGTTACACAGCTGCTACCTTATTTGGAAAAATAGCTGAATGAATTTCAGTCAAAGGATTGGTTGTTTCTAAAAGAAATTTTTTCTTTGTGCAGGGACTTGGGCAGAACCATGAGCAAAAAAATGTTCTCGTAAGATTCTGATTTAGGTAATTTTCTACCTGAAATATACCCACCCACTTTTACCTAAGAAAGTAAAGTTCTGTCTCTAAGTTTGTATGTGAGGATATGCAGGAGCAAAGGCATAAGGTCACCAACTCCTTGTCTGGTGCCAAACACGGCCGGACCCAGCTAGAGGTGTTCCAGAGGGTTGCTTTCTCTTCCTTTGCTCTGTGCTCTCCTGCTCTCTGAAAGGATCTCGTGCTCAGGTTATGCTCGGATTTCTCCATGTATCTGGGATTTCTCCGCCTATCTGGGGTTGAGGGCAGTGGCTGGGCACCCCAGGCCTGGAACGGTGGTGTGCCTTTCAGTATCTAAAGAATACAAAGGAGTTAGGCCATCATCTATTTTTCTTCCTAAAAGCTGAAAGGTGGAGGACAACATCCCACTACACATTTGAACTACTTTACATGAACAGAATATTAACCTAAGAAACTACCATTTCTTCCAGTAGTGAGTGTTAATAGTTATTAAACATAAAACCAATCATTCTAAACCAATGTTCACATGCAAGGGAAACACAGCTGTTACTGAACGAGAAATTCTGGAAAAAGCAACTAATAAAGATTGCCATTTTCATTAGAATCAAAGGAGCATCTGACACAGAACATTAATTCGATGGTTCTCACTAAAGTATTCCAAGGCAATATTATTGCAATGAAATCAGCAATATAGTCTAATTTCTTGAATAGTCACCTTAAAGAGAATTTACAAATCTGACTGGCCATCCATTTTATTAACTGCTTTTTTGAGGTATAATTTATATGCCATGAAAGTCATCCATTTAAATGTACATTTACATGAGCTTTAGTAAATTTATCCAACCACACAACTATTACCAAGAATGCTTCCATCACCCCAACCGTTCCTTTGTACCTGTTTACAGCCAATCTCTCTGTTCCCTCCTCTGGCTCCAGGCAACCACTGATCTGACCTATGGTTTTGCCTTTTCTAAAGATTTCATATAAATAGTATCATACAATATATAGTCCTTTGTTTCTAGCTTCTTTCAGTTGGCATAATGTTTTTGAGGTTCATCCATGTTGTCATATATATCAGTAGCATGAATCAGAACTTCAGTCTTTTTCACGACTGAATAATATTCCCTTGTGTGGATAACATTTTGTTTTATTCATTCGCCAGCTAATGAATTTGGATTGTGTCTGGTTTTTATCTTTTGTGAATAATGCCGTTGTGAACATTTGTTTGGTTTTTGAATGGGCACAATTTTTTAAATAACCTTATCAGATGTGATTGCTTTATAATAAATTATACATATTTAAAGTATACAATTTGACATACATATACACCCATGAAACTATCATGCATAACCAAGAAAATGAATATATACATCACCTCCAGTGTTTCCTTGTGCCCCTCTCTTTGGGATCTTTTTCTCTTTCCTCTCCCAAGACATCCTCAGGTAACCACTGATCCACTCTCTGTCACTATAGAGTAGTCTGCATTTTCTAGAATTTCAGTTAAATGGAACTTGAAGAGGGGTACATCTGGTTTTTCCATGCAACATAATTATTTCGAGATTCAACCACGTCGCTAAGTGTATCAGTAAGTCCATTTGTTTTCACTGAGTAGCATTCCACTGTGTGGATATGCCACAATTTGCTTATCCATTCATCTGTTGGTGGATGCTTACCTTAGTCCCAGTTTTTGGCAATCGCAACTTAAGCTGCTATGAACATTGTATGCAAGTCTTTGTCCACTGGACTTTTAAAGAGACTGCCAAACTATTTTCCAGCATGTTGGCTACATATTGTATTCCCACCGGCAACATGTGAGGATTCTGGTGTTTCCACATCCTTGTCAACAAACACATGGAATGTCAGTCTTTTTCAATTTAGTCATTAGAATGAGTGTGGAGCAATATCTTACTATGGCTTTAATTTTCATTTCCCTAATGACTAATGATGTTGAAACTCTTTTCATGTGTTTACTTGCCATTCATGTATCTTCTTTGGTGAAATGTCTATCCAAATTTAAATTGCACATATTTAAATTGAGTCGCTGTCTTAGGACTGAGTTTTTAGAGTTCTTTACGTATTTTCTAGATACAAACCTTTTATCAGACATGTATTTTGTAAATATTTTCTCCTAGTACATGACTTTTTATTTTCTTAATGGTGATGTCTTTTAAAAACCAAAACTTTAATTTTAATGAAGTCCAAGTCATTTTTTCTTTGATACTTAACACTTTTTATATCGTTTTTGCTAAATCCTTGTCTAACCCAAGACACAAAGACTTTCCGCCATGTTTTCTTTTTCATGTTTTGTTCTATGATCCATTTTAAGTTCATTTTCGTGTGTGATGTAAGGTAAAAGTTGAGGTACATTTTGCTTCACATGGATATCCCATTGTTGCAGTGCTGTCTGTTGGATTACTTTAGCACCTTTGTTGAAAATCAACTGACTACACAATGTGTCTACTTCTGGATGTTCTGTCCCACTGACCTAGATGTCTATCTGTATCTGTATAGTATACCGTATATTACTATAGCTTTATGGTAAGTTCTGAAATCAAATTGTATAGGTCCTCCAACTTTCTTATTTTTTTTTTAAGTCATTTTGACTATTTTAGATTCTCTCCATTTCCATACGAATCTTAGAATCTGTTTGCCAATTTCTATAAATATTCTTCTACAAAAATCCTTTCTGAGATCTTGACAATGACTTTCTTGACTCTACAGATCAATTTGTGGAAAGGTGCTGCATTAACAGTATTGAGTCTTCCAACCTATGAATATGGTATATATTCCCACTTGTTTAGGTATACTTAAATTTCTCTCAGCTAAACCTTTTTTTTTTTCCTTTTTGATCCTTTAATTGCCACATTTCTAGCCTCTGGGAGTGGCAGTTGGCTACTGTATCGTTTTGACGTGACTCCAGTGATCTTTTCTCAGCAAAATCTTACCCAAAGCTCCAACATATTTATCGTCTGCCTTTTCCGGTGCCCAGAAATCATTGTTTTTGTCAATCTTTTCCAGTTTTTATACTTGTTTTATTCAAAAAGAGAATCATCATCATTAGTGGCAGTGATCTTGGCTATCCATTTGAAATTTCTCCATTTTCCATAACATAATCTCTTACAAAAATAAAGTATGACTACAACTCCACTTCAAGTATCAAATATAGAAATGCTCTCAAGTCTGACATAAAATTTGTCATCATAGCTTGAACATTTTCCATTTGGAGAGTGAGTCCTCCACACGTAAACTAACGAAAGAGTCAGATGTTCAGTAATTTTGAGGATCCTAGGGAATAAACTGATTGATTGTTTGGACCTCAGCCATGGCTCCTGACCACAAAACTCTGTGACAGCCCAAATACGATAGATCCTGAGGTGTTATCAACAAAGCTTGACACAGGCAAAGGCAAATTCTTAAAGATTCTATTAGAATTACCACGCGTTGTAATTATCCTCAACCCAGATTTTGTTACGTTCCACTTTTTCTCCAGTTATGACAAATACTGTCACAAAATTCTTAAGCCTAACTTGCTTTTAACATTATTACTTAATATCTATAGAATGGTTTATAGTCATCAAAGCTCTTTCACCTACTACCCTGTTTGATCCTCATAAAAACCTCATGTCGTAGGCAGAGCAAATATTATCGTTTTATACCTGTTGAGACTGAAATACAGAGGGATTAAATGTTCCACATAGCCAGTAAATCAGATCTAAGATCTAGTTATTCTGGTAATGTGTGTCTCTGCCTCAATTTCTTCTAATGCTTTGATAACTTCCTTTAAGGTAAGGAAAAGAAATTAAACCCCAAACATTAGCTGTCTCAACACTTTCGGTTGAGAGTAACTAGTTTAACAGTTGTTTCCTTAACATTTTTAGTTACTGGAATGTGAATACAGGCCATGAGAAAGAAGAAATAAAGCCAAATTTCATAAAGATTGCAAAAGCAACCTTCAACCTAAGTAATGCTGATCTACACACACCTCCCTTACAAAACACAATTCTCTGAAATCCTCCTAGGAGAGAAACACTAATCCTCCCCACGTACGCACACGGAGGTGGTAGCCTTAAGTGTCACAAATCTGGTAGGTATTTCAGAAGAGTATCTTGAAATCTAATACTTGCACTGAGAGAAACATGTGGCAATTTTTCTCATCTGAAAAACTAAAATCGAAAACTTCCTTGACCCTTCTTGACTCCACAGTTCCTCAGAAGCGTCTGTATACTTACCCTCTTTGATTCATTTCCTCCCATTCTCCCTTGACTCTAGTCCACTCCAACACTTCACTGAAACACTCTGGTCAAGGTCACTAGTAACCTCCCCATTGCTAAATCCAATGACCAGTTTTCAGCTCACATCCTACCTGACCCACCAGCAGCAACTGAGGCCGGTTACTTTTGCTTCCCTGAAACGCTCCGTTCCCTTGGAGACCAGACTATCCCATATTCCCACCTTATGGTCCATTCCTCAGTCTCCCTTGTTGAATCCATCTCATTTCCCAAACTCCAGAGGGTGCAGTGGTCCCTGACTCTCCTTTTTTCTATCTACTCTTACTCCCTTGGTGGTCTCAACTCTTCTTCAGGCTTTAAATAACAGCTAAATGCCAATGACTTTGCCTCTTTGACCCTCACTTCTCTCTACCTGAACTCATCTGTCTCTTTGACCTTTCCACTTAGATGTTTGAAGTGCCATCTCAAATTTAATGTGTCCAAAGTAGAGCTCCTGCTGTTGCCCCAAATCAATTCCTCCCACGACCCTCCCGGATTCAACAAAAGGCAACTCCATTCTTCAGTTATTCTGGCCAAAAATAATCACCATTGACACATCTCTTTCTTTTTCATCCGTTTTCAACTTCACAGCAACATATAACTAGAATTTCATTCCTTCCCTTGGTTATGGTCTCAGGCACCATCATCGCTCAACTGGGTCACTGCAGGAGTCTTGAATTGGGTCTCTCTGCTTCACCCTTGCAATGCCCCCATACTCACCTGCCCCCATACTCACCCCAGGCTATTCTAATCACAGCAGCTTCAACAGAAAAATCATCTTACTCTCTTCTCAAACCCTACCAATTCCTTTTCATCTTGCTCAAAGCCAAAATCCTTATAAAAGCCACTGCTCACATCCATTATCTTTCATCTCCTTCTGTCCCCGTCACTCACTCCATTCTAACCAATCACAAAGCCTCCTACTGTCCAACAAGACAAGCACACCCCTGCCTCAAGAGCTTTGCATTTCCTATTCCCGCTGCCTAGATCACTCTTCCCCCGAATACCTACAGGTCTTTTTCTCTCGCCTTCTTTAAGTCTTTGCCCCAAACATCGCCTTTCAAGTGAGGCCTTCCCTGAACACTCTATTTATAATTGAACCCCTTACATTTTCACCAAAGCACTATTGCCTTCCAATAGATTATATATTTCAGTTGTTTATAGTCTGTCTCTTTCTGATAGACTGTCAACTCCATGAAGGCAGAAAGTTTTGTTTATTTTGCTCACTACTGTATCACGAGTACTTAGAATACTGTCAGGCAAATGGTAGGTACTCATTAAATATTTAATGAATCAAAGAATCACCTTCTTAAAACAATATAGATTTATATTAACTGATCCATACACAGACCAGGAGGTTGAAGGCCTACAGAAGGCTGAGTAATGGATAACTAAGAATGTTGATTGTATATGATGATACAGACCGGTTCTCTCCATTAGAAATAGAACGTAAGCCACAAGTAATTTAAAAATTTACTAGCAGATACATAAAAAAGTAAAAAAATAAGTTAAATTTATTTTAATATTATTTAACCTTACATATGTAAAATATTGCTACTTCAACATGTAATTCATACAAAAATGATGCATAAAATTTCTTAGCCTTTTTTTCATACTAAGTCTTTGAAATGTGGTGGGGATTTTATGCACGGCACATCTCAGTTGGACTAGCCACATATCAAATGTCAACAGCTACATGTGGCCAGTGACTGCCACATGGGACCAGCACAGATACAGACCAAAACTAAATAACCCCATCATAGAGGGGAACATCTTGAATATTTATTCATTGCATTTCAAACAACGCCCTGATACGATCTCATGGTTTCCTAGTTTTGTCAAACAGTTTCAATGGATAGGACAAGAGTAACAATAACTTCCATTCTGAGAAACCAGTTTATATCAAGATAACTGGTTCAATTCTTTAAAGTTCATTCAGATGGGAATTTTTTGACATTCGATAGTATTTTGTATTAGTTTCAGGTGTACAGCATAGTGGTTAAGACAGTTACATAATTTATAAACTGATCCCTGATAAGTCTCGTACCTGTCTGACACCAACCACAATTACAATGTTACTGACTATATTCTCTATGCTGCACTTTATCTCCCTGTGAGTATTCTGTGTCTAACAATTTGTACTTCTTAGTCACTTCACCTTTTTCTCCCAGCTCCCCAAGCTCCCCCACTAAAATCTGGTAACCATCAAATTTGTTCCCTGTATCTATGAGTCTGTTTCTGTTTTGTTTTTATTTTGTACTTTAGATTCTACATATAAGTGAAAAATGAAACTAGACTACCTTCTTATACCATATATAAGAATAAACTCAAAATGGATTAAAGACTTAAATGTAAGACCTGAAACCATAAAACTCCTGGAAGTAAACATAGGCAGTAAACTCTCTGGCATTGCTCTTAGTAATATTTTTTTCTAATATATCTCCTCAAGCAAAGGGAATCAAATGGAAAAATCAACAAATGGGACTATATCAAAGTAAAAAGTTTTTGCACAGTGAAGGAAACCATCAACAAAACAAAAAGACAACCTACTGATTGGGAGAAGGCATTTGCCAATGACACATTCACTAAGGGGTTAAAATTTATAAGAACTCATGCGACTTAACACCAAAAAAAAAAACCGATCCAATTAAAAAATGGACAGAGGACCTGAACAGACATTTCTCCAAAGAGGACATACAGATGGCCAACAGACATATTAAAAGATGTTCAATGTCACTAATCATCAAAGAAATGTAAACTAAAACCACAATGGGATAACACCTCACACCTGTCGGAATGGCCACCATCAGTAAATCAACAAACAACAGTGTTGGCAGGGATATGGAGAAAAGGGAACCCTCATGCACTGTTGGTGGGATTGAAAATTGGTGCAGCCACTATGAAAAACAGTATGGAGTTTCCTCAAAAAATTAAGAACAAAACTACTACACCTTATGACCCAGCAATTCCACTTCTAGGTATTTATCCAAAGAAATCTAAAACACTACTTTGAAAAAATATATGCATCTGTATGTTCACTGCAGTGTTATTTATAATAGCCTACATATGGAAGCAACCTAAGTGCCCCTCAATAGATAATTGGATAAAGAAGATGTGGTAGATATATACAATGGAATATTACTCAGCCATAAAAAAATAATGAAATCTTACTACCATCTATGACGACATGGATGGATCTAGAGGGTATTATGTTAAGAAAAATAAGTCTGAGAGAGGAAAACAAATATCATTCAGATGTTTAGATTAGAAAGAATAAATGCCTTTCTTCCCTAGGCTCCTCAATTAAGAAACAAAGTTAGACCTGGAAAGATTCTATGTTCTTTTCTATATTGGCAGGGGAAAAAAATCATTATTTCCAAATAGAATTATTAAATTATTTCCATAAAAAAAAACAACAGTATTTATTTCAAGTTAACCAAAATATATTCTGTTAAAAGATAATTTTTTTGTATAGATGTAGTTGCATTTACAAAATTCAGAACAGTTGTTTTACTAATAATTTTATATTTCAATATATAAAAGTGAAATAAAACACCAAGGAGAATGCTTTTAAATTTTTCATATATGCATTTAAATCCTGTTTCTTAATAGCTAAAGTATTATGCATGGAAATGTTTTCATTATTTTTTTTAATCATCAGGGGATTAATTTCTTCCAGAATCCCATTATTTATAAATATTCACTTATTGGAATTATAATAATTGCCATCATTATTCAACAACAAAATCTAAAGAACTCAATTAAAATGCCTAATATTTTAAAACTTTAAAGTTAAATTTTTTTTTTTTAAAGCACTAAAACAAACACACAGCAGCATCTACTTACTCAGCTGTCACATGGTATTGTCTACTGGCAGGTTCGAGCTTAGATATGGGAGGCAGAGAAACTCTGGGTGGTGAAATATTCCAACTCTTCTAACTTTGAGAAGCAGCAATAAAATGCCTGTGTGAGAAAGAAAACTAGAATTACAACCAAGTTAGAACTCTCGTGAGTGGATCGTCTAGATAGGGAATAACGTGTTTTTTTCTTTCCCTCTCTTTTTTTTTTAAGTGAGGGCTCAGAACAAGTTAATTCATGGCCCTGGAGATGTGGGTAAACTGATACAGCAATACTTGGTATTGCAACTGCCTTTCTGTTTTCAGAAATCTGGGGAGAATCCTAAGTCAGCGCAATAAAATATACATCTTTTACTACAACTTGATCACTTTTTTACCAGTCTGATTGATCGCTAGAGATCCTCCATCTCTAACCATATAATTTATTGTATAAACTAAGACACTTGAAAGTGAAAAGGGGGACTTTTGAAATATTTATTAACCAATGAACTGTTTTTATCATATTGGCTTTATTCTAAAAAATAAAAAAAAAAATGTACATCCATTATAATAAAGCAAAATTTTAAAGTTTCTTTACATGAAAACTTAAAATATCATAAACAGATAATTACTTTTGGTACACATTCATATACTTTAATGTTTTCTTATTAGATTCTGCCTTTTATATGGTGTCACTGGTATTTTACTAAGAAAAAAAGGTTGATATGATCTTATTATTTTTCATTTTTCACAAAGTTGTAACTGTCTTTTTCCAAGTTTCGTTTTATGTTTAATAATTTGAAATCACTAACATCTGACTCTTCTGTACTGATATTATTTTTAACAAGAAAATGCTCTTTTCATAGCTGCTGAGAAACCTGGTAAACTCAAAGCAAATTCTGCTAAATAAAGGATACTATCGATTCTATTTTTTTCATAGCAAAATCATAAGTATTTGAGCCTATTTTCATAGATGTGATCTTTTTGTCTAAACTGTTTTTTTCCCCCACTGTTTTCCCCTCCAATCCATTCACTATACACACTGCGACACAGACAGTTTTTTCCCCAATACAGAATTCATCATGTCCCTTCTCATATTAAAACTTTTCAATGGCTTCCCATCACTCCTAGGATATAATCCAAAACCTTAACACGGCTTCCAGAGCTCTATTCGACCTGGTCCCTTCCTACCTCTCAGGTCACACTGGCCACCTCTCAAATCCTCAAAAGCACCAGTTTGCCCCTGCTCCAGGGCCTCTGCATACTCTGTTCCCTCTCTGCTTGAAACACTCTTCCTCTTGGTCATGGCCACCATTTATTGCTGCGAGGCCTTCTAATACCCCCAGCCCCCGCATCACACCATGGTATTGTCCCTCTCAACAGTACTCTGCCCTTTTCCTACAAAGCATTCATCGAAACCTACATTTACTCATTTGTGTGTTTTTAGAATGCCTATAGACAATAAATCCACCAGACAATAAAAGCTCCATGAGAGTGTAGAGGTCATTCTTGTTGATTCGCCCCTTAATTACCATCCTTTACCCAGCACCTAGCTCAGTCCTTCACACCTAGTGAACCTTCAATAAATGTTTGGTAAACGAATGAATGAAAGACAATGAGAGGGTAAAGAAACAAAGGACAATCTTATTTATTTCAGTCAACTTGTTATCTATGACCAAAATACCTCACAATCCCAAATCCCACTATATCATCAATTGTCCCTTCTATAGAGGGTGATTCTCATCAGCAGATAGCCTATACTTTCTCCCAACCTGGAAGGAAGGAAGGAAGGAAGGAAGGAAGGGAAGGAAGGAAGGAAGGAAGGAAGGAAGGAAGGAAGGAAGGAAGGAAGGAAGGGAGGGGAGGGAGGGAGGAAGGGAGAAAGGAAGGAAGGAGGGAGGGAGGGAGGGAGGGAGGAAGGGAGAAAGGAAGGAAGAAAGGAAGGAAGGAAAGACCTTTCTCTTGACCCCATATTCCCATGAATAAATTCCCCATTAGTCTAATTCAGCTTTACAGGCATACTCAAAAGAGCTGTCTCCAATTCTTTCTTCCCGTTCTCACTTGAACCCATTCCAATCAGGCTTATGTCTCCACCGTTAAGTTAAAGCTATTGTTTAAGTAGTCATCAATGACTTCCACCTTAAACTATCCAATAGCCAGGCGCTGAGGTAGGCACTTTCAACAAATTATCTCATCCATTTAAACAGTTCACCACAACTACCCTATGAGGTAGGCACCAAGGTTATCACCTGAAAGAGGTTAACTAAATTTATTCAAGATCACTTGGGTTGAAAAGCATCAGCAACAGTTTTTACTAAATCTAATAGTTTTCATCTTACTGGAACTGTCAGCGGTATTTGACAGAGCTGATTACTACCCTCTTCCTACAAACACTTTCTTTGCTTGGTTTCCAAGACACCACACTCTCCTCTCCTTCTGCTTCACTGGCCATTCCTTCTTAGACTTCTCGTTATCTAGATTCTGGAGTGTCCCAGGGTCTCGGTTCTCAAACTTCTTTTCTATCAATCCTCTCTCTCCCCTTGGCCATCGCAATGGGACTCATCACTTTAAATATCAAATACCAACAATAAGAACCTGAACCTCTTCCCTGAATTCCAGACTCAGGGAATTCAGATGCCTACCTGACATCGTCCCTTAAGTGTCTAACAGACATTTCACACTTAACGTCCTGATGTTTCCCCTCTAAGACTGATGCTTCTACAGGACCCCCTATCTCAGTAAATGATAATACAATCCTCCAAGTCATTCCTGACTTTTCATTTTCCCTCACACCCCATAGCCAATCCATCAGCCATCCTTTTGGCTCTATCTTAAAAATGTATCTGATTTCTAACTACTTCTCCCTACTCCACCACAACTGTCATCTGAGCCTCCGTCATCTGCAACAGCCTCCCAGCTGATCCTACCCCTGCCTCTCTGCCCACTGTTTTCAGAACAAAAGGCCAGAGTCATACCGATATAACAAAATCACATCGCGCTACTCCTGTGCTCAAGCTCCATAAATTGTTCTCTCTCGTTCAGAACAAAAGGCATTATGATGCCCTACGAGGTCCACAATTGACCCCAGGCACCTCTCAGGCTTCACCTGCTACCACTCTCTCCCTTGCTCACCTCCTGGTCCCACTGCTCTCTCTGTTCTTCGAGGATGTGAACACACTCATGCCAGGGACTTTGCACTTCCTGTTCCCGCTCTACAGAATGTGCTTCTTCACAGACATTTGCAAGGCACCCCCACCCCCGCCACCTACTTTAGGTTTTTAAACAAGTGTCAATCAGTCAGAGAGGCCTTCTCTAGCCACTCTACTTCATGTAACACCCCATCCACACCAGTACATGTTCTACTCCACTTCCCATGATTCACTTTTTCTTGGGTTTTTCTTTTTTAATTAAATTTTCGAGGGTGACACTGGTTAATATAATTACATAAGATTCAAGTGTGCAATTCAATACCATCATACGTGTATTGCATTGTGTTCACCAACCAAAGTCAAATCTCCATCCGTCACTATATATTTGACTCCCATTCCCCTTAACTACCTCCTTCTAATTTACTTGTATTTGTTTATATTCATTCATTCAATCAGTCAGTCAGCCAATCAGTCATATCAGCCCCACTAGATTCCTTGTCCCCCTTTTTTTTCCCTTCCCTCTAGAGAATTTAAGCTTCTTAAGGGAAGAAATTTTTGTTTTGTTCGATATCGTATTCCTCCGGGGGCAGGAAAATGCCTCGCACATAACAAGTCCCTGATATATATTTGATGAATAAATAAATGGCTGAAAATAATATCACGGGTAGGCAGTTTAACTCAATCTCCAGACCCTACTGTTCTCAACAGCAAGCTTTTGCAGAGCATGGACTATGCAGGTAGAACCAAATTTTGCACTGTAACTGGCACACAGTCTTCATATAATTTCATCGTTGATGATCATATTTCCCACTAAAATTTTGGGTTTCCTATATGAATTTTATGTTAAATTTAAGAATTAAAATATTCCATTAACTTTAAGAGTTAAGTAGAATATTTTAAAACATGGCAGCTGGGTCTCAATTATCAATACCAACTCCCTTGAATTACACCACAACCACCGGATGGCTTCCTCCTTCAGGGAGGTATATGTTTATTAACGTTTTGCCTGAGAGCCCTCCATATTGTATTTTTTGCTGCACTGCCCGTAGGATGACCTTGCAGCCATGCAGAGGAAAGCAGGAAGAACAGGGACTGACAGTCTCGTTGTGGTCTCTCTCTCGTTACAAAGGTTCCTCTTTGAACTTCTCAGTATACTCTCCCAAAGGCAGTTCTCAGACTACAGAGAAATGATTTCAAGGTCCCTTTCGTGGGTACGCCTGTCTTCCAAGAGGTCCAGGGCTGTACGAGCCTGCGCACACTTCCATCTCCAATCCCCGGACCCCAGACCTCCACTTGGTTCTTTGTGGGTTCTACATGCGGATATTTTACCAATGCAATACCTTTATGTGCTGAACTAAAATTCACAAATGAAACGAAAGAAAGTTGTATTTTGATACAATTATTCTACTCTTGAACTCTGTTGTCTCGCCAAGAAATTCAAACCATTTGCTTTATTTCCTGAATTACTATTAATCTATAATTTAATGACTAGAAACTACACTTTCAACCATACGCTACAAGTGCACTTAAGTGTCAATATAAAACTGCTGAAATTAGGATAGATCTCAACAACCTAAAAATATATGACCCAGGATAAAAATTCTAGGACTGTATGTCTGGCCATCACCAGTGACATGAGAGGATGAAGAACCACCATTTACTGAGCATCTACTATATGCCAAAAGCATTTTCTCCACGTTATCATATGTAATCCTTATAATAGCTTGTACAGCAGGTGAACAGCACCAAACCTCTAAACCCTGCAAGATGGCCCCCTAATCCCACTAGTGCAACCCCTTCCATGCTGGCTAGATGAGACTCAGTGTTAAAAGGCGGAAATTGGACAGTTTTCACCAGATGGGAAGCTAGTAATTAACATTTGTATTAAAACCGTCATATGTAGTTAACATGAAAATATCAATCTTAAACCTACATGACAGGCTAAAGTGTTTTTAAGTTTTTCTGTTAACTCACCTGAGTAGACTCAAAAGATAAAAACATTCTTCAAAGAAATTGCACTATGCCGTCTATAGTTTTTCAGTTTAGATTTTCATGGGAAAAAAATGAATAATTTATTATATTTGTCCCTCAAATATTCCAAGAAAAAGTTGTTTCTTTTGTGTCATACAAGCGGTGAAGTCTTAAAATACTTTGTTATAAAAATTTATATTAATGAGCACCAGCTCCTTGAAAAAAATATTCCATTGTTAACCTTTGCTCTGAAGTGAACTGGACTTCAGAGTTGGTAAAAATAGAAGCCTAGCTCTTAAAATTCCATGAAAATGTTGTTTGCTTCCTTCAAAATTTAAAAATAAAGTATCTCCACTGCAGGTGTTTGTCAGAGGACTTAAGACGAACAGAATTAAATGATCGCCTATATCACAAACACACTGACAACACTTAATGTTTTAGAGAAAAGAAAAAAAAAAACGATTTAATGGCCCTGTTGACAACCGTGATTTTCTAAGCATAGGTTCCTTAGTACCACTTCCAGCCGGCGGAGGTGCTGGATCTCGCGCCCCCAGAGCTGCTCTCTGCCCCCCTGCCCTGCACCAGCACACACACCAGCACACACACCTCCTGAGCCGTGGTTTTGCACAGACTCCTCGGACTCCGCCTTCTGGAAAACCTAATTCATGCGGACTGCGCTCCTGGATCTTTTACATAACTGTGGTTGAAGATATTTTTCACTAGGTTCTTTAAACAGAGATTCACGTGATAAATTTCTGCTCGAGTTTAGTTCCAGGAAATGTTTGGTTTCTGCAGATGTTTATATGCTTCCGGTTGTCAGTACATGAAAACGATATAAGTCTATGTTTTTCTCACTTGAGCGAGCAGAAAACGTAAAATCAAATATATGGCCCCAATTTGTTCTGCACTGATACATGGAGGTACCTAATCCTTCAACTTCTTTTAGGTAGGGTTGGTTTTATTTTTTATAAAGTTACTTTACTTTTTGGCCTGAAATGTGTAAGCTGCTTTAAGTGTTTTCAGAAGCAAGAAAAGCTGCAAAATGTAAAACATAAAAGACATATAATGTTGACCTCCTTATAGGTTCCAGAATAAAATGGAGAAAGGAAAGCACAGTGGTGTTTTTACACTATGAAGGTATAAATGCCCCAAATTAAATTCTCTGTTACCTAAAAAGATAAGAAAGTTTCCATCGGGAAGCAAAACAGCACTCTCCCCAATTTATTTTAACCCGGTTCATCAGTTCGAATACTCACATATGTACGTTCTTGGTTGAATTCCCTAACAATACTAAAAAGACTGAAATTTTTACAAACTACTTTAGTAAGAGAGTTATTCAAAAATTATTTCAAACATTAAAAACGTTTTAGAAAAGTGAATTAAACTGGTTTACATTCTAACACACTTCATTTGGAAAGTAGTTCAAATGACGTGCATGCATATTGTAATCATAATCAGCCAAGAACTGTTTTTAGGTCCTTCACTCTTTCTCAGTAGTAAGTGACTAAAGTAATAAGTAATGAAAGAATCAATCAAAATCTTTAAGGCATTTATTACTACATTTATACTTTACCTCCTTTGTCACAAAGCATTTGAGACAGCCCATAAAAATTCCAATGTGACAATAAAACCACATTTTACAAATATAAAAATTCAGACAAGAAAAAGAAGCATGCAATTATGTAGGCTAGAAGGTTTCTTAAATTAAGCCATAAATTTCGCCCTACACTATCTGGTTGATAAAGCAAAAAGAGAAAACCAACCGATTACAAAATTGACACTGTCATGAAGGACTGGTAAGTCTCAGGAGAAAGAGAATTTGTTCAGGAATGCAAATATTAGAAATAGTGCTCTAGCATATTATTATGTAAATAATAAACTGAGTTCTTCAATACCATCTCTGATTGATATCCTAAATTGGTTCATCCAGCAGCTTCTTACAGTATATAATATGTGCAGTAAAAAAACAAAGCTCTCAATTATCTGGTTGAATAAAAAATAAAACCAAGAAAGTGTCCTACAGAACTTTCTGCAATGACAAAAATGTTCTATATTATACTGTCCAACATGGCAGCCACTCAGCCACGTGTGGCTGTTGAGCACTCGAAATGAGACTAGTGCAACCAAGAAACTATTTTTAATTATATTTAATTTTAAGAGTCATATTAGAAGAGCAAATATCTATTCATTGGACTGCGCAACTCTAAAACCTTACTTACTAAACTTTTTTTTTAATAGCAGAACCATTTTTCGGTTGGCAAACACAAAGAGAATCTAACATATAAAAAAATTAAAATGGTATATTGTATACGTATTTTATGCTAAAATTTATATTAATTTATAGTCAATAATTAATATGACTATATGAGTTTTCCAATAAAATAACTATTAGAAATTGAAGTTATAAGTGAGAGTTATAAACTTAGATCAACCCCAGTAAACACTATTTCTGTATTTTGAGTGGATGAACTGTGCAATGCCCACATGGGACTTCTAATTACACATTCTGAGCTACCCAATTACCAAAGGCCACACTCAGCAGCCATCTACTCAGAAAGCATGAGAAGTAAACACGGCATGCCGGCAGGGCAATATCAGGTGTTTCTCTTCATGGGAAGGATTTTCCCAGGAATCCACATGGCCATCCAGGAGCTATTCTTTTTGTTATTCAGATGACAGCTCAGATGCAAGAAAATGAGAATCACAGGGTGGGCACAGAGTCAGGTTGGCTTAGAGGCTTTCTGTCCTACATAGAAACCAATACCTCTTTGGTCCGAGTCACAGCTTCCAGAGTCCCCACAAAGTTTACACCCATCTCTGAAAAGTGCTGCCAGGAAAGCTCAAAGCAATTGCTTTTAACCAAGAATTTAGGGTTCATGTATAGTTCCTCCTAGTGTAAATATATTTACTAAATAAAGGTCACTTTTTACCATAAGCAATGTTGCCTAGTACCATAGTTGACTTTCCACTTTTATCCGGATTCAGAGGAAATGATTAAAAAGTTCATCCAAGGTCAGATTTGTCCTTAAAGAATGAGAAATGATTTTGTTAATTCTTTGCCCACTTTCGTGTTAAAAAAAAAAAAATCTGCGTATATCAAGAACAGAAAAGAACGTCCCAACAAAAATCTACAACAAAATTATATTTAATGATTAAATAATATAAGTATTTCCTTTAAAAGCCAGGAAATGAGACCAAGATAACAACCATCACTTCTACTGAATAAGGTAGAGGTCTTAGTCAATGTAATAAAAGAAATAGAAATGAGACATAAAATTTTTTCAGAACTGTCCTTATCTCCCAAGTGATCATTGTTTATATATACAGAATTATGAAGGAAAGCTATTAAAACTAATAAAAAATAAGTTTATCAATGTTGCCGGATATAAGATCAATATACAAAAAAAAAACAACAATATAATTCTTAAAAGTCAAACAACATGACTTCGTAATTTTAATTTAAAAAGCTACCATTTAAAATGGCAATTAAAAAAAAAAAACAAAAAAAACCTGAGTTCATGGATATAGAGAACAGATTGGTTGTCGTCTGCAATGGGGAATGAAAAGGTAACCCAAATGGGTTAAGGGGATCAAAAGGTAAGAATTTCCAGTTATAAAATGAGTAAGTTATGGGGGTATAATATACAGCATGGTAACTACAGTTAATCATACTGTTTTACTTATTTGAAATAAGCTAGGAGAGTAGATCTTAAAAGTTCTCATCACAAGAAAAACAATCCGTGAGTGACTCTAGTGACGGATGTTAACTAGACTTATATTGATGATCCTTTTGCAATGTATACTACTACTGAATCATTATATCGTATACCTGAAACTAATATAATTTGTATATTAATTATATCTTGATTAAAAAAAACACCAGAACCAAATCTGAATTAAAATCAAGCAACATGTTTGTAAACTTTCCTTGGTTCTGATTTTCTAACACAAAATAAAAGAATCGACATAAACACCGATACAGCAGCCTTGGGATTAGGCGTCAAGACAAATGGTTCCATTAGTAACTTTAATAGGAAAGCCTACAGAAAGGATTCAAGCACAAGGCAGCCTATATCAGAGTTCTCACCTCCTTTTTGGGCCACAAAAAAACAAATCCCTAAGGAATAAGACAGTAACAGAAACGGGTTAGAATCTGGGGATGGAAGTACATCGTTAATAAAAGAAAAAAATTTCCCCCAGATGACTGTGGTATATACGCTTCTCCCTCATCCCACGACAAAAGCCTCCAACTCCTGCCCCGTTGAGATCACTGGGTTAGATTTATTCTTTACATTTGTTAAACATTTAACAAATAGTTTATTGAGCACCTACTATGTCACTTTCAGGAAGTGAGTATTTTTGTAATTCTGCACAGTTAGAATTTTCTGGGCAAATTTTATTGAGACCTGCGTTAAAAGACAAACCTTAAAACTTAAAAGATGACTGAACAGAAAGTAAGAGACTTCTCTCCCCAGGAGTATGTGCTTACATTTCAGAAAGATGATGAAACCAGGGCCATTGAGATATTCCAGGGCTTATAAACGCAGAGTCTCTTGTCTTAGGTTATTGCTATAAGTAATAACCTGTCTCTGCCCCAGAAACCTTGTGTCGACTTTCAGGATAATATGAATAAATATAAGTATCAAAACTCTGTCACCAGGCACTATGCTAGTTCCTAAGGCCACAAATGTAAACAAGAGAAAGTCCCTACTCTCACAGAGCTTGCAGTCAATTGTAGTACTGACAAATAAACAAGCTATCACGACACAGCATGGCAAGTCCACGACAGGCGATGTTCAGGGAGCCGTGAGGGACTGGGGAATCTAAACTGAGAATTGAAAGACGAGGCATTAGCCAGATGTCTTTTTTTGCAAATAAGAGAAAATCCCAAACCAACCAAGCTTCACTATCTTCACATAACCAGAAATCCCAAGGAAGGATGGCTCCATCATGCCAGCCAGGGCACAAGCTCCTCCTGCTTTTCTACCAGTGCAGCAGCTGATGCTTGGGCTAGCTCCCTTTATGCTGGAAAGATGGCTGGAGCTCGGCCCGCAGTGGGCAGAACTTCCCACGTAACTCTTTTTTCTCAGGGAGGAAAACCTTCCCCGACGTCCCCCAGCAGACTTCCTGTCCCACGGCCCAGAAGCGGATCACATGCTCACGCTGAAACTGACCAACTGGCATGAATGACGGCTGGAGGCTGGGGCCCCAGCCCACCTTCTCCAAAGCACATGCAGAGAAGAATGAATTCTTGTACGAAACTGAGGTTCTGTTAGAAAAGAAGAGAGTGGTGGAAGGTTGCACGGAAAGACACCAGAAGTACGTGCTGCGGTCATAAGGTAATAGTTCCCTTTCATAGAATATTATATTTGGCACTAACAAGAAATATAAAGAAATAAAAGATCGCCTTATTGTTAAGCAAAAGCATACACATATTCGAATTTAATTTTAATAAAGAAAAACTAAAAGTCAATGAAACTAATATAGTATGAACTAAATACCACAGAGGCTGGGAGATCACACAGTAATAGAGGGAGATTAGGTTTTTGAATAACCAGAGGCAGTTCTGAAAGAAAAAAACAGTGAATAATGACCAAGAGGCTGATTTATGTTTAAGGGCACAAAGGTAAGAATGTAGGGATGAAGAGGTATGTTTGTTTAGCTGTTAAGAGAGACTCTGCGGAGAATACTGAGAAATACATAGGTAAATACAGCACCCACAAGGGCCGAACCCCCGAGTTTCTGTCTTGTACAAAGGCAATCATACATATTTGTTGAATGAATGAATGAATGAACAAATAGGCTTGCATTTGAAATACTGTTTGACTATAAACTACCAAAGTTTTCTAATCAGAGGACAAACATGACCAAAACTATTTCTCATGGAAACTCTTGTTTTCAACAAATAGAATAGACTGGAGGAAAATAAGACATAACGCGTGATCCACTGGGAAACATTTGAATTCATCCAGGCATAAAGTAATCAGGGCCTTGCGGTCCAAGAACTAAAAACCAGAAGTATAATTTTTAAAAGTGGCGATTATACATAAGTACACATACTTTATTTTATTTATAATATCAGAGACAATAAAGAAGTAGTGTTGCCTTTTTTAGATTTATTTATTACTGCATTATGAAAAATACAAAGATTAATCTTTAATTCTGTTCATCCTAAATTTTAATAAGTTTTTATAGCAGTTCAACTGGATTTTCGATCTTAGGTTTCTTTTTCAACTCCAACAAGAAGGATGTGCGACTAAACCTGAGTCCATCAGAATAATGGTCTCTGTGGCCTCCTAGTGCTAGCCGACTAGAATGGCAGCTTCTGCAGGAAATGATTCAACTAGTGCAGGCAGACCTCGATTCATTGCGTTTCACGGATACTGTGTTTTTTTACAAATTAAAAGTAAGACCCTCCCCACCAGTAAAAAAGTTACGACTCTCTAAAGGGTCCGATAATGGTTAGCATTTTTTAGCAATTAAGTATGTTTAATTAAGGTCCGTACCATGTTTTTTTAGACATAATGCTATTGCGTACTTCACACACCTACGGTATACTGTAAACATAACTTTTACATGCACTGGGAAACCAAAAAACTCATGTGACTCTATTTATTGCAATATTCACTTTCTGTCAGTGGTCTGGAACCAAACTTGCAATATCCCCAAGGTATGCCTGTACAGGCTCATTTTGTGTTCTAGTTTTTCCTCTACATATAAATAAAGTAAGAAAGACATCTCTCAAACAAACATATCACACACTATTCACAAGCATACCAAGGCTATAACTGAGGTAAACAGAATAGCTACGAAGCCGAGTCATTAGATCGCTCATGCTTACATCTCCAGCATTATCCTTTTCCTATAACAGTATGTGAGAAGCTACTGTTAAGGTTCTTTCTGTTTTATTTTTGTTTGTTTCCAACAAGATCGTAATTATTGTTTGCTCATATTTTATATGCCATTTAACTTTTATTTCACCCCTGGCAACTTTATTTATCTACTCTGCTTCTCCATGTCTATTCATTATAAAAGATAACCAGTGCTTCTGCCTGACAAAAGACTCAAGGAAATCTCCCTAGTCAAAGAATCTCAGATCTTCTTGCTGGACTGAGGGTATTTCTAGCTCATTATGTGTACTTGGCAGAGCTCTTACTGACAAGCAGGCTTCGTTACACACAAATGGGACCCCACTTCCAGCCAGACCCTGAGTCGCTCCAACCTCCCGCCCCCGCCCCTCTGCTGCAATGCTCAAGCTGACCTAAGAAAAGATTACCAGGTCAAAGAGGAAGGCTGTGTGCGGGCTGGCAATGCTGTGCACGAAACACGCCATCAGCTCAAAATATCCAGGTGTCTGTTTCACGGAACCATAAAGTTTTAGAGATACGAGTAGCCTAAGCCTTCATGTCATCTGGACCCTTCTTCCTTCTATAAATGACAAAATATTTTATCAGAAGAGCTAAACTGGCTCAAGGTCACATATCCTAACTATATTTAGACATCTGGGGAAGCGCTGAGGGATGAGTAAGTAATAAATACATAAAGTCTAAGCAAACTAACAACACCGTCCTCTCCAAAAACGCAATTAATACCAGGGGTGGGAAATTGTGTTGGGAAGAGAAGTAACCATGGATTATGCGCCTCAGCTGTGAATAATGTTTTTAGAGTCATAATGATGGAACCACTAATTATTATTCAAAATTTAATTATAATTACAATGAGAAGGGAGGAGGGCCCTGCGCATAGGGTGGGGGTGCATAAGAAAGAAAAGTAAGTCCTCTTCTTCTATCATGAGAAGTCAGAGGTAACGCCCAAAGCTGGAAATTGAAAACTGGAAAGAGCAACATGCTATCTAGATTTGGAGGCAAATAACAAAAGAATCGGGTCTCAGAGCAGGGATTGGGGTAGGAGTGAAAGCTGGGAGACTGCTGGGTTTTCAAGAAGCCTTCTATAACTCCTGGACTCTTGGAATTCCGTGCATGTATAACTAAGATTAAAATTAAATTAAATGGCCAAACAGAGATTAGAACCTAGAGTTTCTGACAATATAATACCTTTTTTAAAAACTACATGTATCTTTTTTACTCGAAGAAAATATAGAAAAAACACTGTTTTATCTAAACGATTTAATTTTCTATTGTTCTCATTGTGGTTATTGTGTTTTCATTTAATGGAAGCCAAATAAATGTAAATATTCACCAGCTGAACTGGGGACGTATGAATCTGTACTAAGTGCTGGGAAACATAAATGAGACCTTTCCTACCAAGTGTCTGTATTAGAGAAACAGATAAATATACAAATAACTAAAAAGCAATGAGATAAGCACCCTAACACTTAACTCTTCTGTGAGCCTTGGTTTCCTCATTCGTAACACGCCTCATTGGGTTTTTGTGAATATTTAATGATTCAGTACAGATAAAGTTCTTGGAACACTGCCTGCAAGATTATAAGAAAAATAAGACCTAAAGACAAACCCATGCCTATCTGACTGTAAAGCCCATACTCATTTCACTACATCACATTTCTAATAATCCTATTCTTTTCATAAACAAAAAATTTATCTTCTCCCTGGATCCAAACAGCATCCAGTAAATGAACAGTGACTCATTATCCATGTAGATGTAGATGTGGAATAAAATTTGAGGATAAAAAAACTTTTCTACCTTTTTCTTTTTCTAGTTCTTTTTAATTATTTACAAACATTGATTTATTTAAAAATAGTCCGCTTTGTTTTATGAGTTAGGCATCGTTAAGATAAGTAAAGTTCTTGATTTATCAAGAAAATGCGGTAGTGAACTATTTTCAATGACCAGAAAATAAATTATCACTAGGTGGCACTACACTAGATAACTTTTCCAAAGTTAAAAAAAAAAAAAAAAAAATTAGCAAAAGATCCAACTTATCAAATTAAAAAAATACTTTCTTGCAACACGAGAAGGTAAGACTCTATCACTCCTGTTTTAAAGTTATTTCATGGCTTTAAATATAAAGATATGGTTTAATGGAAAAGAAAACTATGATATAATCAGGTTAAATTTGATTTTTAAACTATTCTGATATCTTAAATACATATTCTGATATTTTCTAAGCAGAAATCATTCTGAATGTCTCTTTTGTTTACAATACAGCAATAGGCACATGAACATATGGTGGTTTGTCCTGTAGTAACTTGCTTAAGGTGAAACTACATTTCCCAGAATCCCCCTTGCATAAATGATTCTAGGTCAGAGTTGGCCGAAAAAGGAATTCACTTGAGACCTGGTAGGAGGGACTACAGCAGTAGCTGTTGCTCTCCGAAGTGATCACTCTCTTCTTGGTCAGATGTGATGACAGACTCAGATGCCTGACTTCCAGCTCATCCTCACACCCCTCTGGTCCGTGTTCAGTTCTTTCTCCCAAATATTGGGCCTACTGACCAACAAGGGCCCCAGGCCCATCACCAGACACTTGGCAGGAGACAGAGAGGTGACATTCAAGAAATATTTAATGACCGACTAATGTATGTTTAGTAAGCTATAATAACACAATAAACGATTTAAGCTCCTCCTTACGCAATAGCTTTAATGTACTCATATAATTACATAAGCTTTTGCATGTAATTAAATATTATATAACCTTTTTAAAGAATAAAGCACATCATGAGGTAATCAGTGATATTAAATACTTAGAGATATTTAAGTTGAGATGTCTGAACAAGAGTGAGCTAAGAAATATCTGAGCAAAATAGTGAGCTAAGAAATCCAACTGCACCACTTCTTTATTATTCACCAAATTATTATTTAGTAGTATCATACGCTTTGCCTGAAAACCCTCAAACATTTATAGCTACTATTTTTAACAGTCAGCTGAACTCCCGAGTTTGAGAGCCAACCACCAAAATGGCTCCTTAAACTGTTTTATTTTCAATACTGATAAATTGGATCTAGTGCTAGACTCCATGAGAAGGCGTATGTAACAAGTTCAATAATCATGTATTAAAAGAATTGATAAATTATCTTCATATTGGTGTCAGTCTGATCCAACTCTTTTAACATCTGCGTTACCAGAAAGTAATACAAACAAAACATTAGAGAAAATAAGAAATTTAATTGCTAGTCCACTTTTGTGGGTTTAAAAAATAAGATTTTTTATTCTGTCATGTTATTTCTTGTGTTTGCCTCTGGCGATGTCATTAGGTATGCCTTCATATAGATAAGTCATATCTCTACGTTGAACTTCCAGCAAAGTTATAATGCCGTAGGCTCACAGGGCAGCTTTCCGTCCATCTGTGTGTGTTGCCGATGGTTAGAGGACTTAGCTATGTTCCAAATCCTTTACAACCATTATCTCTTTAGGCCTTCAGCACTCCTATCAGATAGGTAACTATTATAGAGATCCTGGTGTTGACACGTACTGAATATATAACCTAGGAAGGGTTAAGGAGATTAAGTAGCTTTTCCAAGGTTATATGTCTAGGACATGTCAACATCATGATCTGAACTCCAGTGGGGTCTGACTGCAGAATCTATCATTCGATAATCCATCCTCCTCTCCCTTATTTTAGACAATTTGAGAATAAATGTCTGCCTCTGATTCATCTTAGTATCTGCCTAAAGCACGCAACGTATTTAGTATGTGTCAAGAGTTATCTGTTGGCTAAATATATTCTGAGTGAGAAAACTAACTAAGGTGTTGTCTAATATCAAAGAATAATTACTGATCCAATTTAAACTAGAAGACACTGTACTAAGTTTCAAAAAACTTTTAACAAGAGTGCAGAAAATAGAAAATAAAATCGGAGGATAATTAAACTAGAGTCATGTAATCGCTATACCTCAAATCTATTTCAGTCTTTAGGATTCCAACTACATCACATAATATTATCATACCTTCAGATACTACATTCTATTGACTCTACTGGGCTTTCTTCCCAAATGAATGAATAAACTCCAGGTCTCTGCTCCTCCTGAACCTTACTGCAGTTAAATGGGCCAAATCCAGCCATATTCTGAGAGATGACAATTGGAGAATTACTTTAAGGATCAAATGCTGTATAAAAAAGTGTACTTTTCTGCCAACCCCACAGAGAATTCACACTTGGGTTTTGTCACCGTATCTGAATTAAACGTATCGGCATTTTGTCCTGTGGAGACATCGTATCCTTCTCTCTCTCTTGTCTGCTAGCAAGAATCCCTTACTTGGTACTACTTAGTTAATAACAGACTAAGAGTTTGTTCAAACTCTTACCCATGTTCCAAATCCTTTGCAACCGAAACACTTATTATTGTGCCACTTGGGAATACAAATGCTATCCATCTGGACAAAGTTTTACACACAATGTCACAGTACGCAAGTTCGTGGTCGGTCTAGAACACTGAAAGAACCCTCCAAAGGCCTTCCATGATTTTATTTTCCCTCTGCCCAGCCTTTCTTCGGAGTCTGTCATTTCTGTTAGGCTACTTGCCTCCACTCCCAGATGCAGGCTGAGCTCTTCCCTCAAGTCCCAAGGTAGAGAGCAAGTTCTTTTCCCTCTGGACCCCAGATCTAGTCATTTCGGGTCAAGCGCTTTCTCTTCAGCCACTAGACCTGCCACATAACCGCTCAGGTGTCCCCCTCCTTCCAGAAACTTCCCTCTCCTTGAGTATATTCTCAGCCCCACTCCTGTTCTGTTTAGCGTGGGTTTTCATTCCTTGCTAGAAGTCAGTTTTTTCTACAACTCTGCCAAGCATCGCCCACTCACCTGACTCAGCAAGAGTCACACAAATTGCATACTTTAAAAATACCTTTGCTATATCTTAAGCATTGTTCTTTCCTTCACATTTGCAGAAAACAATAAGGCCTGAGCATTTGATTACAGTTTAAGTCCCTGACTCTAGGTAGGCAAATGACCCCTTTGTCTAAGACTTCTACAAGGAGAAATTTTTCGTTACAGACATTAATTAGTTGCTTTTAAATTTATGCAGTCAGAACACGAAAAGAGCCTTGAAATAAAGCAGAAGAGATTCCACACTTTCGTATCACCTGGATACTAAAATACTTAAATGCACCACTGTAACTTTTCTAATTCTGTCAATCTTCAAGAAAAAAATTAAATGGAGAGAAAACAATTATCTATCCTCAATGATTCGGTGTTATTTGCCTGAAGGGGGAATCTGGGGTGTTTTACAGTCCCTCCAATTTACTCTTTGCTTCCATCAGTACTTCAGAAGGTAATGTGATCCACTCTAATGACCCCAGAGAACCACTTACCCTTTTCCACGCATCCACTATAAGACTGGCTTTTGGTACTCTTCATTTTTAAAACTCATTCCAGAAATGGGCTTCAGAGAATGACTTTCTAAAGTCAACACAAACTTCAGACTTTGGGTCTCTCTAACAATTGGTCACAGAATGTGGATGAAACTCAGAAACTCAGCAGTGCTCTCTCAAAGTTTTCAAAGCAAAACACCGAACAAAGATGCAGAGATAAGCACAGCTTTCAGACAGCACCAAAGCCCACTGTCTTACTTCCGTGAAAGTCCCAAGCTCTAGAAATAAACACTCTGTATGTGAATTTTTTTTTTTTATCACGATTATCCACTCAAACAACCTAACAACCTTGATACGTCATTGTCCTTACTTAGATGTTTAAAGAAAAATATCTCTCACTGGTACAGGAGAGAGGATTTAAGAATTCAGAGAATTTATAGATTAAAAAAAAATCTTCAGCAAGGCAAATATCAGATTGTGGCTTTTGGCTTCAAATACTGTAGGCAGATTACTTGAATAATATTTTGTTTTGTGAGATCCTTAAAACTGAATGGTTATATATTTTTCATTCAAAACATTTTCTCCTTTCCTATTTGTGATTAGGATTGAAACGATAAATACAGTAAAAAAAAATATATTTTCCTTCAAAAATCTATGCTGTAAATCAACCTAGCTCTGTTAGCTACCTCAGATAAATTCTAAGTTGGACAACATTAACTATATATGTGAATTCAATTAATTATGTGAGTAATTCTCCACTTTTGCAAATGTATTCTGTTCTTAAAAGCTTAAATACAAAATAGGAACAGTTTAATATCATGAGAAGCCTTGTACATTTGCTGAACACCAGGAAAACCTTAAAAAGCACATCTCATTAAGTTCAAACCGAAGAGATTTCAGTCCACCCCAGATTCTTTAAGGCTCATATTGTCTCTCTCTCTAGTCATAGATCTAACCACCGAAGCTCAACAACTTCACTGCCACACCGATGGGCCATGCTGAGTGTGTCTACTACAAGCCATGGGAGGATCATCCATCTGTTCATTCACTTAAGATTTATTAGATATGGAGATACACAGGTGAGTAAGACCTGACCCCACCTACTAAGGAGTTCACAGTCTACTAGGGAAAACAAACCCGCAACAGACATTCATACAGCATGCTACAGAAGTCCAGTGATAGAATGATTCCCCAGATATTCCGGAGACAGAGAGGTACAGAGGACAACCGACCCATCAAGTGTGGAGCACTGAAAATCAGCAAGAGGCCACTGGAAGAAGCTTCTCGGACTGATGGCGCCCGAAATGAGTCTCAGAGAACTGAAGGGGAAGAGGACGGGATAGGAAGGGCGGGAAACAGGAAAAGGAAAATACACCAATTAACCGACCACATTAACTTTTTGTCGGATGCCCAAATACAAGTGGTAAAAGTCATGATATCATCTTTGCGGATATATCCAGACCTTTCATTGTACAAACAAAATATCACAATCCGCTGTCTCCTGAGACACCCCTTCTCACTTCTTTTTTTTCCCCTGTCTTTTTCTCTCACATCTACTCACAGAGAGAAAAAGCTTAATCCGTGTGACGAAAACTAAATATAAGGACCTTCATGGCAGTACTGACAAGTTTAGAGCCTGTGCTTCTCTTTCAGACATGCGACCTTCATCAGTCGCTTATTTTCTGTGCTATCCGCACCGGCCTCTCAGACTTCACTCACGCCTGCTATTCCTCCTCACGGGCCCATCCCCTTTCGTCTCTCCCCGCGCTCACCTCCCATGCATACTGCAGAACTAGGCTACGTCATTTAATGCCCACTATTTATTCGAAGATGATGTTACTGAGAACAAGCATGTTGTCTGTGTGCTGGAAGAACTTACAACGGCAATTCTTTTTTCCCAGCATAAAATCTACCCTTTAATCTGGAACTATAGTTATTATTGCTATTCGGATTTAGTTTCGTAAGTCTTTAGTAAGAGTTTTTTCTTAAATAAAAATGACCCTATCAGAAAAAAAATTAACATAATCATGCCATGTAGCAGAGAAAATATCTAATTTCTGGCTTTGTCAATGTTTTACTACACAATTCTTTGGTCCATTTAATCTCAAACCTTAAAGAATTCTTGAAATATACTATGTCACGTAATTTAAAAAATATTTTCCATATTTTTTTGCTCCATCATTTGAAAATTATTTTACTGATTTGAAACTGATTAAACATACGTACGGATACAAAACATAAAATAC
Source organism: Pteropus medius (assembly GCF_902729225.1). Lineage (NCBI taxonomy): Eukaryota > Metazoa > Chordata > Mammalia > Chiroptera > Pteropodidae > Pteropus > Pteropus medius. Next base: position 8,633,585 of record NW_024356249.1, on the reverse strand, counting down.
GAAATCATCTTTCAATTTAGTTCTTACATTAATCACTTACCATTTTAATATTTACTTTGAATTATTTGCATCCCCGCAAGTTCAATTAACACAGCGTATGAATAATCGAATTGTGCTTGAACTTGGGAAGGTCAGGGAAAGGAAAAACATGTGATTCCTTGTCTGGAATATGAACACGAAGTCCTACTCACCAAGGGGGAATGAATGGGAAAGGAAAGGAGTAGGGAACCAGCCCAGACAGTTAAAAACAATAGCTAAAAGCAACATGCGAAATTAAAAAAAAAAAAAAATTATAAAGTAAGTTAATTTCACTTACAGTTAAAAGACTCCCTGAAAACAAGTGAGGTAAAGTCCTACTTCATCCCTGGATCCAAGAACCGAGTGGAAGTCTCACTCCAGGGAGGCCTGGCGGGTGCTAAAAGGAAGGAAGAAGGGTGTAAGATCTCGGAATCTGAGAGATGGAAGGCATGCCAGCTGCTCATCCTCCCACCTCGAGCACTTTTTAGAAAGTTAATCATCAAATTAAATGTTATAATCCAATTTCCAAAATTGTTCTACTCCACTTAAACTGCTGTCACCCATAATAGTCTTACAGGCAAATGCATTCATTTCGAACATCATTCTCGTCAGATTCTGCAACATCTGAAGGTCTTGATCATTTTTCCTGTTTCTGATAGGAACACAGCTGGCTCTTCGTTCTCTCGAACGCTACAGATGGAGCTTCTGTCCCTAACCACTCTCGGAACCATGGCTGCCCCCGAAGGCTTGGTCTTTAGTGCCCTGCACACTCTTCCCTTAAAGAATCCAGCCATTACTTCTGACACAACAAACTAGAAATCTCCCTCTTTGGCTAGACATTTCAACATGAGCTCTGGTACTACAGTTTCAACTACTTAGGAATTTCCCTTTAAATGTCCAAAACCAAATGAGCCGTCTTATGTCCTCAAAACTGGTTTCTCTTTCCAGTTATTACATGCCTGTTTGTTCTGCAGATCTGGAAACCTTGAGACCATTTTTTCCTCTCATTTTCTTCTCCCTCATCATTCTGCTACGTTTTTCCCATGTCCCACCATCTCCTCTCTCATGCCCGACGAATTCCATCATAACTTTACTCCTGGATCACTTCACTAGAATCTTCTTCCTATTTCTTCCTTTTCTTCATCTTTGACACTGCTGCCAGATCAATTTTCCACTAGATACCATGGTTTGTTTCCTATTCAAAATCATACCATCACTCCTCTTCTTCAGTTTACACATAGTGTGGTAGTTTTAAAATACGTTCCCAGATTCTTAGTGACACTTCTTTCCTTAAAAGGAGGAACCTAATCCTCGTCCCATTGAATGTGAGCTGAATTTACTGGCTTGCTTCTAAGGAATAGAACCATGGCAATCATGCCCTCTGCTTCCAAATCCCTGCCCCACACAAACAGGTAATAAATGTTTACTGGTGTTCTAAGCCCTACATTTGGGGTGATTTGTTACACAGCGATAGAGTACTAATTCAGAAGGCTGAGGCTCAGTGAATCGGATCCACAAACTTTAGGCACTCAAGGTCTTCTACTAACTGCCCTTACTTTCTCTCTGAATAGAAACACTCTTTCAGTCTAAGGCCAGTTATTCCACTGACTTCACCTGACGTGGTAAAATTCTGCCTCAACTTTAGCCTATGCTAATTTCACAGGAAATGTCCTTCTTGATTTTGTGCACTAAACTAAATTTAATACTTTCTTTTAGGCTAACATCAAAGTCTACTTACCAAAGAAATTTTTCTGTTTCTTAGTGCATATAAACGAACATTTATTTGATTTCCAAAACTATATTTAAGTTATTTAAGGTAGAAATCATGGCTTTGTTATCTTTATATTCCCCATATTAATGAACGAATACATAGAACTTTTTGTTTAGAATTAACTTTCATGAAGTTCCTTTCAAAAAAAAGTCTGAATGTCTTTTAACAATGGGCATATACAATACAGCTTACTTAACTTTAAAAAGTACCAAATAGTTCGAGAAGATAACCTGGTAGAATATATTGCCCCCAAAATATACATGGCCTATGAATAAGCAATTCCGTCTTTAGGAATCTCTTTTAAAGATACGGTAACAGAAATAAGCAAAAATACAGATATAAGGATATTCGCCACAGAATTGTTTATAAAAGGGAAAAATAAGAAGCAACATGAAATATATCAACAGAGGAAAAATTAGGATACAACAGACTACCATGGATCCATTTTAACGAAATAGGTCTATGCATCCTGACCTGTTCAGATCTCCATGTTACAGTAAGTAAAAAAAGCAAATTTCACAAAGAAAATAAATATTTAACGATAAATTTAACAACAAAGGTATAAAACTCATCTGATAAAAACTTTAAAACGTCCCTAAAATGACAAAAATGAAGACTTTAACAAATAGACATTTCTAATTTTGAAACATAACAAATCAACATCAAAAAAAAAGGTCAGTTTTCCATAAATTTATAAATTTAATGCAATCCCCTTAAATATATCAACAATTCTTTTTACTGATGCTAGACAACTGATACTGAATCTCCTATTAAAAATCCACAAACAGCCAAGAAAACAGTAAAACACTAGAGGGGACGACTAGTCCCTTCAGACATTAAATTACACTATAAAGCATCTATAATGAAAAGTTTGCTACTAGCCCATGAGTAGACAAACCAGTGGAGTAATATAGAAAGTTCAAAAACAGACCCAAGTACAGAGGAAACTTCAGTACGTATGTGATAAAGGAGACATCTAAAAATCACTGGGGCAAAAATGGACCTTTTAGTACATGGTTGAAACAACTGTTAACCATTTGGAAAAAGGAAAAAAATAGATCCTACTTCATACTATACACAAAAATCGATGCCAAATGAGTCAGGGATCTAAATGTAAAACAATGAAGCCACACAAGACTAGAGGGGGGAAAATGGTGAATTCTTCACTAACTTTGATATAAGGAAAAATGTGCTAACTACGACTAAAATTAGGAATAAAATAAAAGACTGATCATTTATTTCCAAAAAAAATTGACCCAAAGTTCTTTGCAAGACCGAAAACATCATTAACAAAAGACAGCAGATAAAATGGGAGAAAATATTTATGTCATATCACAGATAAAAAGCTAATACCCATAATACAGAGAAAAACTCTTCAAACTAAGGAAATAAAGACTAGTAACTTGACAGATAAATGGGCAAGGGACGTGAATACACACACGTAAAATACACACATGTGTGTATACATATATGTATACATATTCACAGATGTATATCCCTTAAACATATGAAAAGATACTCAATTTCACTCAAAAGAAATACAAATGAAAACTACATGGAAATGCTATTTCTCACCTATCAGATTGGCAAAAATTTTAGACAGTATAAAATGTTGCTCTTGGCTAGTGACTCTAAAACACAGCTCCTTGAAGAAATGGACGCTTGCAGGGCTGAGGCAGAGAAAGTAAACAAGAAGGACCATTCTGTGCCAGAAAATGAGGATATGTCAAGGAGTGACGAGAATGTGTCAGAAGGATAAAGAAGCCAGCTCTAGAGGGCTCCCACTGGCCAAATTTAGGACCATTTAAGCATTAAATAAGTTAATGATAATAAAGTAAGAAAAAGTAAGAACCCATATGTCTACACTGATGTAAATAAGTAAGGGAATGTTCCTCTTTGTGGAAGGAAGTTAACAAATTAATGAAAAAGGAATGACGGAATTTTATATCATCATTAGGAAACCATAGGAATAATTCATTTGGGCAAGAATTATCCATGGATTCTAAGGCCTACAAGTAAGAGCAGTAACAGGGTATTTAAACCATCACTCCAAAGTTATGGTCTAAAAATGGGGAAAGAGCAACTACACTGAGCAACCCTGGCAGACGGGGCCTTTACCAAGACATCAAAGTTAACATCGCCAGCAGCAGGACAAACAGACATCGTGTGCCTCAGAATTCAATGCCCTGAGAAGAACGCAATGTCCCTTGGGTGGCACTTCTGCCAAAAGTGCAAAACCTGAATCTCACACCATGAAGAAAATTGCAACAAACCAAAATTGAAAGGCATTCTAGTAAAATTGGCTTGTACTCTTCAAAAATGTCCATGCCATGAAACACGAAGACAGAGAAACTGTTCCAGGTAAAAGGAGACCAGATGTAATCTATCATCTGTGATTTTCTAACTGTAAAGAAATTTTGTGGATAATTGACAGAATCTGACAGTTATGTACTTAGATAATATTATTGTATCAATACTAATTTCCTTTTTTTTTGGAAAAAGAATAAACTTAATAAATAAGGCGGAGGAAAAGTAATTTCTGGCATAATCTGAATCTTACGATGAGGAAACATCAGATAAATATAAAATAAGCACCTTTCTACTAAAAAAAAAGGATGGGTACCCATCTCTTCAAAAATGTCAATCTGATAAATGACAAACTGTGGAAATACTCCAGATTAGGAGATAATAAACAGATATGACGACTAAATGTGATATATGACCCTGGACTGGATCTCATTCCACAGGAGGGAAAATATTACAAAGGACTTTATTATGTCAACTGGCAAAATTGCAATATAGATTGCAGATTTGATGAAAATATTTTAACTATGTAAGTTTATGAAGCAATAACTGTTATGCAAGCAACTATCTCTTTCTTAGAAAATTCGCACCAAAATATTTAAGGGTAAAGGGCCGTTATATATATGACATTTTCAAATGATTCAGAAATATATATACATATGCACACATATACATACATAGAGAACAAAAAAATATGCACAATTGATAAAGTAAATGAGAAAAAATGTTAACAGGTGAATCTAAGTAAAAATAGTTATTCTTTGCATTATCCTTGGGTTCTTTTGCAACTTTTTAATTTTTAATGGCCAGCCACTAAATGAAATTATTCTGAATTATCATAAAAGATAAGATCAGTAATCTTCAAAAACAAACAACACCAAGAGTTAGTGCTTAATACATTTTAACAATAATTGTATTACTTAAGCATTCATTTGAGAGATAGTGTCTCAAAATGACCATGCTAGATCTTAAGGAAAACACAACTGGAAAGAAGCTAAAATGTGCAAAAGAAATTCTATCACATGTGGGTAAGATCATAAGCTTCTCTACAGTCAGGTTACCTGGCTCTGAACTCGGACTCCTAAGCCCTGAGCTCTCCTAAACTTTGATTTTCTCTTCTATAAACTGGGAATAATAGTATCTATTCCCTAGCGTTATTGTGGATTAAAAGGATAATAGAAAAAAAACATCTTAGCAAAGTGCCCAGTGCATGGTAAGCACTCATTATTATTATTAATGTTATTTCTGCATTGTATTGTAACATATCTGGAATAGAGTAAAGGGGCCTCTGATAACTGATCACAAAGGGAACTGGAGAAGAATTCATTGTGTTTACCCAGCACCACACTCTAGTAAAGATGCTCTGATTTTAGGCCCCAGGTTTTTAGGCAGAATAGTCCCACAGCGAAAAAAGTCCTCCTACAAATTCGCACGTCTTGATGGAACTGTCCATTGAAAAGACTCAGTTCTTCCCCATCTTATTTGTATGTTCACCAAGTAAAGTTACTATCTATATTCTATCCTTTCAGCAAGTCTACAACTGGCCATAGTACATCTGCCACTGTAAATTAGCACGGTGGGATATTCAATCTCCTGTAAGCCTGCTTAGCTTGGTTCGCTTCATTCAGTCTCGCAGTCCCCATCAACTCTGAATGAATTGACAAAATCAAATTTTTCACCTGCCAAGTCACACCCTAGATGCCTGATCGAACGGTGCTGAATTCCTCTCCTCTCAAAGGCCTGCCCGAGCAACCAGTGGCTTCCCTCCCAGCCCGAATTTAACTATCACTACTGAAATGTTAACTTTCCAGAAGCCTCAATCAAGGACAGACCATCTGTCTCCACTGACCCCAGGATGCGTAATGGACACTGAGAGCAATTCAGCACTCACTGGTTAATAAACATTGGTCTTCAAGAGAAAAGGCACTAAGTGCCAATCAATAACTTTGTGTTCATTATACAAAAACAGAAAATAAACAGAGGCTGAGTTAACTTGGAAATTAATTTTAACCTTTCATGCAATTTATTTCAAAACACTGCAAAACAGCAATTTTTAAGGATAAATACCACACAAGTTCACCATGTAATTATACAAAATAATCAAATTGCTATCAGATGGAAATAATTTACTAATAACAGATTTCTAGTATTTTCTCAACAAAAGTTTCATGTCATCTTTAGTAAAACCCAAGAATCTGTATTTTAAGAAAATACAGACATTATTCCAAAATGTTTTTTCTTAGTAGCTTATTAAACATACTTATGATCTTGTATCATTAAAAGCAGTACGAATGTATATGCAATATAAATTCTGAGTCCCATTTGCCATTTTCTGTATTCTTCTACTGAAATAAACTACAAACTTCTCTTCTTCTTTCTCATTCTTAGAGGAGGAAAAAATTATCTTTACTCCAAGAGGACGATAGAATATACAAACTCTTACTCCATCTTTCTTTGTGCTTTCCTGGGTGAAATTCCCAGACTTCCTGGATATCAGACCTCCGTTCAAGTCCCTCCTCTCCACACCAGCAGCTCCTGAAAAAAAACCTTCTTACATTGTGAACACACCTTTTTCATTAAGTGGCACAAGCAGCAAATTTCCCTTCAACACTGGAAAAATAAAAATTTTCCTCCATCTTCTTCACTTCAGGCCCTAATCTCCAAATTTCTTCAGGACATAAACAGAAGTATTATCTTACATGCTACATAGCTAATAATAGTATCAACATAAGTCTATGCTTGCTTATTCGAAATTCAAAAGGTAAAAAAGGGTACTCAGGGAAAAGTCACCATGTCCTCCAGCTACCTACTTCCTCCTCTTAAAGGCATGAAATGTTATAGTTTAATTTTCATGCTTCCAGAAATATATCTATAGATATCTATACATACAACTTTACAAACTCTTTTATACTTTTCTATGCCTTGTTCTTAAGATTTTACCTTCAAGAATAGAGCTATCAGAATATAATGAGCTCCCTCTTTCTATTTTTATGGCTATATATGACTTTTAAATATGTATAAACCAGTTTCCATCTCTGGTCTCTTGTCCCATCAAAACACTCAATACACATTGTGCCAGACAAGTTTGCCTGATTTTAAAAAAGAAAAATAAATACACATTCTACCTCCAAATGTAAATATTTTCTATATATTAGACCATGTTATTATATTAATGCTAAACTTCTTAGGTATGATAATCGTATTGTTATACTATAATCGTGGTTATACTAAGGAAAGTCCTCTTTAGCAGGTATTTGGAGGTGAAATGTCATGGTTTCTGCAACTTACAGTCGAGTGATTAACAAAGTAACACAAATATACCTACCACATTTGATTCGAAACACATACACAGAATGTACAGGCAAGTGGTACAGGCAAGTGCAGCAAAAAAGTTATTAACAATTGTTTAATCTAGAAAAGGGCATATAGGTGTTCAGAATATCACTTTTCTAAAATTTTAAATTTTCCAAATAAAAAGACGAGATAAAAGGTCTCCAGTGCTTCCACAAAGTCCACTAATTTGTTACAATGTTTTCTTCAATGTATTTAAGTTTTATTCAATTCATTTAATCTCTGAATTCCCAGCCCATGTCCTAACCTAGCCCACCCATATCACTTGAACTCTCCCAAAGAAAAGTAAAACGAGTCCTTTAGCTATTCTTAACTATCGGTCCTTCGAACTGCTCAAATTTCACGGCTCCTTGGGGTCTTCCCCCTACTGGTTCAGTCCTCCCTCCACTCTCCTTGTCTAGATCAATCTTCAGGGTCAGATTAACCGCATCTCATCATTTCGTGGCCCATGCACTGGAAACCCAGGCAAAGAGTAAGGCATCTAGAGGAAGGAGCTCCCGATGAGCATGATGAGTACTTCTTTTGTAATTCCCACAGCACCCAGCTCAATATGATGCACATAATAGGTGTTCACAAATTTTATTAAAAGAATGGGTTTTCCCAAACATGGGAAGGTCCCAACGCTCACTGTTACAGTCTTCTTAGGAAAGCATCTCCGGTCTTCTCAGCTTTTTCTCCAATGCTTTACACTCATCTCATCTTCCCTATCCTTCCATTCTCCTCTCCAATACAATGACAGATTATCCCACTGCGAACAGAAGAATCTGTTCTATAATCCCAAATAAAACAACTGTAGGAGTTAGAATAGCCAAATTCTCTTAAATTTGATTCATGTAACATGACTCTCCAACACTATAATAAACTATAAACAATTTGAAAAAAAACACCTCTCAATTACCTGTCTATGGAATATACCTTCATAGTACGAGGGATCTGCCCCTGAATGTGCGTTGTTCAGTCCATCAGGATGATGCTAGAGACACTTGAATACAGAGGCGACCATCATGTTGACAACAACCTGCATCTAACAACATCACACTTGAGAAAAGTTGATTCCCTAACAAAAAATACAAGTGATACCTATTAAAAATAGGAACGAGAGCTATTTGAAATAGGACACAAATGGCAACTGCACAAATGTACAATGAAAGAATCTAAATCTATTTTAATTTTCTCTCCTGAATACAAGTCACAGAATTGGAAAGGCACCTTAAAGTTCAACCTTCCCAAAACAGAGACCCAAAGAGGTTAAACACGGAGTCCAACCTCTCACAGCTAATAAGGTCAAGCCAGGTTTAGAACCCACATACTCTCCTCGGGCTTCTCTGCCCATTTGACCTCTAAATTTCGTAAATTTAACTTTCTTTCCCAAAAAAGCCGAGTGGATAGGGAAGTGGAAGACCTAATTGTGGGCAACTATGCCACTGACCAGATGTGTAAAATTAAGTAAATGACCTCATCTATAAATGTAGACTAAATTAAACTAGCCCTGAATCGTCTCACAGCTAGAATACAATCTGACCTTTGATAGTGGCATAAGTAGTAGTTGGGTATTCAAAACAAATCTGATGCTGTCATTTTTTTATATCAAGCTTTGTTACAGTTTAAGCAATTTAAAGACATTATTTTAACCCAAATATCATCTTTACCGAAAATTTCATAAGTAGAAAGAATCCTGAAATTCAGCAACTACACGATTACTATTACCTAAATTTTGGCAGAATGTCCTTTAGCACAAAATATAAACTTCAATCCAAAACCTAATTGAATGCCTATTCAAATATCCCAAAGAGTTTGGGAAGTTCTACATTTCACACCTATTTTCCATTCAACATGAAGTACGCCATACAAACACATTGAACTCTTTAGAAATAGTTTGCACCGGCGTGGAATTTTACAGGCTACACATAACTTTAAATATCAGAATAAAACTTGTCTTTAGCTCTGGTCTGCCATTAGTCAGACTAAAAAAAGATGTCTGTGGTAACTATAGGATGTTACAAGGCTATCCATGACAGGAAGGAGAAAAAACCAAAAGGGGAAGGAAGAAGAACAAAAGAAACAGAAAAGAACCACAGAAGAAAAAAAAGGGGGCGGGGATTATGAGAGTAAAGAACACAGAAAGAAAAGAGAATAAAGGAGGAGGAGCGGAAAGGCCGAAAATGGCTTGTCGGTAGCCTAGGGCCACAGTGTGCCAGCATCCCACGAACATTTCAAATAGACTCCAGACACCTTTAAAGGCTTTAGTTTGTTTTCTTTTGTTTAGTTTTGGACAGGAAGTTTGCCCAGAAAGGACACGGTTACCTGTGCCTGCTACTAGACTCCACATGGAGGATGAGGAGGATTCCAGTGCAGGAAAAGTAACGCAGGAAGACCTTTAGTCTGAAATACACTAGACGGTTTACCTGGCAAGTCCAGCATCTGATACGTTCCCGGTAAGTAATCAATCTTCCCAGAGCTCGGATCTCTTAACTCCGCAAAAGCGTAATGATCCAAAAAGATGTTTTAGTATGTAATAAGTATATCTGTACAATCACAATTCAGTGCTCTCCAAAAACCACCAAGAAAATAGTCAGAAGGGGGCATTTCCAGTCAGACTCTGGGGGTGCACTGCTTCAACATGCAGGCCCCTTCCTGAGTCAAGGGGATGGAACCATCGGACACAGAATGAGCCCAGGATATCACACCACCAACACATTCCCCACACAAGAGCAAATGCTCTCCAACCATCATATGGACAATCATTTAAAAAATCTTTTTAAAGCAAATCTGTTATTGGGATATTTTAGAATCTCAAATTATCTTGTTACTGAAAAATATTCTGCACATGGTACGAAATGACTAAATAGCTTGTTGATTTATTAAGCCTATGAAGTCCTTGTTCCAAACTGCTGACAGACACAGATCTATGGCAAAGAGCAAACGTCTATGCGCCTTCTCAGAAGACTTGAATTAGTAGCAGAAAGAATCTTAATTTCAAATCCTTTAAAGGTGGGGGGAAAGGAAGATTTTGATATCTTTTCCCATGAAAATGGGAAAAGCCCGTAAACAAAACAGAGTTAACGTTTTACAAACTAGCTGCAAAGCATAATACAGACCATAGATTTCAAAGATAAAATCCACAGAAAGGCTATGAATGGCATTTTATTGAAAAATATTTTTCACTTTTTGCTATCAAGTACCTGCATTTTCACGCAACAATCGCTAAAAACTGAAGAGTCATCACAAAGTCTTTTGGAATAGAGCCTATAAAAGGTAAGTATTATACAATTTTTAAAAGCAAAAAAATAGGAAAAGATGAAGGACTATTTAATCTCTCTGGAAATAAAGAAACAGAAAGTAATTATAGATTTTTAGAAAATGAACAATATGTGCAAGAATGCACGTTACGTCAACATAAAAGCAGAAAGCAAAACAATTTTCAGTGACCTTGACAATGAACAGATAAGTAGCCTGGTGTAGTTGTGAACATTACAAAAAGTTTCAGTACAACAAAAATTCTCCTAGAAATAAAAAAACAAAACAAAACAAAACAAGCACTCAAGGTCACAGGCCACATACAATTCTGCAAGAGAAAGATCTGAGGTAGCACTTTTTCTGAGCTGTTTAAGAATTTGCAGAAGTATTAAGCACTTTCCCAGAAACTCCCCCTTGTTGTCTAAATACCATCGATGACAGGATAAGAAGCAACAGAATCTTCCAAATGTGAGGGTCAACAACCCTTCCAAAGTGGAGCGCTCAGGTTCAGCTGTCAAGTGTTCTCCTGCAGACAGCCCAAGTAAGGAGAGGAGTGCCCTTGACCATCCCTAACTCCTGAAGGAAAAAGCAGCCGGCCTCACCTCAATCTAAGTAAGGAGTGCTCGATCTCCTGATCCTGGGATTCAAGCCCCTACCCCTCACTGAGACCAGCCTCGTTATTTAACAAGTGTCTTTCAGAAAGTTAAAGTGTCACGATGTGAATAAACTCAGCCGTAGCACGTTTAGGGCCAGAAACACCTTACTCCACGAAGCCTTCATTTTATAGCAGCCTCTGGCACAGGCTGGGACACTCCCCCAAGGTCCAGTAGCTGGTGGGAACTAGAATCCAGGGGAAAGACTGTAAAGCACAATATCCAAAGAGGCAGGTACTCACTAATCATTAATGTAAACATGACTCTACCTCAATACTCTTTCCACCAAACTAAGATCAGCCACAGCACAGACGAGAACGTCGGACAGGAAAAAGAGGAAAATGTAGGGGTAGGACTGTAAAGAAAAACCACAGAGAGGTCTGGCCAATCAGAAGTCAGCATGAGAAGCCAAAAGCCTGGCTGGGAGACAAAGAGAAAAGTCAGAAGTTGTAAGAAAGGACCCTCAACAGATATGGGAGGGCAAAGACAGATGTTGCCCAGTGCTAGTGTGATTACACACAAGAAAAATATGAAGTGTCAATTCTCAAAAGTAACGGTCCCCAACCTTTTTGACACCAGGGACCTGTGCTCCTATGACAATCTAATGCCTGGTGATCTGCGGTGGAGCTGAGGTCGTGATACCAGGAGCAGCTGCGAACACAGATGAAGTTTTGCTCCCTCACCCTCCGCTCATCTCCTGCTGTGCGGTCCGGTACTGGGCCATGGCCTGGGGGTTGGGGACCCCTGCTCCAAAGCATAGGAGGCTTTTAAAAGGTTCTGGGGGTGGGAGACAAACCCCAAGAAATATGGGGCGAGGGGAATCAGACAGCAAGCTTCCATCCCTCTGCCCTCTTGTCATATAGACTGCTATCCCCAGCCTCAAACTGTCAAGTCTGAAGAATTCAAAACAGTGTCGCAGACAGAGTTACGAAGATTATGTCACAGATGTTCGAGTAAAGAAATGACTGTAGATCTGAGTAGCAAATGACGTGTAGTTCTTTTCAAAGAAATAAACGGTAGCTTAAAATCTAAGGCTGTATCCATAAAATACAGTCCAACATCAATTATATGGATGCTAAATCAACTCAAGATTCTAGGTTCAACTATTTTATAAAAACAGTTAGAAAAGAGAGAATTTCAAGATAAAACTGAAACTAGTAGATAGTGGAAAGCAGTGAGATCTCCTGGCCTCAGCCCAGCTTTGTGGCCTGTGCTACACATTGTTTCCTAATCTGTAAAACACACCCAATAATAAGCATCGCATATGCCTTCCAGGAATTTGACCAAAACTAGTTAATAATCATAAAGCAATCTAAAAAAGTTAGTACTGCATGAATCCTCAGCATAACTTGGAAAGGCATTTGATATAAGTCAAATAATAGCGTCTGGTGATATTCTGAAGTATTCACCGGAAACAGTAAAAAACCTCATGAACTCATTTTCTAACAAAGCAGCCCGTGCTATTAACCAGTCTAGTCTTAACATACACACATTAAGTTTTAGAACATTTAAAAACTTAAAATTTTTCATTTTTACCCTCCCATTCTTTACCTTTTAACCTATTTCTTTTATTACTTCCTTTCTCTCAGATAAAAAATATTTTTCCCCAAAAATCTTACTATTCCTTTTTCCCCAATAAATTCACTCCCATTAGAACGTACTGTCACCCCTCACTTCAACTCACCTCAAACCTTGAATGCATCGCACTTGGGAGTCTACTTTAATCGGGAATGGTTCCAGAGCACCAGCTGTTACAGTGCCTTAGCATTTCCATGACCTGCCCCCCCAAAAAAAGATGCTCCCCTCCCCCCACAAACATACACTGTGGATAAGAACGGTGTGGCTTTAAGACATCGCCTAGTATCTCCACCTCCTTTTCGCCAGATTCGAGCCCCAGGGCCCCTTCTTTTAGAAACTGCAGAGCCTCCACTGTTCTCCAATGTCCTCAAAATAGGGGATGGCCGTGCCCTGACTTACTCTTCGTCCTCGTGATGGGCATCTCCTTCCTGCAACCATGACTCTTCTATGAAGCAGTGAGGTATCTTCAGAGGGCATCCAGGTAATGCTACCAGAGTCTACTATGAACCCAAACCCAGGGTTTTAACTAGGAAAAGAACTATGTCTCCTAAAAACCATTTCATTTAGTGAGCCCACATTATGGAATGTGCCTCACTGTACCCTGCAGCTGTATGTTAAAAGGCACTGGTTAGATGTGATATAACATTTAGGTTTAAGGAGCTGCAAATAGTCTTATCACTTAATAACATCAGAAATATACCAATGTATTTTAACTGGAGACTTCTACTACTAGATAAGAATACCTAATTTGAGTTTTAACAGATCCAAAGTTTTTGTAAAATACATGGGATTTTCAAGAAACTCTCCAAATAAAATTAATTAACCCATTTCAAATTTTTAAAACGCAGTTTGCCATACGGCAATCTTTAAACGATGTAACAGTACAGAAATCAAAGGACAGGTGCTTCGTTTTACTTCTTGAAAAGGAGGGGGAATAGCATAGAATCGTAGAACTTTGGAAGAGATTTCAAAATGCAGCCCTCTGACCAGCAAAATCAGCATCACCTAGAAACTTGTAAGAAATGCAGATTATTAGGCCCACTCTACCAAGTCAGAAACTCTGGGGTGTGGTCCAGAAATCTGTGTTTTAACAAGCCCTTGGTGATTCTGATACACAGGAAAGCCTGAGAACCACAGATTCAATCCAACCAAGCCACTGACAAGAAGCATACGAAGCCAGGACCTTCCTTCAATTCTTATATCACGTTAGTGACCAATGTCAGTAGAGACAGTTTTTAATAACCTTTTGAAATAATTCTTAAACTATATACTTGAATCCAAGTAGCCCAATAAGATCTAGGCCAAATACATTGTGCTCTACTGCAGTATGAATTCTTATAGCACTGCTATATGAGTTAGACAGGTGGGCAGATATAAATTTTGAGTAATTTACATTTTCATGAGTAATTTACATTTAAAACCTAAAAAGAGACTTCACATTACTGACCTCTCCACCAGAGCAGCAATTCAAACCTCACAGGCATTATTTGTTTGGTTGGTTAAGTTGACTTTTGTTACTGATAGCAGTGGTGGGTTTTGTCTCATTATGGCTGTTTGGTTTGGTTTTGAGGGCAACAGCAGATATGTATGGGACACATGGCTGATAGTTTGTTTTTGGTTTGTGGGCTCCCCCCGTACCCCACACCAAAAAGGTTCACACCAAAAGTGTTTGAAGAGCCATCATAAAGGACAAAGAGGCCAGAAATTGCTAAAAGAGAAAGTAATGCCCCTTCAAAACAAAACAAAACAAAACAACCTTCATATTTTATCTTGGATGCATCGTGAATTTTTTTAAACAAGAGACTTAATTTTCATGTATGTTTTACTTACTCTAGTATTAAACTGGTTTTCATTTGTGGAACACAGAGTGGTAGAATGATAAGAAGCTAGCCTGTGTCCTAGGAACGAGGACAGGCCTGTAATCCAGCCACACATAACGCCACACAGTACGTAAGCCTGATGCACAGCACCGAGGGCACACTGTGCATCATCTTCTACAAGTTCTGGACCACATATTGGGCTGTGTCATCAGCCCACCAATAGAGCATCTACCACATTAAATGAAATCTACAATTTTCGGCCTTACAGCATTCATTTTAAACAGATGTTTGATGTATCTCATACCTTTTTACGTAAATATGCAGTCTAGTAGTAGTTATCTGCACAACTAAACGTGTGTTTCTATTTATGTTTCAAATATCCTCGCTGAGAAGTTTACAGTTTGGGTGTTAGGATTACCACAGACTGAGACGTAGAGATTTAAGAAGTAAATGTTTCCATTCCTGTTTCTCAAACCCAAGCTGTTTTCTCAATATCACGCTATCCTAGAGATATTTCAGTCCTCTTTTCAGAATCCATTAATATATATAATCACCTTCGATTTTACAAACCAAGTTTTCTAACTAACATAGTTCAGTGCCTGATTTCGTTTTTCTGAAACAATCACGGACAAGTGCACAAAGCAATAGAAACAACTACTGTTTGATTTACACTTCCTACTCTCTGTATGATCTGAGCAACAAATCTGCTTGTGACTTTATTTTTCAATCCATCATCAAATAAGAGTAAGAATTCTTGCTACATATCTTACAAGAAAGAAATCAGTCACTGAGTTAATAATTCCTCTGGAGAGAATGCATTCCTTGGAAGAACTCAGTGTAGTTACTGGTACCACTACTGACTGTCCTCTTCAGCTCCACAACATACCTTCAACATACAACATAACCCTAAATGAGAGGGATTAAATTGTTTGAACATTCATTCCTTCAACAAACACTTATGAGCACTCACTATGTGTCAGGCACTAGGAATACAATGACCATTGAGACAAGTATAGTGCCCGCTCTTCACAATACATCTTAGAGAAATATTGATTACCTTACGGGGCTCCCACTTAGTTTATACACGATGGGGTCAAATCCATTTGATTTGTAAATAATTACTCACATTCGTAATTACTCAGAATCACTCCACTCTGCTCCTAAAAAGGGAAGAGCACATAAACTACATAAAAAGCTCACAAATCCTCTATCACTGTACTGTCCGATACAGTACTCCCTAGCCACCTGGGACGATTTATATTTAAATCAAGCAGAAATTCAGTTCCTATGTCACACTAGCCACACTTAAAGTGTTCAATAGCCTCAAGTGGCTAGTGACTATCACTTCTAAGTCATTAAAAACATATCATCATAATCATTTTTCTCTCATCCCAGAAAGCTCTACAGGACAGTGCTGCTCTACAAATACCTCCGGCAATACTAAATCTGAAAGTCACAGTGTAATGAAATGTGATGAAGCACCCTTACTTGGCTATGGAACGTAAAAGTATGTCCTTCAATAACGTTTGGCCATTTCTTTCTTCCTAAAGTTGAAAAGGGATAATGTTGAGTTTTCTCTCCCAGTATACTTCAGTAACCAGGAAAATTTTCCAGCTAGCCAATTGGCCAACTGAGAATGAAATTGGAAAATAAGTGAAAAATAATACATTTTGTCCCATACTTCCTATTCCTTTTCCAAGATGTGTTGGTAGTATTTTGTATTTTCTGTGCGAGGATGCGTTTTAAGCCTAGGAGCTAGCAGCAGAGGAGGTGAGAACAGTTAAGAATGAAGATAGGTGACACAGGCAAACAGCAACACAAAGAATACAATCGAATTCAATTCGGACCCATGTAATAAACATAAGTACCTACTGTGTGCCAGTGACGCACAGTTAAAACACTTTGATGAGCTCAATTTAGTAGGGGTATCCAACCCGTAAATAAAAACAGTGTGACATGTTGTGATAGATGAAGTGAGACAAGTACGTACAGACACAGAGGTGACACGGAGAGAGTATTTTTAAAACGTTTTCTGAGAAACCAGGGGAAATTTCCCGAAGGAGGTACCCAAGAAACAGAAGGGGCAACGTAGGCAGAGCTGTGCAAAGGAACCACCAGCGGTTTGGCGATGCTGGAGAAAAGTGTCTTTGGTAGTCAACAGAGCTAGGAATGAGAACAGACGGAAGGAGATGGGGCTAGAGAGCTATGTCCACGCCAGACACCAACACGACACTACTCACATTTGTCAGGCTTGCCTTCGTAGGTCTGTAAACCTTCCTCACCAAAATTGCAAGCAACATGAAAACCAGTCCCTAAAACTTGCTAAGTAATATGCCTACATCTGCCTTATAACTAACAATATCAGACAGCAATCAGTAGGAATACCAAGATGTTTCTTTGTGACACACCACCATTTAGCAATACATATTTAATAATACAAACACATTTTCATTGGACCCTTTTGTTTTCAGGGAAAAAAAATCTGTTTCCTGTGAGTTTTATTTGGAATACCCTTACAGAATATACCAATGACCACATTTTCAAAACAAACGGATTATCCTCACATCTGAAGATTCCCACTAAGAGTTTACCTGACCGGGAGACAAATGAAATAAATCAAAGCAAGAAGGGGGCTTGCAGAAGGGACGCTTTTATACCCCAGGCAAGAGAAGTTATTTTCCTCCAAAATTTTCATGGCAGAATTTAAGCTACTCTGTACACTGCCTTGCACCTTCGGCCACATACAGCCTGTGACAGCCAAAACTGTTATGTATCACCCCGCACAACGTAAAGGACGTCTGTGGCTACGCATATAAATTCCTGGAAAATATTTGCATCTTCTGGACTCTTCCCTTCACTCTATACATACATTCAAGTCTCAAAACAAACAAAACTTGCCTAGAATCTCTTCTCTTTAAACTACTGGGGTCCCCTCTCTCTTCTCTTCACAAAACACTCCTTGAAAATGCTAAGAGCCTATATAGGTCTTAACGGATTCACCAAGTGATTCTCCTCCTTTTAACACAAGCAAAACTTACCATGTAAAAATACGTGTATTATATAACCTTGCTGGCCCGCAGGCAAATATGACATAACTCTTCCTATTCACACACACACACGTGGCCCTGAAAGTAAAAGTATATTTCTGATGCAGCATATGCAATGATTGAAAGTATGAATTCTGGAGTCACTCTCCTGGGGTACTAGTCGGGGATCGTCACTGATCAACTGTTAACCTCCCGAGCTTCAACAGCCCAACTGTAAAATGTTCCAAGTACGTATACGTATATCCATGTCTCTGTAGCCACAATGCCAGCACATAGTGACCCCCATCTAGTGACAGATCAGTATGTTACCTACTTTAGCTATTTTTACTATTTCATCCCCCCAAATGGACGGTTTCACTACTGCCTGTTCCACCAAGCTGGTTACCTTTGTAAGTTCTCAACCCTCACTGTGCACCAAAAACACTTAGTGAGGGTTTTTAAAAATTCATCGCGTCCGGGCCCCGTCTGGATTTGGGTTCAGTGCGTCCAGGATTGGGCAGGGCATTGGAGTTCTTTCTAAAGCTCTCCAGTTGCTTATAACATGCAGCCAGGATTAGAAAACACATCTATGTCTCCACATGGCCAGAAATACACACGCCGGTAAAGTCTGTTCAATTTCTGACTTGATCGGCGCAGGCCAGTCCCCCAGGCTGGAGGGACGAGGCTCGCCTAAATGCTGTGACCACGAACTCAAAGTGCGGTGGGATTTACAGCCACGTCCGAATACGACTCAACGAGGATCAACTCCCACGAACCCCACCAGAGGCGGCCCTGACCCAGCACACGATCCGGATCTGTCTGGGGAACACGCCCCCTCGCCCCTTCCTCGGCAGCCCGCCGCGGGAGCCGGGACCTCGGGACGCGTGCGTCACCGCGCCCCAGCCCCCCTCCCGCCCACGGCACGTGACTCGACACGCGCCAGCTGCACGCGGGCTCCATCAAAACAAAAACAGAGGAGGCGGGGCGGCCGGGTGGCGGCGGGGGGTGGCGGGGCGCGGGGGCAGCGGGGACCGGGCGCGCCCCCGCCGCCACTGCCCAGCACCGAGGCCGCGCCTCCGCCGCCCCGGGCTCCGCAGGCCGCGCGCTCGGGCAGGCCGGGGGCGGGAGGGCAGAGGGCGCCACCCTGTTTACAGCCCTCGCTCCTTGCCGGGTACCCCGCCCGGAAACGGTCTCCCAGGAGAAGGTCCCGGAGCGCGCACCCACCCGCCGCAGCCGGGACGCCGCTCGGAATGAAACCGTCGCCACGGCTCTGGGGTCGGGGCCGCGCGAGTCTCCCTCCGCTCTCCCTCGGCCCACCGCCCACGCGGCTTCGTGTCAGCCCCCGTCACGACTCTGCTACGCACTTCGCCCTCTCCCCTCGGCGCCGGCGCTTCCGCAGACCCCCCTCACGTGGCCCCTGCCTCCCAGCCACGGACCCTCGCGCACTTACGGACCCTGCGCCTGCTCCCACCTGGTGGGATTTCATCCCTCTCGGGCCACCCAGCCCACCTCTTCCGCCCGGGGGTGGGGGTGGGGACGCTGCTACAAGCTGTCAGAAGCTTAGCTTTCCACCCTCACCCTTAAACATCCCCACTCACCCTTCCGCGTAGCTTCGGACTCAATCAGATATCCAAATGGGTGAGGGGACGTCTTGAATTTTCTTCGTAATTCGCCAAAAAACAAATAAGACGCAGCTCTGCTCATCTACTTGCCTTCAGACTTCCCTCCCTCCACGTGTCCCACCCAAAGCAACTTACAAATAGAAATGCCCACCGCACAACTGCTATGCCACCTGCCCTCTGGACACCTGGAGACCCACCCGACCCGCCTTCTGGAGCCCGCACCTGGGCGGGGTGGGAGCGATGCCGTCTGGCACCTTAAAGTAAGGAGTGAGAGGGGCCAGGCACCCCCTCCTCGGCCCGGAGCGCTGTCCCTCCCAGCCCCCAGCTCCTGAGCAAACCAAGGCATCCTACGACCCTCCCGGCGAAAGGAAGGATATAGCCAGAGGCCCGAGTGCCCGGGGTGTTTTTCCCTCTGAGAACCCAGGCTCCGCGCCCTCCACAAGCAGCCCCCGCCCTTCCCGCCACCTTATTTCTGGTCGACAGCAAAGGTAGGGTAGGTGGGAGAAACGAGCGAGTGCTGTCTAGGTTAGGGATGTTGGTCTCCGCGGAGTGAAGAGGTGGGATCTCGAAATGGAAACAGTCTCCCCCCTCCCTCCCCTCCTCCTCCTCCTCTTCTGTTTACCTCAAGTTTGAATTTTATCTGCGCAACATTAGCTGGAATGCGGACATTGAAAAAAAACACACTCTCAACCCGGCAGCAGCTCCGGAGGAGCCATGTGGCATCTAGCCACCTCGAAGGGGGGAAAAGTGCTCTTAGCAACACAAACATGGCGAAAGCGCCCCGGCGTTCCCGGGGAACGCCACGACCCCTACCTTCCCTCGCCCGGTGGCCGAACATCCCCGGCCGTGACCTGCGGTCCCCTCCCAGGGGCAGGCGACGGGCCCCGGGGAGTCCGAGGGTGGGACCGCGGTGCGTGCAAAAGAGGAAATAACAGAGTCCACAGTGGAAATGTTTCTGCTGGACCATCGGACTCATCTTCGCCAACAGCGAGGGGACACCTCGTTTCCGCGCCCCCCGCCCCCACCCCGGAGGTCTGAACGGAGAACAAAATCCCCATCCCAAAGTCCTGCCGGTAGGGCCGGCTTTCCCCACCCTCCAGAACTTACCTTGGAGCTGAAACACGCGGCTGCTTCAATCCCTTTCTCTCGCCTTCCTCCAGAGCGAGACGCGAGGGGGAAAATGATGCGCATGTATATTTGTAGAGCGTATTCTCCTAGAATTTCCCTCTGATAATCACGGGCAGCGATGGAGGCTCCGCAGACAGGTGCAGTGGTGGCCGAGGTCGCCGGCTAAAAGTTGTTCTCTCCGCGCTTGGCGGCGGGGTCTCCCAGCCGGGGCTGAGGACCCGGTCTCCCTGCACACCGCCCCCCCTCCGTCACCCCCTTCTCCTCGCCGGCTGCTGCTGCGTGCGGCTCGGCTGCAGGGGAGGTGGCGTAGTTTCTCTTCCTCCCACCTCTTCTCACTCACTTGTTTTCGTAGCCGTGGGCTCCCCTAATGCTTTCCTCTCCACAATGTTGTTTCATTATATCATGTCCATCATGTGACACCGGAGAGGCCTCTCTATGGAAACTTAAAGGGGCTCCCACGTGACTGCAGCAGCAGCAGCAACAACAGCAGCAGGACTGGCGGCGGCGGCCGCAGCGCTCGCACCACCACCCACCGAGAGCCCCTCACAGCATCCCGGAGGGGCTCCTGGCGCTGCCGAAGCCCAGATAAGGGAGCCACAGCATCCGGGAGCTGCGGCGTCTGTGCGTGCGTGTAGCCCTTGCTCATTGCATAGGAAACCGAACAGAAGGAGCGTCCTTAAATCCTTTCCTACAGTCACAAAACCCACGCTCTGTTAAAATGACATTTCGTGGCTCCTACTTTATTTTCCCCAAGAGCAATGAGTTCTCTCTCAGGTCTGATTACATTTTACCAAGTCAAAAAGAAAAACCGGATTTGTCCCTCTGTGAGTTCAGCCGGCTCTCGGTAGAACAGAAATGACAAAACAATAATAACAGAAATAGAATCAGGCATTTGATGCATAATTACCATTGCCACCAGCTCTAAAGCTTTCTGGAATTACATTCCTCCGGTAACTGTGGATGATGCTTGCAGGAGGCAGAACGCGACGCAGTTTGTCTCTTCCGCAGCTATATTAGGGCTTTGTTGCTGACAACAGTGAAACTTGTTTGTGTCAGGAAGTGAGGTACGAAGATATGACCTGGAAGGTACAGACAAAACCAAAGTGGCACTTTTTGCATTACTTTCTGACCGCATTCCTTCAAATGGTGAGAAGTAGCCAGTCTGCTGTAAAATGCATAGAGTGTGGTTGGTGGGAAAGAAAAGAATCAGAAAAACACATTTTCCCCTGAATCATACTTTACATGCTAGACACTAGAAAGTATAGATATATGCGTATATATACGCAGAGAGAAAAGCATATACATTTTTAATGCTATTTTGAACAGATAATTTTTGCCATCATTCCTAGAATTTAACTGAAGTATCTGACAAACACTTTGGAAGACTTGATTCAAGTCCAGTGATGTGTGGACGCTGTCACATCAGAGTGCCTTCGGTATTGAATCACAACCCCTTTATGGGCAGATGATTTAAATCCCAAATGTCTACCTTAAAGTTTGTGTGGACCATGGAGATTTTATCCTGTAAATCTAAGCTAAACGGCTATTTTTGCTTTAGTTCATGCTTTTCCATTTATAAGGAAAACTCCCGGTTTGGATTGGTGGAATTATGAAAAACTTCGCAGGCAACTGAAGAGTGGGGTGGAAGATCATCCTTTCTGTGGGCTTTGCCTTGACGTGTATCTCCATCCACCTCATCAGTTTACCTCATCAGCCATGATGAATGAGCTCCACTACATCCCTTCTAATGCTATATGTCCCCCAATTCTTACCTTCCTATCTAATGCGAAATTCTTCCGCCCCTGCCCCCTTTTCTGCCCTTGCCTCCCAGTTCAGCCTCCAGGGCTGCCTGGACACTTAGCTCAGGCCTCCCCAAATACTCCAGTCTTTTCCCTGAGCTCCCCCTGCCCTTCCCAGTTTGGTCTCCTTCTCTCAACTCTACCTTACCTCTCATTGACCTCTTTATTCTCCTTCACAGCCCGGCCCTTGACTTCTCGGTCTCTTCTTCCCCTTCTTTACCTGCGAGGTTCTGCCCCAACTGGGGTCTCCTTCACACCCTTCTCTCTGGTCCCATCCCTTCTGACGCCAAACCCCAGCATTCCTCAATGGCTCGGCCTGGTCGGCTTTAGCTTTATTTTGTGCCCATGCCCCTAGGCTGGGAAAGGACTGTGTGGTGCAAAGTGGGGGCAGAAACCCGCCCCCCCTTCGGAGGTGGCCCCCGCCTCGCCCCCCTCTGCCCCTCCCGAGCCCGGGTTGCGGCGCTTCCTGGGCGGATGGTTGGGACTCGCTGCAGCAGCTGCGGTTCTGCTGTGTCATGCAAGGAGGCGGCGGCGGCGGCGGCCAGAGCTGGAGGGGGAGGAGGGGAGGAACCTGATCTCTCCGGTAGCGAAGGGCTGGAGGCAAACACCGAGCTCTCCTAGAGCCGCCCGGGAGCAGGGAGGGCTCCGCTACCCCGGGGGGCCCTCCCCGCGGGGCAGATGGTAAGTGGGGCGGCGCAGGTGGTCGCCTTGGGAAGGGAGCGCGCAGGGGGGTTAGGTGGGGAGGTGGGGGAGAACCAGGAGTCACTCCGGCCAAACTGAGGGAGCTCAGTGTCCAGCTGAAAGGGACCCAGGCCATAATAGGGATGACCCGCCAAACGTAGCAATAACGCCCCACAGTTGGCTCAGGCTACGCAGAGGAGTTGTGCGTCCCGCACCCAGGACAGAGCTAGAGGCAATGATTCAGGGTGTGAGACCCATCATCCCATCAGCCCTGGCGCTTTAGGGAACAGCCGAGTAGCAAAAGTCGACATACACCATAGTCCTAAAGCCTGACTGCGCTTTACGGGTTGTCTTGTTTAAAACTAGAGAAGGATATGGAAACCTGCCCAACCTCACTTCAGCCACGAAAATAATGCTCTTGGCCAGT
Organism: Pteropus medius; assembly: GCF_902729225.1. Classification (NCBI taxonomy): domain Eukaryota; kingdom Metazoa; phylum Chordata; class Mammalia; order Chiroptera; family Pteropodidae; genus Pteropus; species Pteropus medius. The sequence goes on along the minus strand of NW_024356249.1, from coordinate 8,610,170 downwards.
GGCCTCAGACAAACAGCCACTGGTGCAATTAAACAATCAATAGGAAAAATAGCTTCATTCCCCTCACCACCTTCCTTCCCCAGGCTACTTCAGCCAGGTTGATTTATTCTGTTTAAAGGAGAAAGAAAACTATGTATTTGTTTACATGTTCCCTTCCACCCTACCCCTCTGTCAGCCTCCACCCTACACAAACTGCCCACCCCACTATTCACCCCACTTTCAGACCGTGACCCATGTTGGATAAGGGGACTGCCTTAAACTCTGAAGGATTTCACTTCCTCTACCCTTTACCATAGGGGAATCAGAAACACAACTGACAGCAATGAATGTAAGGACAGGCTGGGCACATGAGAACATTACTTTTTTTTACCTGAGTGCAGTTCTCAGGGCAACCTTTTTATTACTATTATTCCTTTCCCTTTCACTCCTAGAAATTTCAAAGCACTTTCTGAAACATCATCTTTTTATTTTTTTTTTTTATGTCAGTCATAGGTTTAGAAGGAAGGGGTTGGTGGGATTAGCTGAAAGGCTAATGACTGTCTCAAAAGCACATGCTGTTGCTAGGGAACTCAGGCTCATCCTGCTCTCTAATCACTAGCATGTTACGTGGAAATCAAACTTCTCAGGGTGTTATTAAAATGAATGGCATTTGGTTAAAAGTGTTCTTGCTTGTGTTGTAGCATCCTGGATTATTATCGATTGCCTCACACCCACATATCTTGTTTTCCTAATTTGATTTCTGTATTTGCGTCACTGCCAGGGACACACAGACTAGACCAGTCAGGTTCACTTCCTGTTTCTCAGAACTGGTTTATATTTGGTCTCGTCGCACTAGCTGGTAAAACATTATTAAGCCGATCCTCTTGGAAAGAAGTCTGTGCTTTCCGTGAAAACAAATTAGCCCAGTTAAATTCTAATTCCCATGGAAAAGTCATCATTTGAGGAATAAAGCAGACTGCCAGTTACCATTTGAGAAAACCATTCTTGAAATGTAAAACCTAGAAAAACCCATCATCTTTATTTTCTTATATCCACAATCTTCATTCCTCAGCATTAGAACTAAAACAAACTCAAGTAGAGAGTAGATTCAAGGATATTTCTAAAACGAAGCTCAAAAAGCACACGCTGAAGCTGGAGAAATCATTTAGACCAAATAAGGCATAGAATTGAAGGGAATCCAGGCCCCAGGAGCACAAATAAGCTTGGGTTAGCATTGGGGCACTCAGGGAACAGAGTGTGATTGCAAGGCTATACTACAAATAGGAGCCCATCACTTTGTGTACTAGTAGTCTCTTTTACCAACCCCCTAAGTCCCTTGCTTTTTTTTTTTTTTCCCCAGTTCCTTTCTCTTTATAAGGAGGATATCACAAAGGCAATATCATACAGATAAGCACCATGTAAACAGTTTGGTAGGTTCTGACGTAATTTGTTTAAATGGAAAATAATAGGGTGTATATGGTGTGGAGGAAAGATCAGCTGACTGAAAGTTAGGACATTTGCTCCCACTTCTACAGACTGGATGACCTTGGACGAGCCTTTACAGGTCTTCTTCCTGTCAGTTTCCTCATGTAAGCTTAACAAAAGTGCTGGACTAAAATATGTCTAGGGTTCCTTCCATCTACAAAGTTCTGTGATTATATTGAATTCACTACATAAAAATGTCAATTTTAGCTGGATTTTGCAATGTTAAATTTTGACATTGAAACTTTAATAACTATCCACAGGGACCTTGGAAGAAATCATAATGGAAAATGATTTGCTGTTGATACATCATTTTTTAGTATCAGTTGCCAGGCAATCAAATAAAATTGACCTTACTCTCAATGTTCTTACTCTCTGCTTGCATGGTGGTGCTGCGGAAGCAACAGGATAAGAGGTAGAAAGGATATAAAAATGTATAGAAAGGGCTTTCAGTTATTTTAGATTTAGTTAACCCAAAGTACTTTGATGAGCAAAACAATGAGCTGATGAGGAAGGGCTACATGTAAGAATTTAATAATCAACTGAATCATCATGGAGTTAGTAATCTATTTGCCTGTATTTTACTTAGCGATAGGCAAAAATATATCTAGCACAGATTTTGGAAATTTTCAGATTCAAGATATTAAGAAGTAGCATGAAGAAACGTGAGATTTGTGCCAGAGAGAAAAGACTTGACTTTGAAACCCAACTCTGCTACTTTATTTATTCATTACTGAGTGTCCGCTCTTTGTCAGGTACTGTGCTAGGCACTGGGAATATAGAGATGAATAAGACAGTCTGCTCCGAAGGACCTTATAGTATAATGAGGAGGCAGATGAATACACAGCTGATCACACAAAAGTGAGTGAATATCAATGAAGGAGCTCATTAGATGGGTACCTAACCCTGACTGGGCATAGGCAGGGTCCCTAACCATAGAAGGTGAATTGGGAGAGGAGTTCTGAAGGATGAGGAGAAGTAATCCAGACAAGTAGGCAAGTTAAAGAGAGATGTATCCCAAGCAAAGAAAGTACTATGTGTAAAGTATTGGAGGTAAAAAGGTATGTCCAGAGAGTTGAAGATGATGGACAGTGCCCAGCAAAGTAGTAGATTATCAGTTATGTGAATGTCTGGCAGAAGTTCTGAAGGGTACACCCAGAAAGATCAGCAAGGCCTTGTATCGTGAAAGGCCTTGTATGTCTTCCTAAGAAGTCTCAATTTATCCTAAGGCTGATGGAGAACCGCTGATGAATTTTAAGGAGCGTGTCCATTTTAGAGAGATGACTCCAGTTCGGAGAATTTATTAGTGTGAGTGACACTATAAACAGGGAGACTAGTTAGGAGGTTAGCATTACAGGAAAGAAATGATGGATGTGTAAACTAAGGCAGCAAGAATGGAAAAGGGAGAGAGAAGAATTCAAGAAATAGTAAAGATATAGAACCAACTGAATATTAATGCTGATTGTATCTGCAGGATTAAGGAATAGGAGGAGATTCACGCTTAGGTAAATGGAGTACCCTTCGCCAAGATGGGGACTTTCGGAGGAAACATAAGTTGAAGAGGGAAGGTAATTCATTTGAAACGTGTCGAGTTTGACGTGTCCGTGGGATGTCAAGGCGAAGCCTTCTACACAGAGGAGTCTAGAACTCAGGAGAGAGATCTACTCTGGAATCATCAGCATAAGTGATCATTTATAGTAGTAGGTGAAATCTCCAAGAGAAAAAGTAAAGTGTACGAAGAGGAGGGGACCTACTCAGAAACCTTATGAAGATGCCAATGTGTGAAAGGCGAGGAAACAGAGAGAGGAAGAACATCCAGACAGGGAGTGGGATCGGGAACACACAGTTTCAGAGAAGCCAAGGGAGGAATGGTCAACAGCACTAAATGCTGGAGAAAGTACTTGGACTTAGCAACAAGAAGGTCATTGTTGCATTTGGCAGGAAGGAGTTGATTGGCATGATGTGGAGAGTCACCTGATTGCAGTGTATCGAGGAGCGGATGGGGTAGAGGAGGTAGGAAGAGGAAGTTCTTTTGGATAAGGACTAAAGGGCAAGAGGGAAAGGGGGAAAAGGGTATTGGGAAGAGAGGAAAATCATGGCCTGTTAAGGCTGCAAAGGGAAAAAAGGAAATAACACAGTAGTAAAAAGTTCTTGATTCTTTCAGCCTTTTCCTTCTAATTAAATGGCATCACCATCCACTAGTTGCTCAAGCCAAAAGCACGTAGACATTCATGATTCTTCTCTTGTCCTCCGTTCTCACATCCAGTCCATAGGGAATTCTGGTCAACCCTATCTCCAAAACATTTTCACAGTGTCGCTTTCTGTCTCCACCGCTACCACCCTAATCCAAGCACCATCTCCTGGGCTCCTGTAACAGCTTCCTAATTGGTTTTCTTGCTTCCAGTCTCCCTCCTGTTCTCCACAGCCAGAGTGACACGAATCATGAAACGAAAATCAGATCAGATCGCTTCCCTTCTTAGAATCCTCCCATGTCTTCTGATTGCACCTGGAATAAAGTCCAGACGCTTTGCTGGCCCAGAAAGCCCTAAGTAGAATCCCAGACCACCTCTTCCATCTTGTCTCCCACCACTCTCCCCCGACTCCAATCAGACTGGCCTTTTTTCTATTCCTCAAACACATTGGACTTGCTCTCGTTTTAAAAGACTTACTCGAGATATTTCCTTTTCGTGCAATACTCATTTGGTCATTCCAATCTCTGTTTAAATGTCAACTCCTCAAAGAGGCCCTTTCCAAACACCTTGATTAACGTATCCTTCTCTGTTCACCTTCCCACCCATCCTATGTATTTTAAAGTAGAAAAAAACTTTATCTCTATTTGTTTTTATTGCTTATGGTTGAGAACCCCTCCAAAGTTTAAACCTGAGGATTCCTGGCACATGGTAGGTACTTAAAAATATTCACTGAACATTTATAGAGGGGAAAATGAGAGGAACAATAGATTATTAGAAATTAGAGGCATCACGGATCAGAGCCTGGTGTGGTTGAGGAATGGCCAGTGATGATGGATTACTAGGCTTTTAAGATTCCAGAAGTGGAAGACTTACTAGCTGTGTGACGCTGAACATTCGCATTCTCTGAGATTCACTTTGTGATCAATAATGCTCATGCCTCACAGCGCTGTTAGGAAAATTAAATGAAATAGTACAGTTATAGATATAAGGCAGTCTTGTCGAGCTATTATCAGAAAGTCAGGATTTCTGCAAATCAGTTCATAATCTCTGTATGTAAGCTCTTCATGTGGGCTCCCCTGCAATGGGGTTAACATTTGATGATTACGTATTATTAGGAAAAAAATAACTAAATCATGACTTTTAAAAAATACCAAGATACCTAAAAGAACCTGGATATTAGATTCTTTAAGAAGAAATCAAAGCACTCCTACAAATCAATAAGAAAAAACATCAAAAGCCCTGGAATATCGAGCAAAGGGTATGACAAACAGATTGCAGTTAAGGAAATACAATGGATTTTTAGACTATGTAAAAATGCTCACCCTTTCTCATAACAAGAGATATGCGGATTACAACTGCAATGAGTTGTATGTTTTACATATCAGGTCGACACAAATCAAAAAGTTTAGTAGCATACTTTGTTTGCCAGGCTGGGAAGAAGGCAAACATTGTCAGTAGGAGTGAAAGTTGGTACAACCTCTGTGGAGGGCAACCTGACCGTACTTATCAAATGTTTAAATGTACAAAGCCTTTCACCTAGCAATTCTACTTTTATACAATAGATGCTCACACATCTATGGAAGGATGATTCTACTAGGTTCTTCGCTGAAGCATTATTTATGCTAGTTGAAGACTGAAAACCACCTGCGTGTCCATCGATAGAGAAGGGGTTAAATAAATTATGGTGCAATTATAGATGTGAAAGGCAGACAGCTGTTGAAAAATTGTGTCAGTTTTGAGTGTACTGATGTGAAAAGATCTTCAGGATACATTGCTACATAAAAAAAATAAGATGAAGAACAATGTGTATTTTGCTAGCATTATGTTTCCTTTTAAAGACTATTTACTTCTTTTTTTTTTTTTTTTTGACAGAAAAACATCTGTGAGAAGATAAAATAGAGCAGGCAAGTGCAGATGTGGAGGGACCAGTTGATATTTCAGCGATTCATGTCAGAAATGATTGTTTCCTGGACTAGAGTGGTGGCATGCACAGGAAGAGAAATGATCAGAGTCAAGAGTTATTTTAAAGAACTTGACAATTGAATGAAAACAGTAGGTTATGGAGAGGAAGGTGGTGTCATGGTTGACTTGAGAGTTCTTCCGAGATCAGATGCAAGAGTATAGGTGTCAATCATCAAGATGGAGGATCCTGGGTCAGTAACAGAATTCTGGGGAAGATTAAAAACAAAGTGGTGATGTCTACTGCAGACTTGTGATCTGGGAGATCTGAAGTCAGAAGAACTGCTGGACCTGGACTTATAAATTTGGAAGAGATTGCTTAAGAAGGTTAGAATCAAAAGAAAAGCAGGCTCAGGGCTAAACTCTTATCATTTAGTGATTGGATAAGAAAGAAAAAAGCTGGCAATGGAGACCGAGAATCAGAAACCAGAAAAATAAAATCAGGAAATTATGGGGCCAAAGAAACCAAGAGAAAAATATGTTCAAGAGGATCGATTCATGTTAAATACTGCCAAAAGGTCCTAGAAGGTCATTATACCTTGTTTCTCTTATAAATGCTAAGTTCCTTGAGAGTTGGGAATTTTATTTATTTTTGTGTCCTCAGGGATCGCCCTGTACTTCACACATAATAAAGGGTCACTAAACTTTTATTAAATTGAAGAGCGAGACAAAGACACAAAAAGAGAGAGAGACAGGCAGAAAAGACGATGTATCTTTTCCTCTTAAAAAATAAATAAATAAGACAGAGTCCCTTGAACTTCACTGCAAACCAAACTTGATCTTAGGAAAAATAAAGAGGTTCTGCTCCCTCAAGTTTTCTCGTGAGCTAACACATTGATTGAGCTCTCACAGTGCCATGTCGTTGAGATGTTAAGTGCCTCCCGAAAACATTTTGATAATAGTCACCTGTATCTGGTCATTCTGAGTCATTTTTGTCTTTATTTAGGTCCTGGGTGATGACAAAAAGAGCAATTTGCTTTTCCTCGTCTTTCTGACTCTATCCTACCACACTGAATCAGTTGGGGAGTCTGGAGAACCGATGTCAGTGCCACCACAGTTCTGTAATACACTGCAACCACTCATAAGGATCCCCAGCCCTAGTTTCCTGTCAAAGAGGGTGATGACTTTTGGCAGGAAGAGATGTATCACCTCTTAGAGAAAACACCAGTTTCTCAGTCCGTTATCGTTTCTGCAGAAAGGTGCTAATGCTATTAGGAGAGCATATAGAGAATACCAAAGGAGAAAAAGTTTTGACTTTGTCCTGAGAATATAGAAACCGACAGAGCAAAAGAGATGTCATGACCTTTTGGTACAGTGTCCTTGAATTAGAAACTAAAATAATAGATGTAGTTTAAACAATACTTAAAATGTTACCACATCCTGTATTATTTAGTTAGACCGGGGGTTAGCAAAATTTTTCTGTGAAGGGCCAAATGGAGAATAGTTTAGACTTTGTGGGCTATAGTCTCTGTTCTAGCTACTCAACTCTGCCATTGCAGTGTGAAAGCAGTCAAAGACAATAAGTAAATGAGTGAGCATGGCTGTGTTTTAATTAAACTTTATTTATGGATACTGAGATTTACATTTCATATAATTTTTACATGTCATGAAATATTCTTCTTCTTTTGATCTTTTCAGCTACTTAAAAATGTGAAAACCATTCTTAGCCCATAGGCCATACGAAAATAAGGGGTGGGCTGGCCTTGGTCAGTGGACGATAGTTTGGCAACCTCTGATTTAGACAAACATGAAGATCATGTCATGAAAAAGAGTTTTAGATTTGGACTTCTGAAGAAAATAATCTGTTCATATATACCCCTTTATTTTAACTTCTCAAATTTATTTGAACATGTAAACACATTTCCCTACATCTGACATATTTGGAAATAAAGTATGTCTCTTCATTTCAGAGTTCATCTAACACTTTGCCCCTTCTCTTCCTTGTATGAGTGTAGTATTCTTATAGAGCAAACTGAAGAATTCTTACTACCTGACTTTACAAATACTCAAACCAAGAGAGGACATAGTTCTGATCACATTTTATAATTACATTAATTCATTCGGTAAGTACTTATTAATGATCTACTTCTTTTATAGTGCAGTACTGAGTGTTATGGAATTAGAGGTAAAAGAGGATGGATAGATAGATAGATAGATAGATAGATAGATAGATAGATAGACAGACAGACAGATAGACAGACAGACAGACACACACACACATACACATACACGCAAAATATCTAGTGGCTGATAAGTGTCAGTGAAAATTGCTTGGCTGTATCACAGTAGAAATGTAGTCATTTAAGCAAGAGATAGTTAATTAGACAAAACTAAGTTTAAATCTGAGCTCTTTTATGTCCCAGATGTATGACCTTGGGCTGATTATATAAACCATATAAAGTTCAGTTACACTTTTTAGAATGGGGATAATAATACCCACCTCTTGAGGAAGTTGTGGGAATTAAGACAGTGCATGTAAATCAGCTAGCATGGTTCCTGGTATGTAGTAAGTAATCAGCAAACGGGAGCTGTTGGTGTACACCAGTATGAGGGTATATAATTTGTTCAAAAGAAGCATACAATCAAAGGCAAAGCAGAGTGACTTTATGAGTCAAGAACTTATGAGCACAAATGGAAATCCACAAACCTGAGGGTTGATGCCTGGTAGAAAAGACTTGGGTGAAAATAAAAGCAGAAGTAACATTGTCAGAGGAACATACATCAGGCAGCTGGCCAGCTATCTTGCCTTTGCTTCCCTAGTAACCAGCAGCTGGGTTGTCTAAGGAGCTCCACCTGTAGGTCTAGCTCTCCAACCTCCCCAACACTAACTGCCAGTTCTGACCAAGGAGAAAATGTATCATCAGTATCAACTCCAGCATCTTGTTTCCTTCCAGTCAGGTCAGCGGTGAGCCTTGGACACCTGTAGCTGCCTCCTATGATGCCTCCCATTCCTATGTTTGTCCAATTCTGGGCTTCCATCTTGACCTCCACACTTCAGTCTCTGGTCATTTTGCCTTGTATACCAGTCTCTGTGTAGGTTTGGGACTCTGTTCTGAATCCTGGCCTGCTTCACCATGACTCTGACATTTTGTTTGACTTATTGCTAACTAGTCCTCTTCCCCCAGAGGACTGTATTCTTCTGCTGTACCCCTACTGTGATCCCCTTAACTATGAGGGGACAAACACATTTGTCTTACTCTTCATACTGGACTGCTTAGTATTAATAGCCTCATGAACTTTTCCTTGGTGTGAGACACCGGGTCTTGCACAGCCCACTGCCCTAATCCAAGACAGCTTTTGTGTTCACAGCCCATATCCGGAGAGTACTCCCCACCCCAGGCCAGGCTCGTGCTCTCAACCCAGTGGACGTGTATTGTCAACGAGTTCTAGCATGCCTTGCGATCCTGTTATGACAATACCAATAATGTTTTTCCGATACAAATTACGAAATTATTGGCACAAGGGTATGATTCAGGGGTAATGGAGAACTCTAACATCTACTGGCAAATTCATTCTGCTGAAAAGTAAGCATCAAATAAAGTTAGCATAACTAAAATTTAAACTAATTGCTTATTGAAGAGGTCCTATTCTATACTTAATTCTAACTAGCTAAGAAGAATGTGTTGGCGAAGTAGAAGTGACAGACAACTTCAAAATAGTGACCACTGCATCCTTGAATTTGTAATAGCCAGAGATGGCAATCCTGTACTTGCTAACCTGACACAAGGAAGACTTGAATAAGTTAAGACAAAATATGGACATAATCTGTCTGTCCAGGAACAAGGAAACAAAGCTCAAGAAGAGTACAATGACTTGAAATTTAAATTCCTATGAAATCAGAGATTTCCATAGTAAAGGTCAATATGGCTGCTCGAAAAGTGTTCTGATAAGTTCATATTTTTAAAGGACCTGTACAAAAGGTAGGAGTTAGGTTGTATAACAAGGCTTTGTCAAAAGAAGGGCTCGAACCTATGAAAATAATGCCAGATGGCTAATATACAGAGACAGCTAGGGTCTGGGGTAAGTATTGAAAACCATTAAGTTTGAGTTTTTGTTTGTTTTTTGCTTATACGTATAGTAAGAATAATTATGAGGACAGGGTAGTGCTATTGAATGGGGCAGACTCATCTAATTTTAATTGTTAATTGAAAAACAGAACCATTCAACTGTAGTAATTCTAAGGCACGAGCTTTTTTCCCTCACATTTTTCATAGTTCTAAAATCAGAAAGTATCTTCGATAGCCATGTTTAATAAATATATGGTAGTAGGTTTTTTGCGGGGAGGAGGGAGGGCTCAAAAAACAGTAATTAATTGGCGGTGCATCGTACGATAGATTGGTCTTAGAATAGAGGAAATATGGAATTTTATTCACTTAGCTCTTCTAGTATCAATCACACTCAGAGGATGAGGGGTCCACTTTGTGTCCTGCAAGTAGCGGTGCTGACAGTGGCCACAAAAGGTAGGAAAGAGTGAGAAAGACATTTGGAGGTCACATTCAGAAGTGTGGCGCCCCGTGGAGGGAACAGAGGATGAGCGCTATTGAAGAAGAACAGCAAATACGAGAGCCAGGATTGAAACAGGAGACGAAAACTGTGGTCAAAGCCTCTGAGAAAGGGTAAGAGAGAGACCACTGCTGGCCCACAGAAGCCAAGTCACTGTCATGGAGGGGAAGGGAAAGGTGTCTTAGTCAGTTTGAGCTGCCATAACAAGTACCATAGACTGGGTGACTTAAACAAAAAAGATTTATTTCTCACAGTTCTGGGGTCTAGGAAGTTTACCATCAAGATGCCAGCAGATTCGTTTGGGTGTCTGGTGAGAACCTGCTTCCTGGTTTGCAGACAACCACCTTCTTGCTGTATCCGCACGTGGAAAGAGGGGTCATCTGTTTGGTGTCTCTTTTTATAAGGGTACTAATGTCACTCGTGGGGGCTCTACCCTCATGACCTAATTAATTCCCAAAGGCCCCACATCCAAATATCATCACATTGGGTATTAGGGCTTCAATATATGAATTGGGATGGGGGTGAGGGGGAGACACAAACATTCAGTTAATAGCAGATGGAGAGAGCGGAAGCGTGTTGAAAAGCCCAGGCACAGCCAAGACGCAGGAGGGTATGAAAGAACTGCTGTGCAGATATTCTGGAACGATGTCTAAGGTGGACTCTGATGGGTGATGGCTTAGCTGGGGCAGGACATTTTGAACTATGCCCGGTGTGTAGTATGTAGATGCTACTATGTCCTGCCTCTTCTAAGTCACTGCTGTGATTGACTTAAAGCTTCAGTGTTCTAGGGTCCAACTTAGTTAGCTCCAGTTAACCCATGGAGGGCTCCTCTGAGAACGTGTTTAGATCAAGATACAGGTCTCAGGTCATAAACCAGAAAGAGACATTGCAAAATGAAATAAGACCCTGAGTTTTAAAAAAAGACAAGGAATGATCCAAATAAGTAACCAGGGAACAAAGTAGCCAAGGAACAGAAACTTGACCAGAATAAATTCAGAGGAGAGTAGGAACTGTGGTCTATTTCTACTGGGTCTGTGGAACCCCTATGAAAGAAGAAATTCAGAAAACCTAAAGATCAGTTGGCTATGGAAAAAATTATTCTAACCACCCATGATTAGACCTTTAGAAACTGTGATGCACCCAGGTGGTCCCTATGCAGCTTGAATATAAAGAGTTTAGTACCTTGGGAAGGGACTATGTCTTTTCATGACTTCGCCTCTAGTTTCTTCCATGTTAACAGGGGTAAAAACAAATGAGTTTTCTAATCACAGAGAATTTGTCATTTTCTGTTAAAAACAATTACCTTGATATTCTTACCTCGGTTGTCTTCTCACGTGTCCCCTTTCCCTGCTGCTTCTTCCTTTGGGACATCCATGTAGTTCTGAGAAAGTAGACTCCTCTTTTATCTCAGATTAAGCCAATCGGTAAATCAGAACTGCAAAGAAAATTAAAAGATAAATTAGAGATTAAATATATATATAATATATATATTATATATTATATATATATTTATATATATATATATAAAAAACAAAGGGTAGTATCCTTAATATATAAAGAGATCTTACAAACTTAGAAGAAAAAGATATCTCAGAAGAAGAATGGGTAAAGGATAAGAGAAAGAAAAAAGAGAAAAAGAGATTCGATTGGTTAATTAATTAACTGGTTAATTAATTAATGAAAAGGTCCATTCTTACCAGTAACTAAAGAAATTCAAATTAAAATAAAACCAGATGTCTTTGTGCCTAGCAAATTGTCAAGAACTTTAAAATGTTTTTGCATGGATAAAGATACAGGGAATAAGCAGCCTTGTACAATACTGAGTGTATAAATTGGTTCAAGCATTTTAGAGATCAATTTGGCATTGCGTATAAAAAACCTTAACATATGCAAACCATTTAACATAGTAATTTTATTTTTAAGGTTTTATCTTAAAATAAAGCAGAGTCACTCGCAAAATTTAATGTAGAAGAATATTTAGTATAGCATTCTTTATAATATTGAACACTCAGAGATAACCAACTGTCCAAAGTGAAGTATTACATAAATTGTAATGTGTTCCTATGATGAAATTTATGCATCCAGTAAAAAGCAGATTATGGAAAATGTCATGACATCAGAAAATGTTGGTCATTTATTATTAAATGTATTTGCTCGGAAAACAGACTGGACAGTTAAACAGAAAAATATTAATAGTGGTGATATCTTGGTAGTGGATTTCAATTGATTTTCTTCTTGGTGAGTTTTGTATATTCTAAAGCCGCTAAACATATTATTTTCTTTTAGTCAGGATAAGAAAGAAATTTAAGATGAAAAGAAAGACCAAGGCGAATGATGAGAGAGTAAGAGAGAAGCTCTCACTTTTAAATGAGATTTAAACCTTCCGATCCATATTAACTACATCCCGGGATACAAAAAGAATTTCCAGATATTATCATAGGCATGCTATGAGAAACCACTGAGACGGAGAAGTACTATTTGCCTAGAGTTAGACAAATATCCCAGTTTCTAGAAAAGGAAAAGGCGGATTCCTTTTCCTACACTGATAAGTTTAGTTTGCTTAGGAAAAGAAAATTGGCATCAACGGGAGCCAGCATGGGTTCGTTAAAGTCCTTCCAAACGGCGCTAATTTTCCTTGTCCCCCCATGTGCTTTACGTCATGTAATCTTCATTCTCAACCTCTGAGTATTATTATTATTCCCCTGAGGCCAGAGATGTGAAGTGACTTGTCCAAGATCCTATAGTTATTTTGTTTGTTTGTAAATAAGGTTATTAGGCTGGAAGATTAGAGACATACTGGTCATTCCTGACATTGGACCGAGATTCTTATGGGATTCTTTTATACAATATAATGAAAAATAGGACAGGATATTATACACATTTCTAGTAGATGAAATGATTATACCCAAAAGTTTCTTTTGAAAGAGCATTGTTTACCTGGAGGTTTCCAGTAATAGCAATAATATTTATCACTTATTGAGTACTCATTATGTGCAAGGTTCTGTGCAGAAGTACTTTCTATCCATTATCTCTGTTAATCTTCTCCAACAGCCAGAGATACAGTGCTATCATCCGCATTTCATAGATGAGGAACCAAAGCTCAGTACGGTTAATGAACTTTCTTCCGATTAAACAGCTAGTAAGTAGAGGAGATGGGATTCAGTCACAGAAAGTCTGATTTCAGAGCCCATACGCCTAACTGGTATACTAAAGTGTATTCTTTTGGCCCTTTGTTCCTTTCTGCTCAACTTGTTTTTTCTTTTTTATTAAAACGATGATTTATTAATCCCAAGTAACAACGTAAAAGGCATATTCCTAGTAAAAATTCAAAGCTGAGAGCATGCAAGAAAAGGAAGACAAGAAAACCAAAATTTATTGAGCACTTCTAATATATTAGGGACTGTACTACCCTCCTTTAAGCTTCAGAACCACATTGCAATGTAAATATGATTCTCTCTATTTTCACTGATAAGCAAGTTGAGATAGAGAGAGACCATGACACGTCCAAGGGCACTGGGCTACATAACGAAATGAGAAATCTGTCTGACTCCTAAGCCATTACTCTTTTTATGATTGGCTAATAAAAATAAAATGTAAAAATTTTGTATTCAGTGGGATAAAAATGTAAAATGCTGCAATTGGCTTTAAAAAGTCAATTGTATAAATATAAGAATTGGGAGATCAACATTTCTGGTGCAAAACATCTCAGGATTTGGGGTGATTGTGTCATGCCAGGAGTCGGTACTGTTACTGTCAGAACACACATACAGTCTCAGAAGGCATTAAAAGAACCATGTCCTGGAAAAAGGAGAGAATACTCCTATTGTTTTGTGGACTGCTCATATCAGATGAGGAGAATTGCAATTAATGCTGAGTGCCACGTTTTAAAAGGGACAGACAAGGCTCTGGAACTCAAGCAGAGAACAGCCAGCTGGTAACAAAATATATACATACATACAGGTAGGTATATGTACATGTATGTACATAAAGACTGGATTATTTCACAAAAGTTATACAAGTGAGAAAACCTGAGAGGTAGCTGAAAACCATCCTTAGTTTCTGGGTTGCATTGTGGAAGAAAATCTTCTTATATTGCATGTGGCTCCCGAGGACAGAGAGCTGTGGTTAGAAGTGGACAGATTTTGGCCAATAAATGAAAAACCAAACCATTACTGTGTCTTGCATATCTTTCTAGGCACTGAAATGCCAAGCGTCTGACATAGCAGGCACTCAGCTAATACACGTTGAACTGAATTGAATGTTCAATTGCTGTTCAAAAATGCAATGTGGTTGTTTTTTGGGGTAGAAGCTCCTAAGAGATGTTTGAGCAGAAGCTAGGTGGCTACCTGTTGTACTAAAGACTCCCATCTCATTAAAAAAAAAAAAAAAAAAAATTCTGTCACTTTGTCTAACTCCACCTCCTTCCAAACCATTACCTGCTTTCCTCACAGCCAAACTTTAAAGAAGAGTCTTCACTCAATCCATTCCAGCCTGACTTCTAACTAGAAATTTTGCTCTTTTGATCTACTTACCAGACCTAATCTTAATTACTCATCCTACCCCAGGGAGAACTGTTGATCATTTCCTCTTTAAAGCTTTCTCTTCCCTTTATTTGCGGACCTCACTCTGCCCATTTTGCATGCTACCTCTCACATTGCCCCCACCCAGTCTCCTCCTCTGGCTCCTCCTCTGACAGCTGCCTGCAGGCTTTTTTTCCAGGGTCTCGTCCTTGGCACTCATCTCACTGTTTGCCCTCCTCAGTTGTCTCATTGATTCTTAAGACTGAGCTACCATGTGGGCACTGACTTCTGAACCTATATTTTCAATCCAAACTTGTCTCCTGATCTGCAGACCTGTCTTTCATTCACCACTGGATATCCTATAATCACTGCACACTTAATGGGCTACTCATCATCCTCTCCACACTTGCTTTCCTTCCCCTTTTTAGTTTAGTTAATGTTATTACACTTCAACCTTGGCCTCTTTCTCCTACTCCCAAACCTTCTTCTGATCTGTAACTATGTCATCAGTGCTACTTCCAAATCTCCCTTGGAATTGTCACTACTCTTCATGCCACTGTCGCTATGGTGATTCAGACCTTAATCCCTCCCTTAGTCTATTTCAGCGGCCTTCTACTTGGCTTTCCTGGCTGGATTCGCCCCTTACTCTAGTTCGGTCTTCGTCCTGCTACTAAAGTTTTATTATTCTTTTTAATATGAATGATCATATCTCTCCCCTATTTGAAAATCTCTTATAATTACTTATTATCTTCAGCACAAAATCCAAATTCCTTAGCTGTAAATCAAGGTTCTTCACAATATGGCTACAATCCTCCTTACCAGTCATTTTCAGGTCATGGCATGTTTCCCTCTTTTTACAAAACCTCTGTGCCTTTCCTCATCTCATTCCCCTAAGGATCTTCTTTCTCCCCTTGGCCAACTCATCTCCTTCGGCACCCGACACAAATTTCAGCACTCTAGGAAAAGGAACCCTCTTCGGCTTCCGACTCAGACATCAGGGCGAGGGAGATGGTATTTAAATCAATGCACTAGATGGGCATTTGTAGAGGAATAGGCCTAAGGGGGCCCCCAGTTTTCAGAAATCAGAAAGGACCCAGCAAAAGAGATTGACGTGGAACAAACAGTGAGGTAGGAGGAAAGCCAGTGTGGTGTGATGGAAGCCAAGGAAATAAAATATTTCAACAAAAGGAGAGTGATCACTGGTGCCAAGAGGCAGCTGAGAGGGAAGTAAGACGGGGATTGACAATGACCATTGGACTTGACAACAGAGAAGTCATTGCAAGTGTCCGGGATTGTGTTTTCAGTGAAGTAATGGGAGACAAAAGGCTGATTGGATTGGCTTGAAAAGAGTCAGAAATGAGGAAGTTGATGTTCGTTGAATGGGTGAAGTATTGGATAAACAAAAAAAAAATAATGTCATGGAGAGGATTCCATAATTGGTCCGGAACAAAAATAGATGAGTTATTTTGAACTCTTAGAGTCTCTGAAAATTTTCCAAACAGAAACCAGGATGTGATTGGATGGTACGAAGCTTTCCTCAAGTAATGACAGAATTTAGAGTAGGATCACCAAGGCAGTAGGGTTCTTTAGGGAAGGTTCCGTATGAGTTCTCTGCAGTACAGAACTTCTCAGAGGCTTAAGGACACAGCTGTTCCCGCAGGGACAAAGGTGTAGGATTTCAGAGACTATTTCCAAACACCTCTTGCTTGTTGGAATAGAAGGTGTTTGAGAAGAAGCCTATAAAGCTGACTCTCATGATTTCGGACTCTGGGCAGCACCAAGTCTGAATGGTTGGGAAGAGGCAAACAGAAAAAGTTCTGACCCATCTAACACAATACATTTGAAAATGCTGTATTTGGCGGTATTTCTAGATATAATTTTTATACTGAAATAATAATGGAGATGGGCTAAGTGATTACCTATATTTGATGAATAGGTATGTTGTTTATGCCTGTTACTCCCTGGAGCATAACGTCATGAAATATGGAGAATACAGACCTTAGATAGAGCAGCCCCAAGCTTTGATTTTGGGCTGCTCACCATCTGACATTCCTCAGACAGAGTCTCAGAAGGCACTTTGGTACAGATTCCATACAGAGTGTCTTTTTTCTTACATGACCGAGGATAAATAACACAGGGACCATACATTTCCCTTTATAAAATTATCTATTGTGATGTCTAGGGCCTGGAATGTAAACTAGAACCAGCCATAGAATATTTAGAGAATCCCCTATCATATCATACCAGTTCCCTAAATACATGGGTGTTCCTATTTGCCTGTCTGTGCCTTCACCTGTGCTGAGCCCTCTACTTGGCATGCTCAGATAGGAGGCCTTCCTTACCCTCTCAGATGGATACCAATCCTCTTTGTGTGCTCCAGAAACCATGTTCACCTCTCCCTACCACACTGAACTACAGTTGTTTACTCTTCTGGCTCCCTCACTGGCCTGTGAGTTTCCTGAAGTCAGTGATTTTGTTTATATATATTATATTAGATAAGGCATAGATTGACCTCACAGATTGCAAGGACCTTGTCAGCTTACAATCCTTTATTTTTTTTTTTTATTTTTTACTCCTACAGCACCTGGTCTTCTTAGGTGGTCTCCCATCTAAGTACTAACCAGGCCCGACCCTGCTGAGCTTCCGAGATCAGACGGGGTCAGGCTTGTTCAGGGTGGCATGGCTGTAGACTATCTTATACCTTATTATTATTATTTTTTTTTATCTTTTACACCTAGAATAGTGTTTGTGCATTTTGGGCACACAATCAATGTTTGTTGACTGGATGCATGAATGCTGAAGAGTGTGAATGAATGAATGAGTGAATGAATACATGAAAAGATCAGAAAAATGTTACCCCTCAAATGGAAGCTAATACAAGCATCAAAGTGTCCGTGCCTTTACACATATGCAGAATCTATGCATGTGATGGTACTTTCTAAATCCGATTTAGATGACGAGATCATGGCAGCATAGTGCATACGAAGAGGAGAGCAACACGCACAATCGACTCGTAATATGTGTGGCTCAAGATGGTGAGAACCATGCTGATTAACATCAGAGTTGGGTAGTAGGAATTGATTGCTTTTGATGTAGATCTGGGAGAGAGATTTGATCTGTTGAGCACATGAACACTTTGGTCTTTGTTATTTCTTTTAAGCAAAGTATTTTGTGTTTTAAAATTTAAGGGTAAGATACGCCTTAATAAATATGTTTATCTACTCGTATCGGTTTCTTTCATTGTTAAAAAAAAAAAACAGCTATTATGCCTCTAAAATGGAAGTTACATTGAACCAGTTATTTTATTCCCACATGCCTTGGTTTCTTTCACGCATAATTTGTAAAATGATAATAGCCCTTACTAGTATTTACATTATAAAAGTGTTGTTACTGTAAATTAGATAGTATAAAATGGGTTATGATGTCTTCTTTGAAAGACAAGCAGTATACACAAATGAGGTATTATTATTTAGTCTTTCCTTTTCGATCTCGTTAAATGAGAATTAGATGAAAACTCTGCTTTAAGCACTATCCAGTGGGTAAATGATTATTGACTCAAGTGAAATGAAAAAAAAAAAAATCTTCAGCTGAAAACTCAGTTTGTACAGCTCAGCTAGTCTGTGCACAGGCAAAAACACTGTATTTATCTGTGATGTTTACCACTATTCTTGATCTCTGTGTGCTATAATCCCAAACTGAAGACAGTTCAGCCTTTCAGTTCGGTCATCAAGTGCATTTTTGAGTACATAGACATCCTGCCATGATTACAATTTAGAAATGATGTTTCAATTAATCAAGACATGCAGCTCGTTTCGTTATTGATTTAGGGCCTAAATGGACCATGTCAAGCCTTTCCTTCAACTCCTGTTTCTTAGGCTCAGGATTGCTACCAAAGCAACTTTTCAAATTAGGTCCTACCCATGTCTCTGTGCTCCCCATTTGCCCCATCCAGGCCAGAGCTGTCCTATCTTCTTAGAATACAGGGTTATGATGGCAGGAGAGGAGATGCAAAAATCAGGTTTGGGGAATTGTTGTGAATGTCAGAAACTTCTCTTTGTATCGTGAGGACACGAGAAGAGAAGTAAAACAGCGTGATGGAAGGGTTCAGGACAACGAAACTGGTGGGGATAGACCCGCCTGCCCAGCATGCTTGTGTCTGGCCTCTGTGTGTGCATAACAGCTTCAGCCTATTTCCAGTTCTTGGTCCCTGCCCACTGCTCCTCCCCTGTCATCCAAACCCCTTACAGTGTTCATCCATTATGTCTTGGCTCACCTTTGCTCCTTAGGACCAACCTTCGGCATTGTTCACCATTGTGGTCATCTGTTTTCTACGTGACCCATTTATTTTGGCTTCTGAATTTTGCTCTGAGAGAGGACCCCTGCCTGGACAGTTGCCTGGCCAGCTGTGGGGCCAGCTGCCTGCTCTAGACTTCAAGGTGATCAGACTCCTCCTCCTTCCCACTGACTGTCCCAACACATGAGCTGTGGCAGTAGGTGAGCTATAACAATGTGACAATTGTTATGGCTGACAAGATTTTTACCTGTGACGATCATTTTATTGGTTGGCTGCTCAGAGAGGTGGGCTACTCAGGTGTACATTCAGGTACCAGAGTGGGCCTTGGGTCCAGGAAGCCTGGGTGTACCTTAGAGATCTAGTGAAGGAATAAGTACAGAAGACGGTTAGGAGGGGGAGCATGAAAGGCAGGTCTGCTTTACTCTACAGTTTTAGCCGCGTCCAGCACTGGTTATGGGACAACTGTCCAACACGCAGGCCA
Organism: Pteropus medius; assembly: GCF_902729225.1. Classification (NCBI taxonomy): domain Eukaryota; kingdom Metazoa; phylum Chordata; class Mammalia; order Chiroptera; family Pteropodidae; genus Pteropus; species Pteropus medius. The sequence goes on along the minus strand of NW_024356249.1, from coordinate 8,590,760 downwards.
TACCTACCAAGAGCATTGTCACATAGTCGATTAAGCTAATGTAAAGGTGGCGAGGGAGCTTTCAGGGTGCCCATTTCCTTACCTTGGGAAGAAAACCTAGGGATTATATCTTCCATTTTAAGGCGAACTTGTAAAAACAGTGGTCTATGTTCATTGGTTCCATTGGTTCCTCAGCTCATAGTGACCTGGATCCTGCCTCCACTGACCCTGCCTCTGCCCAACTAGCCCAACATCTTCTCGGTGCTCACCCCATGAGTGCTTCCCCATCTTTTTCTTACTTGATATCTTGACAGCACTTGTCTTGCTTGACCACAACCTACTTGAAACATGCTTTTCCCTTATCCTCTGTGATGCCTCACACTTCTTGTTCTCCTCCTCTCTGGCGGCACCATCTCTGTCTCCCTTGCAGAGATCCTCTCTCTGCCCATCCTTTAAGCTTTGGTGTTCTCTGTGTTCTCCCGGGCCCTTTTCTCTTCCCCCAAACTCTTCCGGGGAATCTCTTTCATCCCTGTGGATACTATTGTTGCCTCTTGTGTCCTGATAATTCCTTAACCTGTACCCTCGACTTCTAGGTCAAACTGCCTATCGCTACCCTGCAAGTGTTCCCCAGAAACCAAATCAAACATGACCCAAACTGAACTTGTCCCCTTCTCCCCTAAAGCTCTGTATTTTGTATTTGTATTTTTGTTGTCTGAGTGAGCGATAGCATTGTCAACCCAGATGTTCAAGTCAAAAATCTGAGCAGCATTCTCTTTTAAAACTCCAAGGGATCACAAATTTCTGCAGATTCTTCTTCTTCTATGACACGATTGGTAAGGTTATGAATAGTTTGGCCCTGTTTACCTTTCCAAGGTCATCTCTCACCACTCTGCCTCTGCTGTGCTGAACAATTTTCATTGCTCAGATGCTCAGCATGCACGGTCATTTCTATCACCTCCAAAATTTGCATCCACTGAAACAGACCCGACCCACCTCTTTATTAGATGAACTCCTTCATACCTTGTAAGTTCGATGTAGAAGTCGCTAACTTCCAATTCTCCCAAAGTCAGGGTTAAGTGACCCTCCTAGAGCTCTGGGTACTTACTTTTCTCTTCATTACACGCTGTTTTATCAGAGCTGCCTGTCCTATTTTATCTTGCCCTCTGCTGTAAGGTCCCTGTAAACAGGGACCATATTTATTCTATTCGCTTTTGCATTCCTAGTACCAGCAAAGCATTTAGTATAAGACGGATGCTCAATGGATGAATAAATGAATGAATACAAACGTTCAAAGTCTCACTGTAAGAATATAAAATAAATTTCCAATCAGAGGGTGCAATTAGGATTTTACTAAACAAAGATTTATCAAGTCCCACCAACATCAAAGGGATCTGAAGATTACTTCAAACTATTTAGAAGAATTTATCAATGGTAGCGTTATAGCAGAGAGTAGACAATAGACATAGATTTCAAATCTGTCCCATATGGGCTTCTTTTCCAGAGTTCAATATCCAGACTCTCTGAGCCATGTTTTGGGGTCACTCAAGCAATCGATCCTCCTGACTTTCCACAAATGATTGGATTCATAACCCACTCCATACTCAAGAACATGGGGACTGGAATAAGGTAAGTGTTACCTTTTCCATTTTTCCTCTATTATTTAGCCTTCAACCATGTACTATACTGCTAGAGCAATAATTTTTAAATTCTCACTCTGGAGTCTTCATCGGGAGGTGTGATTTGATTGTCTTTCCTGTTAGTCTAGCTGGTCTCACGATGTTTGAATATCCTATGTATATGAAGAAATGTTGTGAAGTCTCTTGAGGAATTATGTCCTTTCAATTTTTCTTCTTTTGTTCTATGACTATTTAAGTCCTTCATCATTGTTGTGTCAATTTTTTCCCTAATACGACTCCACATAGAGAAAAATGAGTTTTGAGAAGTCAGAAAGATTTGCTGCCTATTCTGGGACATCTTTTGGGCCAGATGCACTCTAAGAAAGCGGGACGTGAGCAGTGCGATCAAACTTTAAAACGGCTCAACGTTAGCCATGCTGCCCATAGACAACCTCTCCCTCCAGCTCTGCGGCCAACCTTCTCTAGCCCTTTACCTGCTTTAGTTTTTCATTTTAAAAACTTAGCATTATTTATTCATCTTTTTATTTTTTTGTTCTCTATCACTTCTACTAAAATGTAGGCTTCACGAGGGCAGGAATTTTGTTTTGTTCACCACTATATATGTGTTCAGGACTGGGAATGGTAACTGATACGTTTTTCAATTTTAAGTGCCCACCATGTACCAGTTACCATTTCAAGTGCTGAGCATATAGTGGTTGATAGAATAAATGATGTCTTTAAAAAAAATTTTTTAAGAGGCTGATGCATATACAGTTCTGTAGGGATCTAATTCCGGTCTGGTTTGCAGCCTTGTCCCCCTTCCCATTTTATTAATGACTAAGATGATAACACTGGCGGCATGCTGAACAAATCTAGAGATGACAAACAACTAGAAAGGTAACAAATAAGTTGGATGGAACGATCAGGTTCCCCCCCTCCATAAATCCCAACAAAATGTAATAATGAATCACATGTAACAATATAAAGTTTAATGGGGACAAATATAAAGTACTCAAAGATCCCAAAATTCAATTGTACAAGGTTGAAGGCGAGATGGCCTACAATTGCTCATGTAGGAAGATTAGTCTCCTGTTGACTGTGAGTAGATGATGAATCAACACAGTATGATGTAACTCCCCCCACCAATTCATCTTTTGATGTATTAATAGAAATATAATGTCCAAGTGGGGAAGTAGTTTTAGGACTGACTTGCGATCAGGCTGCATTTATTCTGTTTTATGAATTCCGATCTTCAGCCTTTGAGAGAGACACTAATAAGCAAAAGATTATTTGAGAATAGTAAAAAGGATAATAAAGGATCTGGTAATCAGTGTCATATTAGAAATGATGAAAGGATCTGAGATCGTGTGTGGGCATGTGAGGAGGAAGGTGATAACTAACACATGTAGCTACCTTCTGAAGTTAGGCTATCCTGCAGAAGAGAGACTAGATTTCATCTGGGTAATCCCAAGTAACAGATCAAGGACCCGTGAGTGACAGGCATAAGCATGTATATTACAACCCACTAGAATTTAGCAACAATTAGATTTTCCTAGCAATCAAGTGGACAACTGCTGGAGATTGTAAGCCCCTTGACCCTGGTGGTTTTCAGGCAGAAGCTGGGCAGCCATGTCTCATTTGCAGACTACATTTGTGGTGAAAGATCAAATACTAGGATGAGAGATTGGGTTAATCACAATAGCTAATACACATGATATGGCAGGTAGCTTAATGATTAGTGTGGGTCATTACTTTTATTATGAATTTTTATTATGAATTTTATTAGCACCATCTTACAGATGAGAAAAATGAGGTTTAGAGGGGTTAAATATCTTGCCCAAAGTCTTACACCTTATACAAAGCAGGGCAAGGATTTGAACTTCAGCATTCAAATCCTTGATCTTAATTATTATTCTATAAGTTCTCCCACTTCTCAAAAACCATTTGTCCCCACCCTGAGATTCTGTCTCTCTAATAAAGTAATCAAGCCAAGGAGCTCATTATCTCCAGTTGTAAATGAATCTATAGTAAATAGGTTCTTCCAATATAGAATGTAGGAATTAAATTAGTCTGGGCATTTGCCACTTGTGGTACACTGTGTCAGCGGTCCCCAACCTTTCTGGCACCAGGGACCAGTGCTCCTATGAGAATCTAATGCCTGATGATCTGAGGTGGAGCTGAGGCGGTGATGCTAGCGCTGGGGAGCGGCTGCAAATACAGATGAAGCTTCTCTCACTGGCCTGCTGCTCACCTCCTGCTCTGTGGCCCAGTTCCTAACAGGCCACAGACCGGGACTGGTCCACGGCCTGGGGTTTGGGGACCCTTGCACTATATGGAGCCCAGCATAGGATGTGGCATGCAATACGTGCTCAACGATTATTGATTAAGGGAAAAGAATGAGTGGATGCAAACAAACAAGCTGCATTTGAAATGACAGAATCTCAACATATTGTGCCTGAGAAAAAACAAGCACATTTCTGGGTGGTCTACTGAGAACACTTGGCAGAAAGTGATAATCCATCATTCTTGGCAATAGCCTTGAGAATTCCTGCTCAGTCGTTTGGACAATATTCATTCAAACAAGTATTTATTGAGTACTTGTCCTGTGCCAGGTATGCCCAACGTGCTGAGGGTGCAGAGGTGAATCAGAGGATGCACTGTTAGTGGGGGAGATGGACAGGTAAGCAAATTCTTATGATACAATGTGTGTGTGTGTGTGTGTGTGTTACATGTGTGTGTATGAGTTTTAAGTATTACAAAAGCACGGAACAGAAAGGAACTGATTCTAGTTGGTTGAAAAATTTGTCTAATATTTGATCACGTTTTTAAAATGACGGCCGCATGCATTGTATGAGTTTACTCGGTCTTCATAAAGACCATGTGAGGTCGTGATCTCTTTTTGTGCAGAAGATAAAATAGAGTCTTGCAGAAGTTGGTGCGTTCCCCAAGGTCACGCAGCTAGTAATAATAATTGCCAACATTTATTGAGTGCTTAGGATACCTGAGGCTCTGTTCTAAGCGCTATTAAGACATTTAATCTTCACAATTCTATGAGGTCACTGTTGACATCATCGCCATTTTACAAATGAGAAAACTGAGGCATAAGATTTAAAGAAGACGCTTAGAGTCACATAACTAGAAAGTGGAAAAACCAAGGTTTATACCTACCTACGCCTTCTAGTTTTAGCAGGCACACACTTACTCACGGCATTAAATTGCCTTTAACCGGTGCCCTGAAGAGCTGGAACTCACATTTGGATTCTGAGTCCAAGTTCAGCTTTCTTTCAAGTGACCTTGCTCTTTAGCAATATTGCATCCAGATAAAAAGAAACAGTGTGTGCGTGGATACAAGGAGACGCTGTATATTTTGGGCATCCGTGGAAGTGCTTTGGGAAAGGTAGGGCAAAATCTAGAATATGCATTAGCGTGTATGCAGTGTTTTTCAGGGCAGCCAGCATTTGGCCTTTTGTTCTCTAGGTCAGTAGTCTGGGCTCAAGGGACAGTGATTTGTTACTCATAGGAACTAGCCATCAACACTTGCCCTGCAGCCTTTTAAAATCCAGTTTAAATTTTTCTAAAAGAAGACAACAAGATCTAAAACATTAAGAATGGAACAAGTGAAATGCAATTCCTTATATGTAAGCATTAATGGAGATACAGAAGAGGAGAAATGAAAGGACACAATTGTTTAAATTGCCCCAGCTTTCTCTCCGTAATAAAAAGTCTTGGATTGAAAAATAGTTCAATCTGATATTATCGTGCCTTAATAATTAAGTTGAGTTGGCTCTGTGGCGAATCCGAGAAAAAATTGGTTATTAAAATGAATGAAGATCATTCTTCCCTCAGTAATTAGTACTTCAGCTAATGTGGACTTGACCTATACGACCAAAACTACTGCATTTTTAAGACATCCGTCTCCCATAATTTTGGGGGATTCGATAATTTTAAAATCAGCTGCACGCTGGGATTTCCGTGATAGGAGAGGCAGAAAAGGTCAATGTTCTTTGGCATTTTTTCCTTCAAAGCAGATGGGATTTTGTTTTGTTTTGTTTGTTTTTTAGAGTTGGTTCTGTCATGTATAGGAATCTACTAGATTCAACTGATTATATGTGTTTATGGATTTTTGTTTCCTTAGCTTCGAGTCCTTAGAAACATTTATTTTGATGGTGGCAAGAGAGTTAGTCATATTTTATTTTTGTTGTTCCTATTTCTTTTTAAGATCCTTCAGTTCAAGTCCATTTCCAAGGTTTTGTATAACCATATTTATGTCTCCACACACACACGAATATTTCTAGTAGTAACTTGTAGCACAACTTATAGGAATAGTTAATAATTTGATGCCCACTTGATGCCCAACAGAATGATTCTGTAGTATTAGAAGCAAGAACAAGGGTATGCTTTGAAAATTTATGTTTGAAATTTATAATTGGACTTAGCATTTAACATGTGAAATCAAGTTTCTTAGGTCGATTACTTTGAGTTACCAAGCAGCCATATTCTTATAAACATGTTTTTCCTTCTCATCACTGAGTCCACAAAAGCTGGAAAATTCTTTTCTCACATATTCCATTCTTTAACTCAGCCCGAAGGTAAATTCTTTTTTTAAAAAACCACACCCTAAACAATCAGTTTTTCATGAAGTTATGAGTAAATGAATAGAGTAGGCTCCACTGGCATTTGGGATGTATGTCTAATTAGAACTCTCAATATTTCAAACATATAATTTACTAAAGTTGAGGTTTTTAATTCTTAGCTTTGAGTCCACTGGGATGAAACAAGTGACCCTTGTTGAAAATATGTCAAGAATCAACTTCCTCAGGTTGGCCTTTAGTTTGCTGGTCACCAAATCAAAACACTGTTTGTTTCTAGGTTTAAAGATGTCTGAACCTTCTTAAATTTGTTAAAAGATCAAGGCTTAAAGCTAGCTCTGCTTTGCTGCTGTGAAGAACAGATCGCCCCCTCCCTTCTCCTTGATGTCTCTCGGTCAGTTTCCTCATGAGAGACACTTAATCTTAGCTGGCACCATCTTTGCTGCAATATGATGCACACTGTACCTCTTCTACATCTTCCAGTGTGTCGGGGAGGCAGAGAAACCTGCCTTTACTATGAGACAGCTGAACAGCCTTTGAACTGACTTAACATGCTTTCTAGTGCAAGGCTTACTAGGCACCAAGGACTGCTACAAATGCTCTCAATCACCAATGTTCATAAACTTAAAAGTGGTAACACAAGACTTGCAATCCAGTAGATTACTGTGTGACCTTGAGCAAGCAACTTAACCTCTCTCCAATATAAGTATTTCACAGGGTTGTTGTGATAAATAATTGCAATTGTTTATAAAAATACTTAGCACAAAGCCTGACACATAGTTGCAAATGCAGACTGAATTTATGTGAAGCATCCATGGAATTCAAATGGACAAATGGACCCAAATCAACATTATCTACCTCTAGTCATTTTTTTAAATCAGAAAATTTCACTTCCAAATGAATAACTATATCTGCCAATATCTTTGTTTTAAAGTCTATATTCAGAATAAAATATTACTTTAATGATCATCTGTTCATATATTTCATAACAAGACCTGACCATGGTTTCTTTAGGAGAAAATTACATGTGAACAATGGGAAGAAGGAAAATTAGATAAATGAAATGTCTTTATTTCAAAATAAGTGAAGAACAGACCATAATCTGATTATAGAAGATTCAAATGATGATATAATTATTATATATTCATATGTAATTATAAAACATACTCTTTTTATAAGTTGATTTCTTAAAATTTTACTGATCTTAAAGGACAAGTTTTCCTATAGTTGAATGACAAACCCCTTGTTACTGCTATTAACTATTAATATGCTAAAAAAAATACTTATTAACTATCTTTTTCTTTAATCGTATCTACTGTCATGGCTGTACATTTATTTCAGCAATACAAAAGGAGTGATTTAAACTGCTTGTTCTCCCTGCATATTAGAAAGTAGGAGACAGACACATTCACCCAACCCAGTTAACTATGAAAAAAGGAGTCTCCCAAGTTGCCAGAAACTAACACTATAGTAAAATTACAAGAAAATTGTGTTAAGAAACCTTTTCTCATCTGCAAGTTATTTGACTGAAACCTGAGGTGCTGAATTTCAGCACAAAGGTGACTTTGGAGGAGAAAGTTTATGCCAAACTGGATCAGTTGTTTCGTATTATGTAAGAAGGAGGAGAAAAAAATTAACTGTTTACTCCTAAGCTATAATTTTAAGATTATCCTATAACACTAAATGACAGAATTTCCAAACCTCAAACTTTACTAGAGTTATATTTTCATGAAATATTATCTGTACCTACACAAAACTAAATATAATTAAATATTAAATAATTTGCCTTCCCTACTTATATTTAAAGCATATGAAGTTATTTTATTCACTGTGTCAGAAGTGAATTCTAGTTGAATTGTGAAACTGGTGTTGTTAAACAGCTAAAAGATTTTTCTTTTTAAATAAGATTATCCTGATTGTAAAGAATATATGTGCAGTATATTATAGAATACACAGTAAAAACAAGAAAATAAAAATCCCTAAATCACCCATAATTCTATTGTCCAGAGATCATCGCCATTAACACTCTGTTGCATTTCCTTATAAAGGGAGTTTATACACATGCACGCTTTCACACACACCAAAATATTCATTGTATATAAATGCATATTAATATTTTATTATAAAAAATTATAATATAGACAAAAGCGGACAGAGGCATCATGTACCCATGATGGCCAACCCATCCATAGCCTCTTCCTCTTTCTCGCTCATTTTTTTTTTAAAGCAATTTAAAATTGTATCATCTCATCCATAAATATTAGATGAGATGGATCTTTAAAAGTTAAGGACTTTTTAAAACATAACTATTATCACATCTAAACTAATTACAATAATACTTTAATAATATGGAATATTCAGTCCATGTTCAAATTTTCAACTGTCTTGTAAATGTTATTATTTCTATTTATAGTTTGTTTGAAGCAAGACCCAAATAAGGTTCATGTATAGTACTGATATGGGTTGATATGACTGTTAAATCTCTGTAAATGTATATGGATTTCCACTCTAACTTTTTTCCTTGCAATTTCTTTGTTGAAGAAAATAAATTGTTTGTCCTGTAGAACTTCCCACGACCTGGGTTTTTCTCATTGTGGCCCCATGGTATAGTTTAACATGTTCCTCTGTCTTCTGTGTTTCCTACAATTATCTATAGATTCAGATTTTTTTGCAAGACTGCTTCACAGGTAGTTGTGTGTTTTGTCATTGGGAGGTGCATAATGTGTAATAATCTCTTGTTTTACGATGTTACCTAGATTCATTAGTCTATTAAGGATTGCAAAAGTGTGATATTTTAATCTTATTATTCCGTAAGTTGATGTTTTGGCATGTGCCAAACAGGTTTTTGTTATTTTGCTTTCATTTTTGTTCTTTAATTATCGTTAGAATGCATTAATTTAAAAAATTATAATTCAATACACCTTATTATTTTTATTAATGCTGAAATTATGCCTATTAGGCCTGTGGTAACATTGACTTCTGACTTCTTTTGACATGATCCTAGTACTCTTTGATAGCTCCTCTGCTATTTGGTATGACAAGATCGTCTAGGCTCGTCTTATATAGTTCCACACATTAAAAATCAATTTATATTTAATATATGAGTACACATAAATATAATTCAAAACCATAGGGCAGAAACTATAATAGCAAAAGACTGGAAGCAACCCAAATATTAATTCATAGAGGACTGGTTGAACAAAGTATGGTACAGCCACACAGTGGAGTTCTTTGTAGTTATAAAATAGAATTAGGAATATTTAGATATAGTTATATGGGTTGATCTCCAGGATATATATTTTAAGTAAAAAAGCCAGGGGGAAAAAAGTGAATCTAGAATGCTACCATTTATATTTGAAAAATTATAAATATATACTTACATATCTTTATATAAACACATAATACATACATACGCACACAAATATGTGTGTATATCTAGTTGCTTATATTAAGGAACAAACAATGGAAGGATAAATATCACAAAATAAGAGTTACCTATAAGAGAGGGGAGGAATGAAGTGGAAGGGATTGTGATAGAAACTAGACTTTGAATTTACCTTGTTTTATAGATTTGACTTTAGAGTCATGTAAATATTTTACATAATTATAAAAATGTTAATTTTTAAAAATGTAATTCCTAATTTTAAAAAAATCCTAGTTGTGTACCCAGTCAATGGCATATAGAGAACTACTTTAAAAAATTTTAAGACCCAGTAATTTGACTACGTATCTCTAGAGGAATATACCCTAAAGACAAAAAGAACTGCAAAAACATCTTTAAACAGGTTTTGGTAATCATATTGTTGGTGGTAGTGTCGATATTGCTATTCTAGAGAATACGGGAAAAGCAAATATTAATTATGGGATAGTCTAATTCTATCATGCTCCATGTCTTTGAGAATCAGGATTCTCATCATGAGAGGAAGGAAATATAGATGATAAAGAGAAGTTAGATAAAAATCCTGTAGTTCTGAATTCGAATTAGAAGTTAGTGATATAAGCTTATGATAACATGTGTTTATGGATAGATACATTTCCTACTTCCTCTGTTCACTATCAAGACCTAGAAACAGTGACTACTCCAGTAGTAATAAGCACCCTTGGTATCTATACAGTGATCTGGCTGAGGCAGGAAAAATGTCTACACACATTACATAAATATCATAAATGCATATGCACTCATATATACATATATTGAATATGTGTGCAAGATCAGTTATTTAACCATTCTTCTATTTCTGGACATTGAGATGACTTCCAATTCTTTACAGTTATATGTAATACTGCAATTAAGCATTTGTACACTTATTATTTCTTTAGTACAAATTCCTGTAAGTGGAATTACCCGGCCAGAGGGTAGGAACATATTTAAACTCTTGATTAGTATTGTCAAATAGCTTCTAGAAAGGTTAGAGCAGGTTACACGCCAAGTGGCAGCGCAGGGGAGTGACTGCTTCATTCCATTAATAGTTATAGACGCTTTAGACATTTTCATTGATGTGTTTCTGCCAAGTAGCATCAATCTTTTTTGTCCCTTTGCTTTTCCTTCCTTGATTTTCTTGTAGAGAAATTTTAATAATTAAGAATACCACATAGAAAAACTATGCTGATATAACATTTTTGTATTTACATTATAAATTAATAACTATATATCAACAAAATTAGAATGGCTTCTCAAACTAAATGTATTACTTATAATTAATGTGTGGAATTGCTAGCACTTTAGTTGCAAACGTGTATATCATAAACGTATTAAGATATTTTCATAGCTTTTTGGTAATTTGGTAGCTACTTTTGAAATTCCTGGGGTTTTAAATTATAACCTTATCTTTGCAGAACTCATTATTTGTGAAACTGTTTCACAGACATAGTTTAGAATGGTAACTAACTTTTCAAACATTTCTTGTATATATTCCATATGAACATCATGAAGGCAAAAAAAAAGTAGATTATATATAAAAGTCACAGACTGTTAGAGCCAGAGGGATATTAAAAATTGTCTGGTCCAGTCTCTTCATTTTATCATTTGAGAAACTAAGGCAAAGGGTAGTTATATAACGTCCATGTGGTTACACAGCTAATTTGTGGCAGAATGAGGTAAAAATTCAAAATGATTCAATATAGTGTCCTGTCTATGTAGCATCTCAGAATTAGCAAAACTTGAAGACAATATATGAAAATAAAAATAATTATCGTGTTAGGAAATGGAAATTGTTTCCTTTTGAAACTCTATTGTTATACTACCTTTTCAATAAAAAATCCTATAGAAAACAGTTCAACAACTACGTTATAAAATTAGGTAAAAGAGCACTTCTGATATTTGGAAACTAGAAATAAATTATTCTAATAGTAGGGATTTATAGCAATAAAAATATACAGCATCTGAATGCCACACACACACATACACACACACACGCACACACACACAAACACTATTGCAAGCATTCTATTGACATTATCTTCTTGAATTCTAATCTTGAGCCCTGAGAGGTTATGTGATTTGTCCCAGGTAATCTCATGCGTGTCAGTCAGGATTGGACCTAGGCAGTCATAGACACAGTGGTTTGTTTTGAACTTTTCAAGCCTCGATGGTCAATTTTATTGCTACTGAGGGTTGCTGTGATTGTCTTATTCTCCCCAGCTCTTTCCATACAGGGTCAAAGTTTCCACCTTAGAAATTCATTCATTTGAATTTTATGATGGAATTCCTTGGAGCAAAAATTTCTAGAGACAGTTCTTCTAAACCCCTCATCTGCCACATGCTAACTATATGACTTTTCATTCTTCATCTATAACATGGGTATAAAAATACCTACCTCATTAGATTACTGGAGGATTAAATATGATAAATTATATCGATTTTTTAGTAGAATACCTGGAACACAGTAAATATTCAATAAACAATAACTGCTATCATCAGCTATCACTGTCATCATCATCCTTATTATCATTATCAACATCATTATCATTATCTCTTTTCTATTGACTGCTTTGTAAATGCAAAAACTTGTGGAAGGGGTAAAACATTGTCGAAAGGGGCTAGTGACTCATCAGTTGTTCTTCTGACAGAAGAGAGAATAAAGGTAGTAAAGCATGGGGAAGGAAAGGGAGATATTGAAAAGAAAGAGGTGGGGAGACCCCAAAGAAAGTTAGAGCAATTTTACTCCAAAGTAGTTGGGATAAGTTTATGGAACCGTTCATTTGAAGTCCAGTGCTCTTACATGGCATCCGATAATCTTTATCAAGTTTTCAGAGGGCCCGATAGTGAATGAGGAAGGCCGCTCTGTCCAGGAAGGCCATGGGCACAGACTGTCTATCCCTGCCCAAGGACGCCCACACACCATGGCCACCTGCCTGTCCCTGCTGTGGTGGTGGGAGTGGGCACACAGTTCTATGCAGACGTTTCTGTTTACTGTGCCTGGAAATAGGTTTTTTCCCATGGAAAAATTTTTCATTGTATCCATAGGTGCAGGACACACATTGCATAATATAAAAGAAGACTTTTGAAGACTTACTGCTAACCTGCATACACGCTGTGCTTCCAGACTAGGGCTGTGTGCCATTTCTGAAGTGTCATTCCACTTTTTCTCAGAGGTAAGGTCTAAAGCAGGCCTTTCCTCTAGAATCCTCCACTGGTCACGGAAGCTGGAAGGAAGTCTTATTGTTTGATGCTGTAGGTTTCTCCCTCAGGTTCACGTACTCTTTGATTGCCAGCATTTTATTTCTCACTTTTCCTTGTTGTGAAAAGAACTCAAGCACATGGGAAAATATAAAATGGAGCAAAAGGTGAAGGTGAAACGTACATCTCCGTCTCCAGTGCCACTACCCAGAAGTAACCGCTGGCTGTTCATTCGTTCAGAAAACATGGTGGAGTGTCCTCCCCGTGGCAGCCACTGTCCTGGGTGCTTAGGGTTGAGGAGCAAAGAGACAGATCAGATCTCTGCCTTCTGGTTGGAGTTGATGAGTCACAAACAAGACACATAAGCAAATAAGCATCCAGTGTATTGGAAAGTAACAAATGCTACAAACAGAAACAAGCAAGGGAGGAGCGGGGAAGAGTAATCAGGGTTGCTGAGGCTGTAACTGAACACAGTGCTGCAGGAAGAGAGGGAAGGAGCCATTGTGGGGAAACAGCGTTCCAGAAAGAGGAAAAGTACGTTCAAGCACGGTTGGCACGCTGTGGGGACAGGATTTTAATTAGACATTTATTTTTATTTAGAAAACACTTATAAAGTATCTACGGCAGGGCAGGCATTCTTCGGAGCACTTGGTATAAATTAACTCTCTTAATTCTTGCCGTAAGCCCAGGCTCTCTTCTCTTCCTCATTGCAAAGGGAAACTGAGGCACAGAAGAGTTAGGAAAATTGCTTAAAGTCAGAAAACTAGTGAGTAGTAAGACCTGGACTTTAACACAGGCCGTCTGGCTGTGTTTGCCCCGTGCCTTAACTGCTGCACTCTGTCGGCAGGCGGCACTGGAGAAGTGTGGGGCCATTCCAAGGGCGAGATGGGAGCAGTGGGAGAGCTTTGAATAGGGGAACGACAGGTACATTCTTCCAGAAAATTCTGACACATTTACATGCATTTATGTTTATGTATATGTGTATACGCATGTGTGTCCTTGAGGTTTTTGCCCTCTTAGTAGCTTAATGTTAAAATGTAAAACAATTTTAATTTATGGGAAGGAGAGAGAGACTTGATATTGTGTATGCTTTAGTTAAAGATGATATCCTATCAAATAATATTTGGGCATGGGTAATCTATTTTTAAAGTCTTACAAATACTTCTCTATTTTGGGGCCCTGGCAGTACTTGTGCATCCAACCAGGCTTCCCTGGAAAAACAAATCAACTTAAAAAAAATTTCAGTGGTTTAGCATATTCACAATGTACATTCATCGCCATTATCCAATTCCAGAACACTCATCACCCCAGAAAGAAACTCCATACCTATTAGCAGTCACTCTCAATTCTCCCCTCCCCCTCGCTCCTGGAAACCACTAATCTATTTTCTGTCTTTATGAATTTGCCCATTGTGGACAATTCATATAAATGCAATCATGCAATATGTGGCCTTTTGTGACTAGCTTCGTTCACTTAGCATAATGTTTTTGACATTCATCTATGGATATAGTATGTACCAACCTGCCATTCTTTTTTATAACTGAATAATAATCCATAGTACGCATATACCACATTTTGCTTATCCATTCATCAGTTGATAGACATTTGAATTGTTCTTACTTCTTAGCTATTATGAATAATGCTGCTATGCACATTAGTGTACAAGTTTTTGTGTGAACTCACGTTTTACTATTGTCTTAGATATACCTAGTGAAATTGCTGGTCACACGGTAACTATGTTTAACTGATCGAATCAACTTTTGAGCACAATGTATTACATAGCACCTTGCTCCTTGTACGGGGATAAATATAGGAGCAAGCTGTTTCTTTAGCAAATGCCCTATCCTGTCCTATTTATACGAGAGGGTGGCAGATTAGTGATGGTGTCTACTTCTTGGGGTTCAGTGTGTCAGTACCCGAAGGTCATTGACACTAAGTGGATATATTCTCCGTGCAGATCCCATTTTTGTGGCCCCTTCCATAGGATGGTTACATGGAGAGTGACCATGAGTAAGTTGCCTTTGAAGTAATTGGAAGGCCCAGGTTTGAGCAACCCAATTTCTCCAGGTACCTGCAAGAGCTCCATAGAGCCAGCATGTAGAAGCAAAGGCTTAGAGGAGATTACACAATTCTCTTAGAATAATATTAATGATAATAATAGAAACCCCAACTTTTTAGCATTCACTGCATGCCTAGTATAATGCTGAATGCTTTGCAGCCTTTTCTAGACTTGTACTCTCCAATACAGTAGCCACTGGCCACATGTGCTTGAAATGTGGTTAGTCTGAGTTGAGATGAACCATATGTATAAAGTACACATTGGATTTCAAAGCCTTAGTACAAAAAAGGAATGTAGAATATGTCACTAATATTTTTACATGTTGAAATGATATTTTGGATATGTTGAGTTATGAAAAATGCATTACTAAAATTAAGTTCACCTGTTTCTTTTATTTAATGGGGCTACTAGAAAATTTTAAATTACATATGTGACTCACATTTGCAACTTGCATTATATTTCTATTGGACAGCACTCGTACTAGACTATTCGTCACAGTAATTTGATCAGCTGGACGGCATTATCATCCTCACATTATGGGTGAGGAAATTGAGGCTTAAAGAGCTTAAGTAAATTGCCTGTGATCATATATCTGTGGCTTAACCATAAATCTGTCTGTTTTCAAGCCCAAATTCTTCTCCATTACTCTGTGCTATCTCCCCATGGCCCAGAAATATGAGCCATGTGATAAAGAAATGGTTATGATCATTAGCTATGGCTAAAAGCTGTTTTCACGTCTCCATTGTAGAACACAAGAAAAATCGTCCATGTCATTCTGTAAGGCAGAATTTGGTTGTAGTTGGGAGAAATTGCCTATGGGAAAGTTTCTTAAGTAGTAACACTTTGTAATGGTTTGAGGCTTACTTGGCAAAGATAGAAGTTTGATGAAGCTACTTCAGGAGTCGCTTTCATTTCTATGATGTTACACTTCATGTCAGATTCACAGGTCAGTCAGTGGCTGCTGTAATACTCAGAGTGAGACGGAGCAGAGTGTCCTTTTTTCCCCCTGTAAAGTATAAGGCTTTAATTTCATCCCATTTCATTTGAATTTGTGAAAAACCTCAGTGGGACATTCTTCATAGCGATGCTGCCCTCTTCCAAGATGTAATAAAGAGAAGGCAAAACTCAAGGAGAGAAAGAATTGTTCCATTTCCTTTCTTCTCCCACTACCTTAAACCACTCTCCCAATATATATTTTAACACAGTCATATCTCCCTAAGGCATCAGCGTCATCACTCACAAAGAATTCTCATAGGTGCATATTAATGCTGGTTATTACTATTTTTAAATACTACAAGTTACTTATTTTCACTTTACATATATATACGTATAACATGTATCATGAGTATAAATTACTTAGTTAATGTCAAATACCAAAGGGGAACCCTAATTTAGAACGCTCGTCCCTTGAGCTATTTTTCCCAGTGGGGAGAATTGACATAATTGGGAGTTATGCTTTGCCTCAGGGTGTCATCCCAAATGCTTAAACTCTCTTGTATTCTTAAAGGCTAGAAATGTTGCTGACAGCTGTTAAGCAAAAACCCACACACTTTTTTCTGTTTTTCTTTCAGACTACAAATTTACAGAATACCAAGAAACATGGCAAAGTTATCTCCTAAAAGATTAAGCGCAGCTCAAAAACCAAACTCTAAGAAGCCAGAAAGTTTCTAGATATGTATGTGCCATATTATTTTTATTTTGAATTCATAGTCAAAATTTTAGTGCCCCTAAATGAAGTTCGCCTTGGCTTAAATAGCTACATGGAAAATAAATTTCAGCATTTGTTTTTTGTTTAGTCATTCTTCCTTAAAATTCCTTAGTGGTTTCAAATGTACTTCAAATGAGATGACAATGAACCATAGAAAGAAGTCAGAATGAGTGGTATTGGGAAAGGCAGATAGAGTTAGGAATCAGATGACTCGAACTCTAGTTGTGTTTCCACAACGAATTAGCAACAAGGCCTTGGGGAATTTAGGTTTCACAAACATTTATTGGACACTTACTATGTTCAAGGCACTGTAATAAATGCTGTAGGATAAGATGTGGATCCTTGAGGAAGTTATCACTTAGAAGGAAAGAAAGCATATTCACAAAACTAGGGTATAACATGGTACAGAATGTGTGAGTCATGGAACAGAACTTATGGGAGCACAGAAGGAAATAAGCATAATTCCAGCCGTGAAGATTGAAGATGACTTTCGTGAAGAAAGTGATGTTTGGGGTGACCCTCCAGGTATGGAGAGGATTTCTGGGTGAGGTAGAAGGAAAGGTACAGGGAAGGGGACACAATGTAAGCAATGGTGTAGGGTGAGAAAGTGCAGAGCTGGTTCGGGGAAACTCGTTAGACAGGAAGGCACAGTTAATTCTGAATAATAACGGGAGATAAGTTTTGACCCCTAGATTAGAATCAGATTGTGGTAGAGCTTGACTTGAATTTCATTCTGAGGAATTTGAACCTTATCGGTAGAAGTGGGGGAGGGCAGCAAAGGTAAAGAACGGACCCATGAATGATCCGACTTGGCTAGGATGATTGCTGACTGCACTGAGTGATTTGAGTGGTGAGCAGAAACCAAGGCTGGGAGATCAGTTAGAAAACTGTTAACTGTAGTGTTTGGGCAACGGGAATGGATAGAGAAGGCAGATTCGAGGGATATTCTGGAGGGAGAATTGACAGGGCATGGTGACAGTTGGTTTTGAGATGCAAAAGATGACTAAGGTTTTGAGCATTGATGAGTCAGAGAACAGAGATGCTGAGAACGTAGGAGGTTTGCTGAAAAAGATGCTAAGTTTGGTTTGGGGGCATATTTAGTCTATTCTGAACACATCAGCCAATCATAGAAAACACAAGTCAATTCCTGACTCCCCTTCTTCCAAAACCTTTTAATGCCTTCCCATCCTACTGAAAATAAAAGAAAAATCCTTATGATGGCCAATAAAGCCTTACATGTCCTGGCTGCCCACTTGCCCTTTGATCTCCTCTCCTTCCAGACCCTCCTCTTTTCAACAGATGGGTGGCACACTGGTCCTTTTGCTGTTCCTCCAAGACTGCCCAACACGAGTCTGCCTTCGGGCCTTTCTTGTTGTTTTCTCTGCCTGAAACTCTCTTTCTTCAGATAATTCCCATACGTTATTCCCTCGCTTCCTTCAGCTGTTACTCAAATGTCACTATTTAGAAAGACCTTTCCTGATGATCCCAAAGAAAAGAGCAACCACCAGCCCTCTCTCCTCACTTTGCTGTTTGCCATTGTGCTTATCACTCTCTGACATCTCACAGCTTGGAAACTGAAGAGTAAAAAAAACAGTTGATAATATAATAATCCAATGTTTTTAAGGGTGCATTGAGGTTTGTTACTCTCGCACGCCATTATTGAGACTGTGCGTTGATATAGTCCCTTGGAAAAGCAATTTGGCAGTAAATACAAAGAGTCATAAAATGTTGATGTCCTGGAACACTTTATGTTTTAAAAATTCGTAAAATCAATTCTAAGAAGATAATCTAAAATATGGAAGATAAAATATTCAGGAAAATGTATATTGATGCAATATTTATATGTCAAGAAACTGGAAAGGTTTTAAACATCTAACAATATAAGGAGATAGTTAAATTAAGTAAATTACTGTTCGGTTATTTAATAACATATTATTCACTGTTAAAAGGATAGTTATGAAAAGCTGATTAGCAATAGTGAAAATGCTTGTGAGACAGTGTTACATTTAAAAGCATAGGATCCACAATTGTATACAGTATAATTTCTTTAAATATACCAAAAAAAAAAAAAGCTGGGAAGAAATTAACCCAAATGCTGGTATTAAACACATTAAGATAATGGGATTATAAGTGGCTTATTTTTTCCTAAATCTTTTAGATTTTCTATGTCCAGGTTATATCCTTTCTATAATGTGGTTATTTTACTTTTAAAATCATAATCTTTTTTAATACTCAGAAGAAAATACTGCTACAACTCAACTCGGCCTCTGGACCGCATTGTCAAGTATCAATGGGAAATGTGAGTTTCCAGGCCAATGGAACCTGCCTTTAGGACCGAGGGCCACTGACACCAATGGCTGGCCCTACAGCTCACGAGTCCCGCAAGTCTTGGTTTCCCCACTTCCTCATTCCTGACCTCTTCCTTCTCCTCCACTTGCTTCTCTAATTTTAGGCTATGTCCTCCTGATTATGATGGTCACAATCAGGAAACAAGGAAGGCTGAAAGAATACAACTTGCCCTATGCATCTTGACCAAGTTTATGTTTCTGGACTGAGCTAAGCCACCTTATCCACGTCTCCTTTTAGTTTTTCTTAATTCTGCTACCCCTTCCCCCACTGGTAGACATTTAGGGTTCCCCCTCTGCTCTTTGCCACAGTGCTTATCATCATCTGATATATTTTTGTATTTACTTATTTATTATCATGGGTTAAAAACTGAAATGGTTATAAAAAGACATAAGAAGTAATCCAACTTACTGTCAATGAAGCTCTTTGTATATATGTATCGTTCTATCCTTAAGAGCCAGCAAAATACATGATACTCACATTTTAAGGATGAGAAAACTGAGGCTTAGAGAGGTTAAACCATTTGTCCAAGTTCACTGACCAAGGAAGCTACCAAGTTGGAATTTAAACTCTCATCCTTCTGACCTCAAATCCTTTGTCCTTATCCTGTACATTAGTGAACACACATATGATCAAAGTAGCCCAAGTTAATTGATTATATAGACATCGCCCCAGTGATGTAAATAGTTGAATAACTGAATAAGTCAACCTGAAGCTCTCAATCAATTGATGCTGTGCGTCTTTGTGTCTGAATTAACCAGTCCATTGTTTCAGTTTTTCTCTGTGTATGTTCATAGGGTCTCGATAACTATTTGAGAACCTAAAGTTAGCAATTTGAAGTATTTTAGTGATTTCGGTTATCTGTAGCATTCTAAGTAATTGGTCCTTAACGAAAATAATTTTATCTGTTTTGATGAATGGACTCAGTTGAAGGATTTAGGGACCCAACTTTTGGAACCAACAGCAACTTTTTTGATAAAACAAAACCCTTAGTTATTAAATATTAAATTCTATTCTTATGATTTGTTATTTGGACTTAAGAATTGAGACTATTAATAGAAGACATGTAAGATGTCAAAAGGAGCATAAAATCCAGTTATGACTAATACCATTTCAGTGAAAATTTCTAACAAAGACATTTTCCATTTAATCACCCATTTATTTCAAGCAATAGTTTAGTAAAGATTCTAAGCAACTTCATTATAATGAGATTGAAAGAATTAAATAGAATTTTCTAAGAAATATCTCTCACAACGTTCACCATTTATGACAGTGTTCGACAGTGTTCTTTCTTGTCTGCCTTCTTTGACTAAAGTCCTACGTAGAAAACGCTTCCAGCTCCTGACATAGACGTGAGAGGCCATGAGATGCTCATCCTCATCATAGCTAACATTTTTGAGAACTTACTGTGAGCTAGACTTTGCTACACACTACACTTGATTATCTCAATTGAAAGCACAGAATCCAATAAAGTAAGCACTGCTGTTATGCCTATTTTAGAGACAGATAAAGAAACTCAGACATAGACATATTAAGTAACTCGTTCAAGAGACAGCATTTAAAATAAAACACAAGATATGTTATATTGGCTAACCAATGTACCGTATACTTGAAACTAATAAAATACAATTTTTAAAAAAGGTATGTTACATTGGTCGTTTTGCCTTCTCTGTGATCTGAGAAAATCGCATTTTTAAAAAGGCATGTCAAGTTCGACTTTACGGTTTTTACAGGAAAAGCGAAAGGCTCTTTGAATTACTGTGGCTGTTATGCCAGTGACGAATTCCATGGGAGAGGTGGTTCAGTGAGAGCTGAGATTTTAGATCGAAAAAGTCTGAAAGAGTGTATTTTCTTTGAATAGTCTGTATTTTCCACACGACTCTTTCCCCCATTGGTCTGCACTGTCAGTTTCCCTTCACTTTAAGAAAGTTTTCATCTCTGAGGCTTTTTAACTGGTGGAGCTGTCCTTGGTCTGAGAGGTTAGAGAAGAGAAGTTTTGTCTGGGGGCTGAGACTTCTCACAAAGTTGCTGCACTTCTCAGTTTTTGTGTAGAAATCTGCTCATCTATAGATTGGGAGAAATAGATGTAGAACAGATTGGGAGAATTCTTAAGAGAGGCTGTGAAAACCCTGAAGTACTTCATTATAGTGCATTTTAATTTTTCCCTCCATTTAAGCAACAGTGCTTTTCCACCTTAATCTGGAAATGGAGAACCTGAAATTCACCTAACTCAATGAAATAGTTTTGAGTACCTACTTTGTGCAGAACACAGTTCTAAACACTACAAAAGATAAAGTTCCTGCCCTCAAAGATTTCACATTCCAGTGATAGGACACTAACATATAGAAATGTTAAACAATCCAGCACCATAAAGAGATGGATCAGAAGCCAATAAAGTACCATAGATACCAAGAGTTAGAAGTTCAAGGCAGGTTAATGGGGGAGGAAGCATTGGATGCTGAAGCAGTGAGGCAGGCTTCAGGGGAGAGAAGAAATTTAACATAGGTTTTTCATAGGAGGAAGCTAGCCACAGAACGGAGTGTATAGTTTAACCCCACTTACCTAAAAATGAAATAAACAAACACTGTATACGTATATTAAATGCAGAGAGAAAGGGTTGGAAGGGTACCTAGCAAACTGGGAGGAGGGGAATACAGTCGGCACGTAGTGGAGAGGGGAGGGAAGGGCTCGAATTAATAGAGACTTTCAGTTTTTACTATGCATATACTTCTATATTGTTTGAGCATTTCTCCAAACAGAATGTAGTCATGAATTATTTTGTATAATTAAACAATACAAAATTTACAAAAAGAATGAGTAGTTTTGGATTTGTAGAGCAAAAAGAAGAAGCTATTCCTGGTGAGAAGAACAGCTTGAGGTCATGCCCAAAGGTGGAAAGGTACAGGGAGTTTTAGGAGAATAGTGAGTAGACTAGTGGGACCAGCATAGAATGGATGTAGTAGGAATGTAGACTGGGGCCAGGTGGAGAAAGGCTGTGAAAGCAAGCCTTTCACCTTTGACCAGAAATACTGCAGAGCTTCAGAAGGATTTGGTTCAGGGTTGATTAATCTAGCTGCACAAGGATTAATTTAGTAGTGAGTGTACATAAAGATCCAGCAAAGTTAGATAACATGAATTCAAGTCTGCCTGTCTTACACACCATGAAAGCTCATGGAAACGTCTCCTATAGTAATCACACCAAGAAAGACTATGACTTATGCAAACCTGGTGTTAGATTTTTTAGGAACCAAGGATAGATAGAAATGCTGTCAAATGCAATTGGGGAGAATCCACTTATACTTGATCCACAGGATTAATTTCACCATAAATCTGTGTGTAATGACATCTATGATAATTCAAATGTATGAGGGAGATTTCGATCCCTAACGTAAGAGAAATCAACTAAGTCAAATTTGTAAAAATTTGAGTAAAAATTACTTGATTTTAAGAACAAATATCAGATATATTCTGTAACATGGTATTTGTTTTAGTTAATTTGTCCTTTCCTTGGGTGAATTGGAAAAATAAATATTTTTATTTAAACTTGTGTTTTTAATTATATTCAAACACCTTGTATATTTACACATCATATTTTATTCATACACACATACATATACATATTCATACAACAGACACAGTGTAACAAAAATCTATAGTTACCTGGGGGTGGGGAAGTAACACTCCTACAAGCTAATCTTGAAGGAAACATTAAACCAAATATGAGGAAAAATACTGTAGCTAGTTGAATCTTGAGTCATGCATTGTGACTCATTTTAAATGATTGGATTCTGGGTAAGATGAATTTCTTTATTGACCAAAACGTTGTAGAGGGACACATCAGAGTCTCAGAATAATGATGTAAGTCAGGTTTGTGAAAACATGATCTTCATCTACTGCAAATTATCTTGCAAACAAAGTGATGTTTGAGGAAGAAACTGACAATTAAATTTAGTATTCAGTTTTCACTTCCGTTCTTCAAACTTTATAGACTTTTAATCCTCATCTTTCCCCTCGTCACCCCCACTCCATGCTGTCTGCTCTTTCTCAGAGAGGCAGACGAAATTCTTAATAGGCAAAACTGAGTTTTGCTGCCTGGTGAGGGGAAATCAAATAACGGGGGACAAGAAAGATTTTAAAAAGCTTTACAAATTATGTGGAAAGATTCTTGATTTCATACATTGCATTTGCCTCAGAACTCCTTCTCTGTTGTCTTAATCCTTCTTTATCCTTTAAAATTATTTTGTGGCATCTCTTCCCATCACAAGGATAAGGGCGGCACGAGGCATTTGACCTCTGTGTGCTGGGACGAGGCAGGAATGCAAGATGATCCCATGCCTTTTGTGATTAAATAGACTCATACAAATTTTAGCAAGACCATTTTTGGAATTAAGAAAGGGATCCTTTAAAAAAAATGTAGGTCAGGAAAAGAAATCCAATATAGTTCTTAACACCGATTTTACCAATTCAATTCAGTAAATATGTACTACTATCTGCCAAGTTGAATTTAAAAAAAAAAAAGAAAAAATCATGTAGTCCTGATAGCATTGTGCTAATCAACAGAGTTACAGAAGAAATACAGAATCGCAGCTTTTAGAACAATTCAGACAGGAGAAGTCTGTTCTCTGCCTCTTTCCTCTTTCTGTCTCTCCTCCCCAGCCTACCTTCCTTCCTGAAAAATGGACATCGTCATTTGGGAAGCAATACATTGTTTGAATTGTATCTGAGTAAGTCTGAAACCTCACAGCTGGAAAAAAACTTCTTGAGTTTGATGTTTTCCTACATATGGAAAAACAATGGAGCTTCTGTAAATGACAACAACTTAAGTTAAGGCTGATAAAGGGTATTTATGAGTGCAGAAGTTAGCGAGAAGTTCATTCTAAGCAGACAGATTGTTGGAGGGGAAGTTGATTTTGCAATTGCACAAAACTATTTGAAAGCAGAGTAGGGATTCGTGAAGAGCTGATATGCTAAGATAATGCTAAGAGAAATTAGGACCACCTAGAGAGTTAGAAAATATTTTGGACAAAAAAAAATAATTATCATCCTCAGTTTATCTATTTGTACATCAACAAATTTGAGATGAAACATGTAAAAATATAAATAATAACACTCTGCTGATGTTATTAGATCTCCAAAAGCAAAAGAACAAATACTCCATTCACTTATAGTTCACATCAGATAGTTTATCAATGATTTGTGACCTAAAATGAGTCAGGGAACTTACTATCTTCAGTTCATTTTGCTTTTTCTCTAAGTTCAGGGATAAAATTTTTAAGTTTTTTTATATATCAATACTTTTTATTAAATTTAATTTTATTAAAAATATAAACATATTGAATACTTATAATTTACAACACAGCCAATATTTTTATAATCTACTTATATGAAATAATTTATTAAAATATACAATTAATAGTATTCTTAATACTATATATATTAAAGTACTTGCTTATAAAAATACTACCTTTCCTTTATTTAAAAAATTTTTAAGTATTTCAGTGTTTTGCTTTTGCGATATTAAAAATGATTTATTTTGTGTTTTTTTTTTAATTATGTAAGTGTTTTTTTTTTTCCCTAACCAACAGCTAAATTTAGAGGTTCTGTCTTACGTCACCAATGATTCTTATTGGTACAAAAAGTTTATATTTTGGAGGCTATAGAGACTTCTTGTCCTTTAAGCCTTATTACAAAGTTTTTGTCAATTGTTTCCTAATGTCCCTCATAGTAGCTTGCCAGGAATAAGCAAAAATAAAGCTGGGACTGTGTCAAAAAAATTCACTGGCCCACATTCATCTTTCTTCAGCAGTTTACTCAATAGTGTTCCCCATTCAGCTCCTGTGCCAGCGAATGGAAACAGCTAGTTGTTGTCTGAAACGAAGAATAATTGGAAACATGGTGCCTGTTTCTTTTCCTGCAAGTAACAATTCATCCATTTAACATTCTTTTGGTGCTCTTGAATTCTGTTCTAGACAGTGTTGTGTTCGCCATTCAGTTGAGGCCAATCGGAGTAATGGTAGCCTTCTATCCTGCTGCTGACCCTCCCAATGTGACACAGTGACAGCCATCTGACAGCCTGGCCCCTCTGCCTAGAGTCAGTTACACACGTTGCTACAGCTTTGTGTAGGTCAATGGACATCAAGCTGGGAAAATGCTATGCTGTGAGGGATAATAACAATTATAAAAGATAAAATTTCCAGCTATTATGGTGCCTACTCTTTCAAGAAACAAAGCCCAAGAAGGTTAAGTAACTTGCCCTGGGTCACTCTGTCAGCAAGCTGTAGAACAGTCTGTCTGGGTCTGTCACCTTTTTTTCTGTATCCTACACCACAATATGCGTCTATCTCTTATGGCCAAGTACATAATTGATTTTTTAAGTGTTCCATAGACAGATGAAAAGATTACACATTCTCTTTTTGTGAGGTATAAATTTGTGGTTTTTATACTGTATACTAATCACACATAGACTCATATATATGAATGTAAAATAGGCTTATAGGTTATATTATTATAGTTCTCTATATTCTTATTTGTTTTTGACTTCATATTCTATCAAATTCTGAAAGAGTTATGTTAAGATCTACTACTGTGGTTGTTCTTTCATCAGATTCTGTTTGTCTTTCTAGTGGTTTTGATTTTTTTAAATTTCGTGCTTTTTTTTTTTTTAGTTCATAATAGCTGACAACTGTATGTTTTTCATGTTTATATCTGTATGACAGGAAATTGAGCTGGCTGCAGAGAAAATGATACTCAAATAATAGTGGCTTACATAAATAGAAATGTATTTTTCTCAAACATAAAAGATGTCAGATGTTAAGAAGTTAAGGGCCAGTACAGTGGCTCCATGCTCATCTGGAATTCGAACTTCGTTTGTCTTTCTGTTCTGCCACCTTTACTATGTAGTGTCCATTCTCCAAGTTATGGTTGCAAGATGGTTCCTGTAGCTCCAGCCATCACATACATATTCCAGTCAGAAAGGAGGAAACATAGGGAGGCAGAAAGGAATAGCTTCCAGTTAAATTAGACTTCAGCAAGCCTTAATCACTAACCTCTGCTTACAACTTATTACCCATCCCTAATTGTAAAAAAGGATAGGAAAATTATTTTTTAAATCTGGACACATTGCTGTGCCAAATTAAATTGAGGTTTTTATTAGGAAGAATGAAGAAGAATGAGCATGGCATAGACATCTAGCAATCTCTGCCACAGTGCCTGTAATTATCCCATCCTCTTGGTCCTATTTAATGCTTTTGGCCTTGAATTTGATATCAACATTGCAACTCCTGCTTTTGGATTTTCCCGACATATATCTGCTCAACCATTTATTTTCAAACTTTCTTTGTCATTTTATTCGAGGGGGTTTCTTATACATAGCTTAATTTTGTTTTGTTTTGTTTTTTCATGCCAATCTGAAAGTTTGTTGTTTGAAAGGAAATTTTGACTCAAATTTATAGTAGTAACTGATACATTTATTTTTATCCTTTCCACTTTATTTTTACTTTTACTTTTTATTTATACTTCATTGCTCTTACCTCTACCCACTCCATTCCCCTCCACACCTTCCTTAGGTTTACTGGATTGATCCCTTTTTTAAAAAAAATTAGCTTCCTCTAATTTTTTTTTTTAAATTAGTTTCTCCTATTTTTTTTTTTAAATTAGCCCTGCTCTGGGCAGATTGGACCCTGTTAATTGAAAGTTTTCCTATAAAGTGCTTACTTCTTAAATAATTTTTTCTGGCCAAGTAACCACATTCCTGTATGCCAGACACCCATTGTGCATATGCTGAGGGAGAAGTGCAATTTATTTCTTTAGCAGTGAAGTAAGGTCACTGGTGCCATGGAATAATTGAGGAAGTTTCTTTTCCTCACTTCCTTCAACATCACACACAGACAACAACGAACTCTCTTAAGCAGAGCTGGAAAAGAGCCCTGTTTTGACTGAGCACCACTCCTCTGTGCAGCACTTGCAAGATTTCTTTCAGTCTAACTATGGAAGAAAACAAGGAAAGCTTTTCTGCTAGATGCTAAAGTTCCCCATGGAAATGGATGACGATAAGTATCCGTCCTTATGTTTCTCTGAGTCGTTACTGAATGAAGAACAAGTTATCACAGGTGATAAAGCAAGTAACGATAATGAGTAACACTGTGGTACATTTCGTGGCTTGCTGTCCCCATGGCGTTTGCTTTAAAAGAAACTTTAAAACTTTTTCCATGGAAGGCTTGAGTTCTACAAAGTTTGTTTTAGTTCAGTAAGGAACTTGCATATGAAATTTGCTTCGGAACACTTGGTGACATCATTAAGCCTTTTTTGATAATTTTACATTTACATGAATATATTACTTCTGAAAGAAGCCTTTTTTTCAGTTGTCTGGCTCCAAATTATACCTTCCACTACATGCCACAGCAGTATACTTGTTCGCAAGAGCAATCAAGTTTCCTACAATTAAGTGAATGGTACAAGTGTTACCATCAATGTAGGAATTCTGCTGTTTTTACCATGGGGAACAACATAAAAGAAGAAACCAAAGTTGTGTTAAAGCAAAATAACTTCTAACCAACTCTATTATTCTAATTTACTTCTTTAAAAGAAATTATTATTATTTTAGATTCCCCGTGGGTATGATTTGGCTACAAACTGGTATATCTTTTGATAAATCTTAGAATGGTAATTCTACACAGCAAACTATTTGTATTTGACAAAGATTTTTGTTAATATATATAAAATAAATTTAATAAGAACCTATTACATATAAGAAAGTCTCCGCCTTGAAACATTTGGGTTGTGATACTTGTCCTTGGGGCTCTCTCTTCCTTTAGCATCAAGAATGGAGTGATCCCCTCACGGGACCTGCCACTTGCCATGTGTCTTTGGAGGAAAGGAACAAAGAATCAGTTCTGTTGTTGGAAGTGCCTCCCTTCCCATTGCTACTGTTTTCCTGCAATATTTTAGGCAAACAGAATAAGGCATAGTGTCACAGGAGGAGAATAATTAATAAATTTTAAATCTACCACTTCCTCTTCTACTTAGGTATTTGTTCCTCTAGTATTGACTATGAAAGGGGAAGGAAAAGAGATTTGAAAGTAAGAAAGAAAATGTCTGATGAAAATAAAATTAATTAGGAAAATATATATGAATAACCATGTTAACAGATTTGAACATTAAAATGTATTGGTATATAGTGTGAGTTTAATTTTACTGGCTACTAATATCTATTAAAAATGGGGCTTCATAAGATTGGCCATATGTTGAAGCTGGATGATGAGTTCATAGGACGGAAATTGCATCCATTTTTACTATTCTTTCTATCTTTGGGTATATGTTTGAAACTTTCCATAATAAAAAGTTTGAAAAAGAAAATAAATGAGGTTTCAAAAAACTGCTCTGGATTGGCTAATTCTGAAAAAGAGATTGCCCAATAAAAACAGCATCATGAAATATGTCATCAGTGGAGTTCAAAACTGGTCTGGATTCAATAGGTCGATAAAATGCTTCAGCCCTGCGTAGCGGTCCTGCAGTTGATACTCTATGACTAAACTAGGAAAAAAATAGACTTCCATAGCTTTCATGAATTAATTGAAAATACGAAAATTGAAAATTTCAGTAAGAGATGACAATACTTACCAGAAATAAGTCATCAGTTCTGTGGTTATTTTTATGTTCATGTTATTTGGACCCAGGATATCAGATAAGGAATCAAAAATCTATATAAGCCAATTCCTAGAATAAACAACTTATTTCCTCTCTCAGTTTTCCATTTTTTTCTCCAGTTAAATGAGAAGAAATGCTGAAACTAAACTTTCTATCTTTCAGAAGCATTTTAAAGAAGAGTCATGTTTGAAAGATTTTCCCATAGTATCATTTGGAATTCTGTTACTACTGAGAGACTGTCTTCCTTGCTAAGAACAAATAGAAAATAAGGACTATAAATAGATAAATCATTTAAAAAGTCTGTTTCATAGTGTCATCTCTTTGTAAAATTTCCCATATAAGATACTGCGTTTTTTATTTTCCTCTCGGCTGGCCTGAGCTTAGAGCGATGATCTGCCACTCTTATGTGCTAGAATATAGAAATATGCATAATCTTTGCCTATGGTATGATTTGAGTGGGCCGATATAGCACAAGAAAGGTTCTGAAATGCCAGTGGGTTACAAACGCATTGATTTCAAGAAGTCCTTGTGTGATAGATGTGACCATAACATGCTTTTTGACTTTTTGGTTGGTTTGCTTAGATTTCAATCCCATTTTAAGGTACTATGGGGTGAAATGCACTAGGGGACATGTCATACAGTATCAGGAAGATATGAAGTGGCTTTGCCACTCAGGTAAAATTAAATCCTGAGAAACATAACCCCTACAGGAATTGAACGTAAGGAAGAAACAGAGAGATAATAACTTATTTAAAAATCAATCAGGTATTTACTAAGTTCCTCTTCTGAAGATTTCCTACATTTCAGCAGCTAGCAAATCTGGGGTTACAAAGTACTTTCATGTGTGTTATCTTATTCGATCCTCTCAACAAACTGGTAAGGTCAGTGGGGCAAATTTAAGATGAGGAAATTGCATCTCAGAAACTTACATGCTTCTTGAAGGCCTCATTCCCAGCTGAAGAGGGCAGGGGACACAATTACCCAGATCTGCAGATACTGTCCTGTGGCCATTCCCTTTCAACCACCCAGTATTGTGCTCCTCTATTCTGCGTTTTGTCTGTGGAAGATTCAAAAGAAGTAAAGACATGATCCCTGCCCACGGTGTGTTTATGATCTATACAAGAAAATGCAAGTTTTAGATAATGAAACAAGCACAGAAGTATTAAGTGTTAAACTGTATGAAATGGGCCATAAATATAACATTTGGGTTATTTGGAAAATAAAGTGCTATATATTCTACCCAAGCCTTGAAAAATACTTTTGTAGGTGCCTGAGAATACGGGTCAACTGAATGTTTCTCAAGTCTTTCATCCAGGTAATCAATGCTCTCCTGGAGAAGCACCATGATTAATTATTGACCAGGAGGAAAGCCTGCAGAGGAGAGAGGGGAGGACAATATCTTCTCACACCTTATCATGTACTTGCAGGAACAATCTTGCACAGCTCCGCAATGACACATAGTTGGCTACAAGAGCTGATTCTTGAATCATCAAATTCTTATTGGTCTCGGTTGTGCCTCAGCCTGAGAATTAGAAGACTGTGGAAGTTAGTCCTGGCCCACTTTTGTTAGGTCCTCTAGGCCGTCAGTGGAGGTCACCAAGCAAACCGCCTCCCGGCTTCCGCCTTTACCTTGTTGGAAAGGGTATAAAGGGGAAGAGTCTAATTTCTTAAAAGAAAACTGCTTGGAGCCAGGAGAATAGGCACATTTGTTCTACACTCAGGGGGACCATGACTTCAAGGGTCTGCAGGGACTCTGATCACTTTTATTTTCTGATGCCCTAATGCTCAAACCTAAAACTTTCCAAACCTATGTTTGTTACAGAAGCGAAATTCTATTGGAAATATCTGTTCTTTGTTTTTCGGTAGAGCAGGCCTGTCCTCAGAGATCGCTGCAGGACAGTCGCTGTCTCTGCCTGTCTGTGTCTTCCCCACGGAGTGGCATATTGCCTGGGAGGCCCCACGGGGACTTCCGAAGCTGTCAGCGAGTGACTGGCAGCAATCCTTTAAAAAAAAATTCACAAGGCCAGCCAGGTTCACCAGAATTATTGACATTCCTATGTAGTCTTCTTCAAAATGCTCCTTTGCTTAAGTGTCCGTTGGAATAGGCCAGCATGGATGGATTTAGTATAATTCTGCTTGCCACCGAGGAAGTGTCAAAACAGAAGTAACATGGTGGCAGCTGTGCTGGAGTTGCTCCTGAAGCATCAATGCATGCCCACCCGAAAGGAGGTGAGGGCGGTGGGAGAAATCAGCATGGAGTTCAGAATGCAAGCAGACTGTCCCGTGAGTAAATGTGAGGGTGCACTTCAGAAGCTGTGTCAACACCACCACCAACTCTGCTCACTTACACTGAGCACTTGAGTGCAAATGTGAACACAATTCTATGTGATTCCTAAACACAAGCACATAACCACTGCCACTGGATCATACATGTCTTCAAAGACACACCCTTCGAATTACTTTTCCGAGAGTGTATTTCTGCTGAGTCACTCAGCCTTCATTTTGTCCAGTGGTTATGAGCATGGACTCTGGAACCAGCTCTGTCACGTATTATCTGTGTGGCTGTGGGCAAATTACTTAAAAATTCTCCAAATATGGTTCCCCAAAGGTGAAACAGTGATAATTCTACCAGCTACCCCATAAAGTTGTTATGAAGAGTAAATGAGGTTAGCCATGGGTTAAGGAACAAAAATTCAACCAAGTAAATGTAAAGATCTAATCATCTATTGAATGATTCATGAATCAGGCAGCATCCTATATAGTAAATAGAATGATGCTCTGAGGAGCTGTACAAAATGGAAGGCTTTTTTAGGTAGAAGTGGGATGAGTCAAGAAAGTTGACAGAGTGGATTATTTTAGTCAAGGTCACCTTCTTTTAGGGGAAGGCAGGGGATCTTATCAGGCACATTACCTCACTAGTTCTGACCAAGAAATTCTAGACTGATTCATTCAAAATCCCACTCCTGGGAAAGGCTGAAACTGCAATTAGGTTAGGTATTAAGTTTTGGTGGGGCTTACTTACTTACCACGAGTGACTCCATTTTAAGTCTGATGTTTCTTTTTAACATATGCAAAGAGCTTAGGACATTGCCTGGCACATGTTATGTACTGTATGTATTAGCTTTTTTCATTCATTCATTCATTCTTTCATTCATTTATTTAATTTAAAATCTCTGCTCTGGACTGCTAGGTGTTGAGAAGACAAATAAGGGTATATGCCCTCAGTGGGCTTATATTCTATATTATAGGCTTGTGTTTTATTTATTTATTTATTTCAGCCTAGCACAACAGTTGGGAGGTACTCAATAAATGTTTTTGAATATACAATTGGACTAAAAAAAGGGCAAATATAATGACAATTCCAGTTAAAAAGACTATATATAACAGTGCCTGACACATAGGAGGTGTCTGGCACCGTATAAGCATTATTAGCTATTTTAATGATTAATTTAATAGAATAAATGCTGAGGCTGAGTGTGCGGGCTGAAGTGGAGGGTGAGGAGGTGGAGGTGCACTCGGGGAAGTCTTCCAAGAGGCAGTATCATTGAGCTTAGTTTCGATAAGCGAGTGGGCGTTAGCCAGTGAGAGAAGAGGGCTAAGTGCGTTCTAGGCAGAAGGAACATTGTGTGCAGAGCTAGAGAGGCGTGAAATAGCATAATACATTCAGGGAGTTCCAAGCAGGCAAGTACAACTGGAGCCCCATCCTCATGGTGACATACAGCGTGTATTTGTTAAACGAGGATTTGAGATTAGAGGCTATGAAACAAAACAAATGAGACATCGTTTGTGTCATCCTGGCCTTTAGCATTAACTGAATAACCAGTCATGGACTAAGTGAACAGGGAATTTTAAGTTGTTTAGTATAATACTTGCCCTGTACAAATGCTGTGAGTCTCTATGCAGCATCATTGCTCTGCAGGCAGCCCCTTCTTCTGGTCTTTTGACAGAGGAAGTAAGTTCACGTAATTTATCTGCGTTTTTCAAAGTAATTGAAATGAAGTACAATAAAGTTGATGGGATCATAGTATAGATGAAGATATTTTTGCATAGTAACATAGATTTCTCTAGATCAGGAATTAGCAAACTATGGCCTAAGGGCCAAACCCTATCCACCGCCAATTTTTTATAATTAAGTTTTTTTGGAGCACAGCCATGCCCATTTGTTTACATGTAGTCTAGCATTGCTTTAGCACCACAACCACAGAGTTGAGTAGTTGTGACAGAGACTGTATGGCCTGCAAAGCCTAAAATATTTACTAGCTGTGGCTTTTTACAGAAAACGTTTGCCAATCCTGCTCTAGAGTCATTTCTTCTAATTTGATGACAAGGAAAAACCACCTAAATGTTTAAAACGGGATTGAGTTGGTTTAGAACCAATGTGACCAACAATAGGTTATTAAATTTTTTTAATTCACTACCAAGGAGAAAGAAGATTGCAAATACATTAGCCATAAAGGGTACAATAAACATGAATAATGAATGAACATGGATTCTACGACTGGTCTTCAAATTTGACTCTGAGTTTCCTGGCAGTCAGAAAAAAAGTTAGGGGAGGGGATAGGGAACTGATCATCTGTATTAGTTACCTATTGCTTCATAACAAACTACCTTAAAAGTTAGTGGCTTAAAATAGCTACCATTTACTATTTCTCTTGATACTGAGTTGGCTGAGTGCTTCTGCTAATCTAGGCTGGGCCCAGCTGATCTTGGTGGGCTTGCACCTGCATTTGTGGTCAGCTGGTATGGTAGCCCTGGGCTGGCTGGTCTGGGATGGCCTCGGCTAGGACAGCTCGCCTCTGCTCCACATGATCTCTCACCCTCTAGCAGACTGGCCTGGGCTTGTTTACATAGCAGTGGCAGGTTACAAGAAAGAAAGTGGAAGCACACACTTGAGGCTTAGGCTTGGAGCTGGTACACTGTTACTTCTGTTGCATTCTAATGGCCAAAGCAAGTCAAAAGGCCAGCCTAGATTCGATGGCCTAGGTGGGGAAAGAGACTGTAACTCTTGATGGGATGAACTGTAAAGTCACATTGCAAGGGGCAAAGAAATAGGAAGGAGAGACTGGGGTCATGATTGAAATCAACCAATCGGCTTCTAAAACAGCGTGTATTCTAATCATATATATATATATATATATATATATATATATATATATATATTTTAAAAAGTCATCCCTGTGGTTTAAAGTGGAAAGAAATAGTCATCATACGTCTGTTCAGCCCCACCCATAGACATGAATCATCATTGTCTTCAATTAAGAGGACCAATATCCTCTAGTTAATGACAGATGCAGAGGAGGAATGAAAAGAAGCCTGTCAGAATGTGCATATCATGAGACCCAGAACCATATTAAATGCCATCTTGATGAATTTCACCAAGGAATCAGACTCAGTTTTAATGGGTTAAGAGGATAAGGAAAATCGTTATCACAGAAATAACCAATGACTAAATAAACATTAGCCTTTGAGACTCAAGCCTAAAAAGATCTACAATATTCTTGCTGAGCATTCCTATTCTTCTCCACTTCTGTCATCAGGTGGCATTAAAATTGGTCACTGTATTCAAAAGTGACACTGCTACCTGAGGATATAGATGTGATTGAAAAGACGGATGGAAGATAGAGAATAAATACTCTTTTTAAAACTCACTAGCCCTGTGGCGATTTTTAAAAAATTCGTTACTGGAATATCTTCATTATTACCAAACTTGCCTCGATAAAAAAAAAAATGTTAAGTATAAATAGCAAGTGATCTCAGAAATCCTCCTCTACTATTCTCTTCCCGGTACCATGGGCTGACAGTGGGAAGAGAATAAGCATAGGTTGCCCTTGTGCCTTAGAGTCATTCAGAATCCCCCAAAACTTGGGGAAAAAAGAAAAACATTAAAAATGAAAACAAACTCCCAAACCACAAAGACAAGCCACAAAACCGAGGCTGGAGAACATTCTCTCTGGCCTCGAGCCTATCAGGGTGCTTGGCCTTGTCACACATGGCCTACCGTGGAGCTGTCCGCCCACGGACTTCTGTAGTGGCAACAGTAGTGCATGGGGAAGAACATGATAGAATTTACGGAATTGTTAGATGCCTGTTGACTCAGACATCAGGACCAGCTTTGAATGGAAATCTATTTCAATTTAGATACAGTGAAAAGGAACTGAGCTGCTGATATTATCGAAGAGATAGAGACAAACCTTCAGGATGCTTTGCAGATGACTCCTTTATTTTGGGGGGTGGGGCGGGGAGGGGGTTAGGGGAGGTAGGGCTGTGTCCAGAACAACAAATAAAGCTTCCAAAACTTGGGCGTAGAAAATCAGACGTTAACCTTGGGCAGGTCACATATATATGCTACATATAAAGTTCCTGATGGAGTACTTAGAAGGGAAGACCTCAACCAATGTTGTTTCTTTTCTTCTCTCTCTGCATCTCCCACCCATCTTAGGGATTTCTTTAAAAAAAAAAAAGCAAAGACCTGGCCAGCCAGCTGCCACTGGAAAGATGTCAACTAGGATAAGCTGCTGATTCCTGGTAACAATCAACAAAATTCTCACTCAGGTAGATAGAGCCTAGTATGTCACCTTGCCCGCCCCTCTCCTCATCACAGCTTGGAGGCAGCACAAAAATGGTCCTTCCTTCCCTCCGAGGAAGTGTGCGTGTTCCTTCAGACCTACCTTGGCATTCCTTGATGTCTTAGAGAAGCAGATGACCCCGGCTGAGCAAGACAGTCAGCAGAACAGCAGCCCTTGATGCTGCAATTGGAAATTTCCATTCTTTGCTTGCAGCTCTGAAAAAAAAAAAAAAAAAAAACTAAAGAGCCCAGGAGCTGGGAAATTTCCACGATGGAAAATTTTAACATATTCTTTAGCTCTAAACTATGCAGGTTTATAGAGACTTTTTTTTTTCTTTTGGTAATTTTCTTCTTTAACAATAATTTATGAACACGGTAACACTACAGCTGAGGGAATAAGGAGGGCAAGATGACTTGGAGGGAAATAGGTATGGTTTGGCTAGTGGGGAGCTGTGCCATATATACGTTTAACCACCTGAATCATAGAAATGCAGATCACTACAAGACCCACAGGCTGGGAACTCATCCAAAATAGAAATAGTTTGCCCAGGAGCACTGCAGGAAGTCTGTGTAGAGACTGGAAGTGGACAGTGGATGGGTACAACTTGGGAACAGGAGATGGTGAGCTCCGTTGCTGGGAAAAGCGATCTCGGGCAGATTCCTTAGGCCACTGCTTCTTAAACCTGAATGTGCCTACGAATCACCTGGAAATCTTGTTAAGATGCAGATTCTGATTCAGTAGGTCTGGGGTGGGGCTTGAGACTCTGTTTCTAACTGGCTCCCAGGTGGTGCTGATGATGCAGCCCTGCTGAGGACCACACTGTGAGTAGCCAGGCCATAACCAACAGGTCCTCCTCACGATGAGGTCAGCTTACCTTCCATAGCAGAACGGAACACAGTCAAAGGGTGGCCGGGAGGAGAGCTCCCTTGGAGTTGTTTTCTCAGGTTACAAAGCCAAGGTCTAAGAGTAGAACTGAGTGTCTTCTGGAAAGATGCTCCATGAAAGTCTGGTGAAAGTAGATCTTTTGAAATGTGGAGATGTAAGCCGTTACCAGAAGCCTGACTACTCCAGTGATTTCTAGAGCACGACGCCTTCGCAGAGAAACTCCTCTAACAAGCTGGTGGAGATTCCCAAGCTGGTTCTCTCTCTGAGTGACTCTCCAGCATCATGGCATGAGGCGTGAAACGCCAATGAAAAAGCCACAATTCCTGAGGGAAGATCGTTGGCCAGAATGGTGTAAAGGGGGAAAGGAAAAGAAATTACTTCCATCCCAGCCAAGACAGTTGTCTCACTTTTATTGAAATAAAATAAAAAGAGAATAGGAGAATCTTCCATTTCCTTAACAGCTATCTCACCTTCGTGCTACCTATTTTACAGAGAGAAAGGAGAGGAAGAGAGAGAGAGAGAGAGAGAGAGAGAGAGAGAGAGTGCAAAATCTATGGCATCTTCATTCCAAGGTGTTACCTCCGATTGACCTGTAATGTATCTACTGTTTGTATCTTTAAAACATTTGTCTTATCTTTCATTTTCCATTCAATTGAGTTTTGAATGGGTTATTACCAAGTACTTTTCCAATTAAAGTATACAGATGAGCATATAGAAAAAAAGGAGATTACCAGCATGAAAATATATTGAAATCAGAGCGTAACAAGCATGAAATACATTTGATAATATAATAAAAAGTATTAAAATATTTAAAGTAAATAACTATCCTCATATCCTGACATCTACAGAATTTCTTAAAATTCTAAATGGTTATAGGATTAAGGATTTGGACCTATAGAGATTGGTTGAGGTCTTCCCTTTCAAAAATCTTCACTATGGGATTAAAGTATGATTCAGCATTGGAACAGATTTCCTGATTACTTAAGTAAAGGATATCATTTGCTCTTCTTACTATAGGTCTCAATGAACAATTATCCACTTAAGAACCATTTTATAACCTTACAAATAGAATTTGCTCGATCCATCTAAAGTCACATCTGTCACATCTTTTCAATAATAAATATAATAATTATCATAAAAGTTAACATTATGGAGTGCTTACAACAGGCAAAGTGCTTAACTCTTACAAGAAGCTTATAAGATGGGTACCACTACTATATAGGTGAGAAACTGGGATTTAGAGAGCTTAAGTGAACCGCCTGGGATCCATACATTACAGCCAAACAGGGAATAACCGTCTGTGGCCAGCCCTACTTACTCTAGTGCTTTTACCAAATGCCACAGCTACATCTCAGTTTCGTTTCCCTCATCCTAGACAGATGGATGGATACTTCTCAAGTTTAACAACTTCAGCTTCATAGAGCTCGATTCAGATACTGAAAGTGTTGTTAGTTGCTTACAGCTGCTATTTCTCTAGGAGCGCCACCCGCTCGTAAGTCCAGGCAAATTCTTTTGAAGGGCTCATTAAAACTGCTAAAATAAAGTCTCAGAAGCAGGTGCATTCATTAGATGAAATGCTGACGATTATGTTAATATCGCATTCAGGTGACAAATTTAAAGCCATCAAAATCAGGGAGGATAAAAAGATTTTCAAAGTTAAAGTTAACTTCTTCCTTTGTAGGGCTCAATGCTCTGTTAAGAACATGACTGCCTTTGAAACTGTCAACATGGGGACCTCCGATGCTACCTCACAAAAATAAAGCTGTTTTTGCAGTGTAGTATTTCCTTCACAAATTCTTGGGTCTCTATTCAGGAAAAGAAAGGTAAGGAATTGCTTACAACCCTGGTGTTATTTTCTAAATAGGAAATCTGGCACCTCGTTTACAGTTTATTTTCAGGTTGGGCCCCAGGGTAAAGGAGACACTTAAAGAAGATGGTTAAAATATGTGGATGGCGATTCCAGGTTTTGATAAGATGGAGCAACAGCTGTTTTACTTTGCCCTTTCTTTTTCTTCTTGAAGAGATATTGAGTGTGAAATATGTGTGTGACCATGCATATGCATTTAGGAGGCTTTACGTCAGAACCTTAACAATAGTTACTCCAGGACGATTGTGATGGAGCGGGGAGAGGAAGAGGGTATTTTTGTATTTCTCAAATTTTCTATAATGAATATGTGTTACTTTATAAGTTTTAGAATGATTAAAAGTTATTACGGAGCAATTAGCCTCTTTACATTTAGTTGTTTTACTTATAAAGTTGGGTTACTATTTAATTGCCTCACACATGGGAGTCAGATGTTTTACCCAGATCCTTTCTTCTCAAATCTAGGATGTCTGTGGAAACAATGATTCCTCCCTTCAGAAGAAAATGTAAGAAAAAGAGGGCTAGGCATCCAGCCGCTTATAAAAAATGATAAACGTGCTTAAAGAGTTTTACGTCATTCTTCAGCACCAAAGTCAGGTGGGCATTCATCAAAGTGAATGTATCTACCACTTGCAAAGGGAAAAACACTGAGCAATGTTTTAAGGCCAAATAATTTAAATTTTTATTTTTTAGTTATACATTCTGGGAAGCCCTTGTAAGCTAATATGTGACACATGCATTTTTCTTTCAAATGATGTGCTACAACAACTGTATTACTGATCGCAAAATATAAATAATGAAGCTGCTATAGACTTGAACCCATCTACTTATAGGGCATGTTTACATAGTGTGTGTGTGTGTGTGTGTGTGTGTGTACAGTGTAATAGTTCTTTTTTTTTTTGCCTTTCTTCCTCTGTAACTCTTCTTATATCTTGTCCTGTACATTATTACTTTCTTTTTTCCTACACAATTTAAAAAGACCATTGACCCCATTTAAAATGAAAAGCAATAAAGAAAGCAGGAAAAATCTCATTGGGGTGGGGTTGGGAAGGCATATACATCTACATACATGTACACATACTGAATACATGTATGCATAGCTGACTCCCTGCTCCAAAGTGCCATAAGTCCCATTCCTTGGGACTTCAGAGCGTGGGTAGTTCCTTTGATTGCTGGACAGCTCCGAGTCTCCTGGGAACACTTTCCCACCCACTCCATCTCCTGTTTAATTCTCAGAGCTGCCACCAGCCCAGGAAGCTGCAGGTTCAAGACAAAGTGAGGAAGGTGTCCGGAAGAGACTCTTCTCCTTCCAATATGGCACATCACCAGCATAAGACTAGAGGGGAAACTTCAGAGCGCAGAACTTAAAGAGGAAAGTAATTTGAGAGGTCACTGGAGTCAAGTTCTCTCTCAATGTATGTCTCTTCTAGAGTTTACTTGATAGTCATCCAGTCTGATCTTGAAGTTTTCCAATGATGAATACTGTCCTACCTTTTTTCACCCTTATACTGGTAGATGGTTATAAAAAGGGCAGAAATAGCAATATAACCACGATCAAGTGAGCAACGCCAAAAAGAAAAAAAAAATTAATCTTGCCATCCTTTACAAAATCAACTATTTTTGAATTTCTGTTACTGATCTAGGACCCCCCCTCCCAACTCAGTATTAAATAAATATAACCCTTTAGGATCCACGGGGAATATAAAGAGGCTGAACCATTTGGCTTAAAGATACTTCGGAAATGTTATTGGTTCGTAATGTCTATCACACGAGAGTCACACCCTGAAAAGGAAAATTGTGTAGAGTGTATAAGTCCTAATACCACAGTATTTTTCAAGTCTTTTTGTACTTCATTTCCTTTCGTCAGTATGACACCTATACAACAAAAGAAAATCTCTGAAACTATCTTATCCAGGGATCTTTCCAACATTTACAAATACTATCTAAGTTGAGCAGTGTGTTCCCAAGTTACCTAAATTGTACATCTGACGGTATTCCTTTCGAAGGAAATTGGAGAGTTCAGCAATATTCTGAAACAACCAGATATGACACAAAGAACGAAAATAACAAGAAAATCCGTCAAAGAGTGTGCCCTGTGGAAACAGCGAGATCTCCTGCCTTTTCACCTTGGCTATGTGGGAGTCTTTAAAATAAGTTTAAAACAAAAGCGATATTGAGTTTTGGGGGATGAAAATTCAGAAAATTAATTAGCTAATAGAGAGGGTAGAAGACTGTGAACTGTAATTTTGGCTAAGTAAATGGAATGGAAAGGTTTTTTTTGTTTTTTGTTTTTTAAATGACTATTATTTTAATGAATTGTAAAAAATACTATTGAAAAAATTCAAATGACACAAAAGATTATAAGAAAAAAAAATCTCCACATCTTATCACCTAAAAATAACCTTCATAGATTTTATGGGAATATCATTCCAGACATAGAAATGAGGTATTTTAGAATCTTAAAAAGCAACTTGTATTCAGGCAACTAAGAATGATCTAACTGATGATGGCCTAAAGAAATCCAAAACCCAACTTTTTAAAATGTCTGTTTCATCTGAAAGGTGATTAGTGAACTTATCTCATAAGGTTCTTTCTCTTGCAGAGGTGAAGTAATTTTTATATATTTAATTGTTTCTTTATGAAAAGAATAGAGTAAAATTCTCTCTCCTCCACTCCTAAACATACCTTATTATTCTCACGTAAATGCATAGACTTAGCTGGAAAATTTAAAACTCAAAGGAAATTTTACTCCATTATGTTGCAAAAATCAGGACCTTGTGATCACCATTATCTGTGTTGAATTCAGGGAGCACCGATACTGATTATCCAAAAGGCAGATTTTCCCAGTTATTTCTATTTAAAAATTTTATGGTAACTCTCCCCTCTTGCTTACATTTGACTAATGCTAAAACAAAATTAGTTACCATTTCCTGACTTACTCACCACCTTACATTGAGAAAATGCAGGTCAAATAGGTGGAAGAAGAAAGCCATTATTTCCTTGGTAACCCGCATATCACAACTGAAGGTAATTGCTTAATCAAAAGTACTGATTTTCTGTGCAATAATAGCTCTATTTATCTCATAAACACTAGAACATTAGACCACCTGATTATTTTTCTGGGGGAAAAATATGTATAAATAACTTTAGTAAATTAAATCATATTTTTCCACCGACGTGTTCTAATTTAAAGATACACTTTCACTTTAATTGGTCCCAAATCCAGAATGGCACTTAACCATTCTCTCACAGTTAATACTTATGCATATTGAACAATAGGCGCAAAGTTCATGCCTCTGCTACCTGTTTTTACTTTTACTGTATATGAAGAGCAGGAGCCACATTCTATGTAAAGGAGATAAGGCCACACTTTAAAACACTTCTTCCTCTTTCCCTAAATTCATTAAGTGGCCACCTCAGTTCTTTAATGTTTGAAATTTCATAATTAGGCAGAGTATACCCACTTTGGTGCCAAACGCCTACATTTGTATAGATAGGGCTTTAATGTGTATGAAGCACATTTCACATAACGGCATTTGATCCAGATACAAGGAGAATCGCTTTGGCCATTTCTGTTTATAATTTAAGCTTCCAAATCCCAGAGCCATGTTCTTAGGCAGAAGCAGGCAAAATTTTGATTTCAGTGGCATTGCCTTTGGTTATTAAAAGGAACTCTTAAGATTGGTTAAAATGTTAAATTTAAAGTTCAGGATTCTTTTTGCTATGTTAGAAGTAGAACATCTAAAAAGGCTCTCCATCAGTGATCTAAATGATTCCATTTTACTTAGATTCCTGGAAATTGCCAAAGTGCTTTAAGGGAGGAGGGGAAAAAAAGAATGAGGAAATTTTCCCTGTGGGCAGTTGGGGAAAACAAAAATATTTTTGCGCTGTAGAGACTTCTCAGGAAAGGAGGGTTGGCCAGCAACAGCATCTGTGCAAGGGGAATTTCCACATTTGGGAAAACATGGTCATAATTAATAACTTAGGAAAGCCAAGAAAATGGACCATGTTGGAAAAATATGATCTTCAGTGGCCAAGTCATTGTCTACTGATTGGGCCAGAAAATTGAATTGTATTAGAAAAGAGATTTTTATTTGTGGATATTTGACTATAGGGCTTGCCTTCTGTGGATCTAATAAGTACTCTGCCCTTGCCTGTGGAATCAGCTTCCCCCAGCCAGACCCACTCTCTGTCCCTCCCTACCCTAAGGGAGTGTTTGCGTTAGACTTCTGGCCTGGACACTGGCCTGTAGTCTTCTGCTTTGAACATGATACTTCGGATTAGGCAGCAGGGCTATTAGCATCCATTAAAATAGAGATGATTATCCGGGATTCTTGGACAAGGGCGGAAGGATGAGATTACATGATCCCTATGCAATCATCATTTATTGAGGACTCCACATCCTAGGCCCTGTGCTAAGAACATTGAAAAACTATCCTATCCTGACTTAGACCCGGGGAAACTGAGGCTCAGGGAATTTAAGGAACTTACTTAGGGTCGCGCAGCTTTTAACTACCGAGCTATACATTCCCCCATCTCCTCATCCTGTATATAAAGTCTACTCCCTAAACTGGAATGTTCTCGCACTGCATACAACCTCTTCCTTACTAAACTACTCCTTTCCTCTTCCTCTTCCCCAGATCACTTTGTTTAAACTAGATTTTGTCTTGAGGTTGCGCTCATTGGAGAACTCCATGGTTACCTATCATTCTCAAGAGGAGAAATCTGGGTTAGCAGGCTCAGCACCATTCATGTCTCTGTTAACTTAGGGTCAGAATGTTCTCGCCCCACTTTTTGGTTTTCTTTTACCTCAGTGATCAATTTTATTTAAACAGGTATGATCATCTTTTGCCTCTTCTCTCATAATTTTCTCAAGATCAGAATATAGCTGGCTGAATTTCAACAGATTTGCCAAAGTGTGGGTCAGGTTTTTTAGAGAGGGAAATATAGCTAAGAAAAAAAAATTCCTATATTTGACATAAAGATAGGATATCCAGTAGAGAATCTATAAAATGCAGTATATTGTTTTGTAAAATGAAAATCTGCAGGTTGAATCATGTCCCCACTGAAGCAAGAATTCCACACTCTAAACCCATATGATGTGGCTTCTAAAGTTAGCCCTGTCCTGAAACTGCCATGAATATGAGAAAACAAGCCTAATTGGGATTAAAGGGTCTAATTGCCCTGGATTGAACCTCAGTGGGTATTATAATCAATTTAAGAAATCATAGCATCTTGGAAATAGTTTAATATATTTATTTTCTGTTGAACTTAAAACATGTTAATTAAATCTTGTTAATACTTGTTTTTGGAGTGCTTCTTGGACATTGCCAGACATTATTACCTTTATTTAGAGATGTGAAAACCAAAGGGATATATTCATTTTCTACTGCTGTGTAACAAATTACCACA
The DNA here is from genome assembly GCF_902729225.1 of Pteropus medius. NCBI lineage: Eukaryota > Metazoa > Chordata > Mammalia > Chiroptera > Pteropodidae > Pteropus > Pteropus medius. The sequence continues at coordinate 8,547,472 of NW_024356249.1, read as the reverse complement.
AACTTAGGGGGTTAGAATAACATCTCATTAATTAGCTCACAGAAGTCTGGGTGGGTTTGGCTGGGTTCCCTGCTTAGTGTCCCACTAAGGCAGAAATCAAGGTGTTAGTCAGGCTGGACTCTTACCTGGGGAAGAATCTGCTTCCAGGCTCATTGACATTGCTGGCAGAACCTTGTTCTTTGTATCTGTAGCACTGTTTTCTTTCTGGCTGTCAGCCGAGAGCTGTCAGCATCTTAGAAGCCACACACATCCTTCTCGTGTGGTCTTCTCTATCTTCAAAGTCAGCAATCACTGTCCAATCTTTCTTACGTTTAGACTCTTTTACTTCCTCTTTTGCTACCGACAGAGGAAAACTATTCTTTTAAAGGGCTGACTCGAGTGGGCCAGGCCCACCTGGATGATCTCTGTATCTTAAACTGACTTGGGACTTTAACTGCATCTATAGAATCTCTTCACAGTGTCTAGATTAGAGACTGAAGTAGTACCTAGATTAGTGTTTGAATAACCAGGAGGTGGGAATCTTGGGAGCTATCTTTAGAATTCTGATAACCATTAAGGAGATAGAGTTCCCTCTTTAACCTGAGATATGATCTGGAGATAGGCTCCCAACAATATTAAAATAAAGAGCTTGTTTTCTTTTTGTTTGTTTGTTTGGAAAAAATACATATGACTTTTTAATACATTTTAGAGGTGCACGCTCTATATTTTTTACCGATACATCATCAACATTTTGCCAAGGCTGTTTTGGGCCATGTGTTTCAGGGGCCTGTGAATGTCCAAGAGGTAATGTACAGACGTGGAGCTAAATATGATGTACATGTCAGAGGGTGGGAAGTGGGAATGGTGATGACCGGTGAAAAGCGGGGAGGGGCTGAGATCGTGACGAGTGGAGAGGAACAGTTTATATCTGTTTTTAATATGGCCACTGAAGACCTTTGAAGATGGTCTTTGTTATTTTCTGTTGGCAAGTCCGGAAGTGCAAAACACCAGAGTTCTTTCTGTGCAATTTATGAGCAATATTTGAGAACATTTCTAAACACAGGGTCATTCTGGATTATGCTGGATCAGCATCACCAGGATGCTGTGCCCTTAGCATGGATGTAAACTTCCCAAAGTTTCTGTTGCACAATTTCAGTGTGCCATGGCCTGCCAGATGCACAGGAGGCTGGAATGCAGGCTGAGCCCACTGGCCCAGCTAGCCGCTGGTCCAGAAGCCTGGGCTTGCAGAGTCACCTTGGGATTGAGAAGGTATAGAAAAGACTGAGAGGATCCTAGAAAAGGAGGTGAAAGAAGATTGTATATTAATTTCTTGATTTGAACATTTTACCTGGAGGACGGCCTATTGAAAAATCTGGTTTTCTGGTGAAGGGAGTGGAAATCGTTTTAGCCTTTAGAAAGAACATATACAGAAATGTGAAAACCTCAGAAAAAGGCAGAAAACTTCAGATGCTAAGTATTTCTCTCTTGCAAGAATATTTGGGCTTTCCCTTTCTTGAAATCCTGGCCAAAAATGAAGGAGAGGAGGACATTCCCCAGATGTTTCTTTTAAATTGTCCCAGACCTTTAGAAAATGGTGAGAAAATGTAATCATATTATTATGCAAAGGGAAAGAGGTTAACGGACAAGGCATTCCATAACTGCGCCGATAGAGCACTAAGATTAAGAGTATATGTGGCATATTTAGCGTTGGAAAGGAGGACACAGAAGGAAAGAGGCTGGGTGGAAGAAATTAGCGCTGCCTCTTAATTGTGAGGTCTTTAAAGCATAACACATTTTACATTCTTTAACAAACAAAGTGATTTTGCTCTATAAAGGATAACTCTAAGGATGCTGAGAATATGTTACAGATGTTATTTTTATTGGTAAAGTTTCTACTTAAAAATCTTTCCCCCCCTTTACTCATTCACTTGGAAATATTTGATGAGAACCTACCAAGTGCCTTCGTCTAGGTGTTAGGAATACAGCAGTGAACACAACAGACAAGGTTCCTGAGCTTATATTCTAGTGAGGAGGAGTTGAAAAATAAAGAAATAGTTAGATTTCATTACCTGACACATAAAGAGATAAATAGAATCATGTTAGACTGTGATAGGCACAACATAGACAAAAATAATAGAATGAAGTGATGGATGACCGGGTAGCTATTTTAGATTGGGTGGCCAGGTAATACCTCTCTGAAGAGATGACATTTGAATAGTGATCTAAATGGCAAGGAGGAGCCAATTGTGAAAAGATCAGAAAAAAGAGCATTCTAGAAGGAGAGAACAGACAGTTCAGAGGTCCCCAAGATGGTAACAAATTTGAGTTTGAGGAAAAGAAAGAAGGCCTAGATGGCTGTTGCCCAGTGGCAAATGGGAAAGTGAAGTTGGACAGGAGGACAGAGCCTAGATCTTTTAGTTATGGAAGGACATAGTGAGAAACTTGAATTTTAGGTGAAATGGGAAGCCAATGGGAGGTTTTGGGCAAGGAAGTGATTTTCTGTTTGGGCAATGAATTATAGAGGGCAAGAATGAAGGTACAGAGATCTTTAGGAGGCAATTGCAGTAATTCAGGTGAACAATGGTGACTTGAACTAGGATAGTTGTAGTGAAGATGGGGAGAGTAGAATGGATATATGAAAGGTAGAGTCAACGAAACTCTCTGGTGCTTTGTCTGTGGGACATGAAAGAAAGGAGACAAAGTTCTCTCCTCTATTACTGGCTTGGGCTCTGGGTGAGTGGTGATACTATCTAGTAAGACAGGTACTCTGGGAATAAGAACAAACTATGTTCATTTCCTCTCCAACAGCCATTCCTCTTTTCCTCCTTGCTAATAGAGCCCTGGCTTTGTTGAGGATGACAATATGTTCACCCCAAGTGATGAATCATTGGTCTAATTCAATCATAATTACCCCATTCTCTTTTGCTAGATACTCAGTTTCCTCAACTCCTTTGCAGCTAGGAGTGATTCATTTCTGGCTAATGAGACCTAAATGAAAACCTTCTGGAGATAGATATGGCTATCTCGAACACCATCACAGTGCCTGGAGTCACAGCAGCCATTTTGTGACTACAAAACCGAAAATATGGTGATTAAAGGTCAATATTGGCATTAAGGATGGTGAAATAAGAAGGAAGGAAGGAAGGAAGGAAGGAAGGAAGGAAGGAAGGAAGGAAAGGAAGGAAGGAAGGAAAGAAGGAATGAAGCTGAAGGGAAGGAAAGAGAGAAAGAAAGAGAGAGAGAGAGAGAGAGAAAGAAGGAAGAAGGAAGGAAGAAGGAAGGAAGGATGAAGGAAGGAAGGAAGGAAGGAAGGAAAGAAAGAAAGAAAGAAAGAAAGAAAGAAAGAAAGAAAGAAAGAAAAGAGAAAATGTTAGTTGAAAGAAAGAAATAAAGAAAGAAAGAAAGAAAGAAAAAGAAAAACAGACAGACAAAAAATTGCCTTGGTCCTTGATGGTATAGTTGTATAGCTGAACCACCACCACCAACCATCTGGTGCCAGATATTTTGTTTATGAGAAAAGTAAAACCATTTGTTTAAGCTTCTTGTTATTTGATACGAGAAGGTTGAAGGAGAGAAGCAAGAGTTCTTTTTCGGCCATGTCCAGTTTGAGTTGCCTATTAGATACCCACGTGGAAGTGACTGTCTAATTTATTCCCTTCCACAATGAAATAAAAATTTTCATCTTTTCATATTGCTATAATACTAGAAAACATGAGAAGGTGTGTGTAAAAGTGAACAAAGTTGCAGTGACCAAGTGACCATGAGGGAGCCCAAAACAGAAGCTGACCATCAGTATATAAAACCAATTCTACTAGCATCGGTACATTAGCAAGGTTCTTAAAACAGGAAAACTGGGGTGATGGCAAAAACTCAATCTGAGGACCAGTTAGGTCTCTGCACTTTCCAAGCACTTCCCATCACCTTGGTGGAGAAATGTCCTTGACTAGAGCACATATTTCTATTAAGACACCTTCTTACCTATCTATCGGAGTGTTCATGTATTGCTTTATTTCCTCTTCTGACATAAAACAAATTGCCTAATGAAAATTCCCCCACTAACTTACCCAGAGAACCTAAAGTAGGCCAAATTGAGCTTTTAGCACAGTTTCTGTTTGCTGATAAAAATCAGCATCTACAAACCCAATTGCACCTATTTCCTTTAGAGCTATCAACCAGAACTAGATCTCCAGTTTTGTAAATTAAAAGTTGGCCAACCCACATATTTTTACCCTAATCACTTTATTGTATGCTAGATGGTGTGGACTCCATCTATAGAAAACAACAGTATATATATATGAATAATTTTTTTTTTTTGCCAGTGGCCCATCAGAAACAGCTATTGATTTTATGTGGGTAGACAAGTAACTGAGTCTGCAAAATTGAATTCACAGGGTATCTTGTATTCTGCCCACATTGTATTCTCCTGAGGTTAATTGGCTCATCATATTCTGCTTTTGTGTTCCATAGTTTTTCATCATTCTTGGGATTTTTGCCCCTATACTTTCCCCATAATTTATTACAACCAACACTTGTATTCTTTTAACAGCTTTGGATCTACATTAATTTTTAAGTCCCCGGAGGGTCATTATGTTCCCAAACATTATGTTCTGCACTCTCATGCTCATATCACTTTGTATAGTGCCAGACTCCTCCTGGGATCTCAAGAAATGTTTCTTTTAAAAAGACAGGCGATTACTCTGGGATGCCCATAAAATGTCTTTCTCAGTTGAGTTACTCTCACCATTTATTTATCCCCAGTGGCTTAGGTAAAAATACTGGTTAAGAGAAAGAACCCAAGTCTTTGGAGAAGCTTTGTTAGTCTCTCATCTCTGTAAAAGCAGAGGCGAATATCGACTGGTCTTACAGGAGTGTTGGGAAGAAATGATGAAAAGCATTAGGAATGAGAAAGACTTTCATTAAAAATATGAAATGTTAGGGAGATGATGGTATCATTCTTACCAAGCAGGCCTCAGTGTGAACGGAGCTCACTCGACCAAGAGATGCTGTTCATCATTATTACGAAGGATAGCTGTCCAGCAGAATCTTCTTCTGCTGATGGCATCTAATGCGAACAGTCAGAACTTCTTTCCAAATACTCAAGACTTTCTGTACCCACAATATTTCCTCTTCTCTCAACTCCTCACCTCTATCTCAAACACTTCAATGCTCTCCTACAAGGCAAATTTGAATCTCCCTCTGAATTCTTATAAGGTTGTTTGAGGCAGAAGAATAGGACCATGGACAGAGGTATAGCCTACCAATCTCTTGGGCAGCAGGAAAGGCTATTTTTCCTGCTAAGAATCCCTGGGAGGGGTCTTTAAATGAATGGACTCTTCTTTCTTCGGGAGTCACCTTTCACTTCTCTAATTTCTCTTTGGAACAGCACAGTTTCCTCTGCAAACACAGGCTCCCTCCACCAACTCTATGCTCCTGAAACACTTAAAGAATACTTACTCTTGCAAATGCAGCGCTTAAAAATATTTTAAAATATTTTCATTATAAATAAATACTTCAATCAAACTGGAAAATATAGAAAATAGTTTAACAAACATTTGTTAACAACAAATCTTAATACTCGACTTATTTGTTTTAGGATATTCTGTTTGTTGTAAAAAGTCTTACAAGTACAGTTGAAACCCATTGCCTACCCTGACCCCATTCATTTCCCTATTTTCCTCCTTGCCTCTTTTCCCCAAAGCAGTTAAAATCTTGAAGTTCCGATAAATCATTCCTATGCACCTTTTTATACTTTTTATTATATGTACATGTTCATAAACAATACAAGGTATTGCTTTGTGTTTGTAAAATGTAAAGGAATACTGTATCATGCTGTACACAACATTCTGCAATGCTTTTTTAGTGATCATTTTTTAGACTTTTTCATGTTACAACCTGAAGAACTAGCTCATTAATTATAACTGTTGTATATTATTCCTTTGTTTGAATATACACAAATTACTTATCCATTCTCCTGCATTATTGGCATGTAAGTTGTTTTCAGTTTGTTGTTTGCTATGACAAACAGTGCTGCAATTAATATTTAAATGCCAGTCTCCTGGTTCACACCATTCGAAAGTTTTTCTAGGCCAGATTTTCTCAACCTTGACATTATTTGGACTGGATAATTCTTTGTTGTGGGGTAGGGTTTTAGCAATATCCCTCACCTCTACTAGATACCAGTGGTACCCTTCCATACACAGATGTGACAACCATAAATGTCTTCAAACATCTCCAAATGTCCCTGGGGAGGGGGCAAAATCACTCCTGATTAATTAACTAACCATTAATCTAGACAGTATGCCTAAGAGAGGAACTGCTGGGTCTTAGGATTTATATTAACGTATATTGTCATTTTGCTTTCTAAGAGTCCTATTTTCCCACATCTTGCAACTTTTGGTATTTTCAGAATTTAAACGTTTTGCCTATTTGTAAGTATGAAATGGTAAGTTTTTACTATTTTCTTTTGTGTTCCCTTAATTTCTAGTGATACTGAGCATCTTTTTGTAAATCTATGGGCCATTATGGTTTCCCTTCTGTGAATTGCCTATTCATATCCTTTGCCAATTTTTCTGTGTAGTTGTTTCTTTTCCTAATTGTTTTATAGTAGTTCTTTACAATTTTTGAATATTAATACCTTGGTAGTTTTATGTCTGGGGAAATATCTTCTCTCAGTCTAAGCCTGTCTTGTCACTTTGTTGATGATGTCTTTTTATTTTACAGTAGTAAAATGTATCGGCCTTTTCCTTTGTGTTGTATTCCCCTGTGCTTTATTTAGTAAATTCTTCCTATCCCAAGGATGTAAACGTATTTGTTCTTGAAGTATAAAATTTGACTATTCACATGTAGGTCTTTAAACCAACTTAAACTTCGTGCAATGTGAAATAGGAAATGCATATATAAGTATTCCAACACATATTTATTAAATAGTTCACCTTTCACTCCTCTCATTTTAAATTTTAATTATTTGGCAGGGCCAAATAAATCCCTTGACTTATTCTTTTTCAAAATTGCCTTGGGTTGTGGTTGGTCTCTTTCTCCTTTCCAACTGAATCTAAATTGTTGTTAGGTGTCCATGACACCTATTCCACAGTGCTTAGTCTAAGCCCATTACAGAAATTACATTACATTGGGAATGGTTTGTCCTCAGGCCTGTGTTGCCACTCTTACCAATGAGACCTATGGACAATTATGCTAGAGTAGAGGTGGGATAGGACAAGATAGTTTTCTTCTTACTTCAGAAGATACATAAGGAAAAGACTTGCCTTTCCTAACTTGGTACAGAGTTGGAGGAAAATGTGATGCCTGAAATTGTGGCAGCCATCTTGCCACCCTGAGGGGAAAAGCTGGAGACCAGAACACTGAGAATGGCTAACTAGACAGATAAAAAGGGCCCATGTCCCCATGATGTCATCTGAATTGACCAATACTGAAATGATCTTCCACTGGACATCCTGTGATGTAAAATAATAAACCTGTTATTGTTCAAGCCACTTTAATTTTATATTCTTTAATTTGCAGCCAAATAAAAGTAGTTGGCATCCCAACTACTATAATATGCTTTGTCTCTTTACTCTTCTACATGAAGTTTGTGACCATTGTTCCATGTTACATAATCAGGTTGGGATTTTAAAAATCAGTTTTGCATTGAAATTAAACATTAACTTGAGGAGAACCGACATCTTCATTATAATGGATATTCTCATTCATGAATATAGTATGTCTCCATTTTTTCAAAACTTAGTTAACTTTTTCATAAAAATACTTTATATATAAAGTCCATATTTTATGTGATATTTATTCCTACATACTTTATTGTTTATCGCTGTTAAGAATGGTGTCTTTTGTTTACTATTAAATATTCTATGTAACAAATATTGACGTATTGAATTGAAATTGAATTTTGTTTGATCTTATACCTAGCAACCTTGCTGAATTATCTTTTTAGTTCTAATATATTTTTTCAATATAGTCTGTTTGATTTTCTTTATAGACAATCATATTATCCAAATAAAGAGTTTATCCTTTCTCATTCCTTACTGTGACAATGGAGATGGCATAGAGTCTGTCATGGAGGCCTGTGATTGCTTGATCCGATTTCCTGTCATGTGCCCTTGTCTTCCTGCTTCATTGTTCCCTCATGTAAGGCCCATCATCAGGCAATGGTCAGCTTTTTTTTTTTTTTTATGATAGCCTTTTAACAAGCCAATTTGTGTCTAGGGATGGAAGTTCTCAGTCTAGCCCAGAGTTTCAAGCAGTGAACCTGGTTCTGGTTCTACCTACTTCCTTCACCCCGTGCAGATCACTTTTAGTCTCTCTTACCCTGCAAAAGCCTCGTTCCAGCAACCTCTGACTCCTTTCAGACCTGGACCCCAACAGGCCCATATCTTCAGTCCCATTTGTTGCTCTGCATTCCTGGCTCATAGAAAAGTTTATATTTTGGGCCAACTGTGTCTTTTAATATTTCTCTTTTATATTTTAAAAAACCATTGCTTTGTGTTTGGAGCTGAGCAAGTTTATGTACAACAATGTTACCTTGACCAGAAATCGTCATCCCAAATGTCTGTTTCATAAAAGATTATAGATCTTCTGCCACTGCTGATAATACATGTAGTAATTATCATCAAATAACAATGCTACTCAGAATTTTCACAATGTCTTTCAGCTCCTCATGCTTTGTAAATGCATCTGTATCTGCATTTGTATCTGTGTTTGTCATCAGAGTAATGGGGAACGGAGGTAAATACTATTTTTTACACCCAAGAAAACAGAATCCACTTGCTTAATTGTGGCCAAGAATAATCAGGCAGAACCACAAGATAGAGGGTTCCTCTAGAGGTAGGGCTATGCCTTGTTCGTCCTGTGCCTCACACAAAATGAGCCTCAATGACGTTTTTTGAGCTGGCCAAACCAAACGCTAGGCCCATGCCTAGCTTTATTCCACAGGATGTCCCATGAGTTGAGGAGATCTATGCAGTGCTATGACTTGAGGAAAAGAAGGGAAAAGAAGGAGAGGAATAAGTGCTGCAAGAGTTGATTTTAAGCAAAGCGAGTGGGAAGGAATTGTCATTGGCAGTTCATCTAGAAAGTGAATTATGATTGAGATTTAGGAATTTTTTTATACAAATCCCCTTATATAAACTAGCTTAGTATGTAAATATAATCAAAATAGCATTCATTAAAATTGCAAAACTTATTTATTAAAATATGTAAAACAGCCAGCTGCAGCAATAGTGACTAAGAAGTGTAAAAATAAATGATTTTGTTCAATAAATATTTCCTGAGTTCCTACTATGTGCCAGCACTGTATAGAAAGTTGGGATATGAAGATAAATAACATAGGTCCTTGCGCAGCTATCCATCTAGTGGGGCAACTAATGGGCAAATAAATAATCCAAATATGATAGGATAAGCTCCTTAAAAGAGTGTTAATTCAAAGAGATGTTTGTGCACCCATGTTCATAGCATCATTATTCATAACAGCGAAGAGGTGGAAGCAACACAAGTGGCCCTCGGCAGATGAATGGATAAACAAAATGTGGCATCTACATACAATGGAATATTATTCAGCCTTTAAAAGGAAGAATATTCTGACACATGCTACAACATGGATGAAACTTAAAGCTATACCAAGCGAAATATGCCAGTCACAAAAAGACAAATACAGTATAATTCCACTTATATGAGGAACCTAGAGTAATCAAATTCATAGAAATAGAAAGTAGAATTGTGGTTGTCAGGGTCTGGGGGGAGGGGGAAATGTAGTTATTTAATGACCATAGAGTTTTAGTTTTATAGAACAGAAAACTAATAGAAATTGGTTGCACACAGTGTAAACATATTTAGCACTATTGAACTGTACACTTAAAATGGTTAAGATGGTAAATTTTATGTTACGTGTAATTTACCAATTTTTTAAAAAGTCAAAAAAAAAAAGAGTGTTAGCTTCATGAGGGTCCTCACTGTCCTATTCACTCCTGAATTTCCAGTATCTAGCAGAATGCTTGATACATAGTAGGCACTTGACAAATATTTGACCTTCCTCTGGCTTCTCCCCATCCAACATCCTACACAACATAACAAAGGCCAAGTCATCTGTGAGCCAAATCAGCAAACAAAGGCACTTCTCTCCTCAGGGTACGGAAAAAGAAGAATTTCAAATATTTGTGATTTAATATTTGTCCTGATCACACCAACTATTCTTTACTTCTCAATTATGCTTATCTGAGCTTTTTTGGCATTTAAATTTCCTAAAGATAGATATTGCTTCTACTTCCCAAAACAGAGTTGTGGATGGACTTTGTTAAAGAAAAAAAAAATGTGGAAGGAAGTCGGTGAAATGAAATCATTATTAGGCCAGGGTACAAATGGCTCTGGGGCCACACTTGCAGTGCACAGGAGGAAGGATGAGGTAATTAGCTTGTATTTGCAGTTCTGTGGCCTGTTCCTCCCTTACTGGCTCAGTCTGCTTCTAGTTGCTCAGTTTATTCTTTTGTGTTTGTGTTTTTCACTTGGTCAAAAATAGAGAGACAGAAAAGTTCCCTTGTACTTATTTCAGCTTTTTTTTTAACTTTTTCCCTTGTGTTTTTGATTTCCTCTTGCCATGATCTTTTTTCCCTGCCACCTGCTCATTTCTGCTTTTCCTGCCTTTTTCAATTAAGCCTTTTTCTTGTGTTCTGTAACCCTGGCTTGGTGTGAGGTGTCCATGAAGGACATGTAAGCAAGCATTCAGTGACAGCATAAGCACGGAGCCTGCCAAGGGCCTGGAGGGTCCCATTCCTGGCCCAGGCACTGGACAGGGCTCTCGTTCTTGGTTCTAGCTTGGGCTGGGCTCTGGGTGTGCATGTTGCTAGGCTTCAAAGTAGGACAGAGAGTCTTGCTAGTGCTCCAAGAGAGATCTGGGGGAGAAAAGTATCTTGGAATCTTTCTTCTGTCTCATGCTGGTAAGGTGGTAAGTGCAGACAAGAGCCAATCGAAGGCCTTCTTGGAGACAGGGTCAATCATAGAAACAACCAAGCTTTCCAGGCCTGGAGATTTGATTATGTTACTTTTAAAATATAAATACTTAAATAATTCTTGCTGTGACAGACACTGTTCTAAATGCTTTCAAATATTAATTTATTTTATTAATTTATTTAACCCTTTAAATATTAACTCATTTAATCCTTACAACAACCTTGTGAACTAGGAAATACTATTGTCTGAATTGTATGGATGAGGAATCTGAGGCCCAGAGAGGTTAAGTGACTTGCTCAAGGTCACATAGCTAATAAGTGGTGGAGTCAGGGTCTGAACCCAGACAGCCTGGCTCCTGAATCCACGCTTTTAACCATTATACTATGCTGCCTTTGGGGTTTATGTACCATCCCCCAGGATTTCTTTTGGAGAGCTCATGCCTGATTTTATAACAAATCTTCTCCAAGATATAACACCCTCTAGTAGGTGCTGGGCAATGTGTGCATCCCTTTGGAATTTCTGTGAAGCTCTTGGGATGTCTGCTAGCAGTCATGTGTTCACGGCTCCATCCGCAGAAGCCATCAGAGTCAGACCTTCTCTCTCTCTGGGGATCAGGACACAAGAAACCAATTTCTATTCATCCAAACTTTAAGAAATAAAATTTCAGCATATGTTTAATATGAAGTGTGCCCTCCACCCAACATTACCCTGGGATCTGTCCTCAGTCAGGGTGAGTTTGCCCGCAGCTGTCTCCACATTCTCCATGCAGGCCCTTGTGAACAGCATCATGAATTTTTTAGATGGTTGGCTGGACTTGGGAGTTCAGTTCAGAGCCGTAGGACAGATTTTCCGGTGAGAGTAGCAAACTGGTCTGGAGAGAAGCCCATGACCTTGGCCTCTTTGCCCTGGAAGATCATGGCTGTGGCCCTGAATATCTGTGCCTCTTCTGACCTTCCCTGTCTCCTCGGGCTGTGCCCCAAATGGCTTTCCCTGGTAAGAGCTGGGTTAGCAGAGAATGAGCTTGGCTTTCTGTTGCCTAGACGAACTCTGACGTTGAGGTACAGTCTCATTGTTATACAAAGATTTGTCTCTGGCTTCTTCCATGACTCTTGCCGGCTTCCTGCTCATAATTCCCAAGGCCTCTGCCCATTCTCCATCACCAAATGCTTGTCCTGGATCTTCCTCCCACAGGGCCCTGGCTCTAATCTGGCTGGAACTGGTAAAAAGTGAATTCCTGCTAAGAAATTAGCCGATAACATCTAAGGCATGGGCTCTCTATTGCACGTGCATCTTAATAGGGATATTCAAAACCAAAAAGTTTAAAAACCTCAAAGAAATGAATATCTAAGGATAGAATGTCAAGTGCCTTTTCACGGAGAGGTGTGGGGGGCTGATATTCTGTACATCTTCCTATATTTTTATATGCATCTAAAACTAGCCCTAGTGTTAATGTCAGGTTCACAGACATCCTGAAATCCAGAATAAAACATTCACTTTGGAGCAACAGCTATCTGTTTCTGAGTTTGTTCCTAGAACTCACCAAATCCTAGGACCCAGATCAGGGCATGCTAATGAGTTCAGTTTATTGGCAACTGGAGCAGGGTCCTTTGTCAAGTGGGGTATTTCCTCTGACATCACTGGACTGCTCGTCAGCTCCAAGGTGGGTCTTTGCCAGGAAAACCTGAATCTAAGAGGAGGCTTGGCCTTCGGGGAAGAGGCCTGTGTTGTCTGGGTGTGTCTGCTGCAGGCAGGCCTCTTAGAGCAGCAGATTCCCTGGGTTAATGCACTTTTGACCCAAGAGAGGGAAAAAAGGTATAAGCAACCGAGCTACCACAGTGCACTGTTACTGGGTGGGACTTTTGAACTGGTGGGATGGTGACAGTCCCAACCCCACCTATTCTATCAGAGGCTGCTGTCTTTCCTGCCCACTTCACCACCTTCTCCTCCCCTCCCTCGCCACTTTCCTCCTTCTTCTCTTGAAGACCAGCTGCCTAGGTAACACCTTTTGCTTCCAAAACCTTCTTCGTAATGCTTCCTTGACCCCTTTCTCAAAATATTCTCTTTCCTCCTTCAATGCTAGACTGTTGGCATCTGTCTCCCTGTCTTGTGCAGGCTGCCATCTCTGGCTCGCCACGGTTTTATAATTGCCTCTGGTGAAAGTTTAAATAGACGGGTTTCAGCTCAAGAGAAAAATGTAAACAAGCCATTTCTGCAGGCTTTCAGAACTGCTGACTTCCAGTGCTTTTGAATTGTGTGCTAGGATATTCATTCAGCTCCTCCCTAAACAAGGAACTGAGAACAGCCACTGGGCTTTCAGAGATATGAGAGCCACTCTGAAATCATTGAGAGGCTTTTAGATGATCTACACTTTTCCTTTTAACTCAATTAAGCCATCAGGACCCAGTTCCTATTCTAGGATGTTTGTCTGATGTATCGAGGTGAGAGAACAGTTAAGCAATCTTCGTGAGCTGGCTTCTGACGAAAGGAAGGAAGTAAAAGGAATTGTCATTTCCCCCGCTGGAATTTTTTCTTTGGGAGGAGGAGGAGATTGTATTTGTTGCCCTGTTTTTTTGTTTTTTTGTTTTTTTTTTGTTTTTTTTTGGTTGATGAGGTTGTCTTCCCAATCATGAGAATGAGACCATTCTCGACCAAATGCAGAAGGAAGAGGGCAGGCTGGTTTGAGCTGGTGATTTAGGCATATCCCTGTTTGCTATGTTTCCTCAGAAGTAAGCAGACCTTTTTTTTTTTTGAGTTTGATTAATAATATTGATTGCCTATATTTTTCTGCTTTGTGTGCTTAATGTACTTGTTGTCTGGTGTCAGGATGGATTTAGCAATAATTTTGGATGTTTTGGTCAAGGATTTGATTGGATCCGTGCCTTCCCCTGCTCAAAAACCTTCAATAATTCCCCATTTCAAGTTCAGACTCCTATACAAAGCCTTCCGTGGTCTGGCTTCACCTTCCACTATTTCAACCATACACTGACCTCAATGAACTTTCTACCCGGTTCCTGTACCATGTTCCCTTCCTTGCTCTGCAGTGTCCCAGTGCCTGCTGACCCCTCCCCCAGCCTCCTTGGAGCCTTCTCAAAATTCCACCTGCATTCTGTGAAACTTGCTTTGCTCTCTCTGCAAGAACCACTACTCCAGCCCATGACCGGCCCCTTCACAGAAGCCCTTATTTCGTTATCTGCTGTTCAGCCTACCTTTATGTGTCAGCTTCTTGCACTAGCCACTTAGCAACTTGAGTGGAGGATGATTCAATATATCCACCCACATTGCCCTGGCCTCACGAGTGGCCGATTGTCAGCACTCAATAAAGATTAAATCTTTATTTTTTCAACCTCTCTAAAAACTTAATGTCAATATTTAAAAACAGCTTCTAAGAGGAATCAGGTGGAGCAAAGATAGTGTGTTGGAGTCAGACAGGTTTACGTTCAAATCTAAGCTCTGCTTAGTAATAGTTTCACGGTGGCTTCCTAGTTCTTATCCTTTCCAAGCCTCACTTTCTTCGTTAGTAAAATGAAGGCAATAAAACTTATTTTATAGGTTTTTGTGAGAATTAAAATGAGATGATGCAGGTAAAGAACCTAACACAGTTCGGTCTTATCCTTACCCTCCTTTGATATTAAATGTTGAAGCATTTTACTCTGGAACATGAATTGCATTAATTTAACAGGTATGTGCCACATTTTCCTGTTTCTAATACCACCTTCCTTGATGCAACAATAAGTTCTTCTTATTCGCACTTGCAAGTTTTTCAAAGGCTTATCTTGTAAGTAGGATCGGACTTACCTACTGGTCACCTGAAGAAATCCCAGTGATTGGGATGACGACCAGGCAGTCGCTGTTTGTTGTTACTTTCTCATGTGGAGGGCTGTCCTCTCGCCTTCACAGTGACTGCTTCACTTCCAATGTTAACTTTAAAGAGGAGAAAAGATACCATTAGGATACCCTTCTCCTTCCCCCTCCACCAAAAGCCAGTTGCATCCATGGGAGTGGAACAGAGGATTCCATTCACCCATCCCACATTTATTGAATGCCTGCTATGTTCCAGGTGCTAAGATAAAAGATGAATCAACCAAGGTCTGTGCCTTTAAATGTTTGAATCTAATGGGTTTGAGGGGCATGATAAGCATCTAATTAAGCAAAGATGATATGGGTACAGAGGAGAGGACAGTCAGGTGTCAGGAAAAGCTTCAGAAAGAGGCAATACTCAAGCTGAGTCTTGAAATATCAATGCATGGCTGTCAACACACAATGAGGGCAAAGCACTTCAGGTAGAGGAACCCCAACTTTTGTTCCTTCCCTTCTGATCACTACACACAGCCAGAAGCCTCTGGCTCTGCCATCTTTACCTTGTATAGCCATCCTATCCTGGGCCCAGGCGACTCAAATTCTTCTTTGGCAGCAGCAGCGTTTTCAGTGCCGGTTCCGATCAGAGAACTGACATTAGCGGCTCTGCTGCTGCTTTTGTTGCCAGGGCCAGAAAACAGCTGGAGTGGCTTCGGTCCCCTGGGGGAGGGTGGAGGAGTTGAGCGTGCTTGTGTGTGCACACCTGTGTCTGTGTGTGTATGTGTTTGAGAGTGTGTGGAGGTGTGTCCATTTGGTGTGTCCAGCTAGATGTTTATCTGCAGGTGTTGACACAAAAAATAGAAGTGGCTATTTAGAAAACAAAGTGACAGCTCGGGATCTCACAGACAAGCTGAAAGACTGTTCAAAGAAGGGAGAGGTTGGAACAATCTCAGCCAAAGCAGAATGAAACAGAGGAGGAAGTTGCATCAGAAGAGTAAGAATGCCAAGGTCATGCTGAAGAGCCATAAATGTCACAAAATAAAAGTAAACGAACTGCGTGACTCTTGTTTTACCTAGTCAAATCCTGTTACAATATTTTCTTTACAGCATTTTAAAATTACTGAAATAATATTTGGCATAGCAAACATGGAGAACACAGGAAAATACAAACATAAAATTGCTATAATTTTTTAAAAGTTACATACATCATATCTTATTTATTCGGATCAGTGATTGATTATAACTTTGCCTTCAACTCCAAATACAAGTGTTTTTCTCCAACACTTAAAAAATATTAAAAACATGTTCTAAGATTATCTTACTGAAGAACATTGTAAAGGTCCCGTTATTATTAGTACAAATTGAGAAATTTTAATAAAGATACTCTAATAATAATGAAGCAGTTGATGTCAGGACAAGAAATATGGACCCCAGGATGTTATTAAGTATTTTCATTTCTCTTTATGTAGAAATGTTAGTCTCTTTACCAAAAAGAAGAGTAGTTTTCCTTTCGATTAGATTCATGTAACTGCACAAATAAAATATTTATAAGGCTATCTATAGGTGAGGGGTTTTTATAAAAAGTTAATAAAACACCAGACAAAGTTTGGTGTCAGGTCTCATATGAATCTTTTGAATCTATTACTTTATAAAGATAATCCTAGGAATTGGCTTTCTATCACCTTCTGGGAATTATAATGGCCTCAAATGATTAACTGATTTGCTAATCTCACAAATAGTTAAAAGTATATTGAGTTTAGGGCAATGAATTAGAGAACTTTGGTTAAAGTACAAAACAGTACTCCTCAATAGAGTAAATTATTAGTCCATATGCTAGCTTACCAGGTAACTAGTGAATGGGCTTGGGATGGACAGAATGAGAGAAACTGACTAGAGAGAGAAAAGCACCTGGTAAAATAAAGAAGGGAATCAAGTAAGTCCAATGCTCATTCTATTTGTATACAGCAGGTAATTTGCATATAGTAAATAATTACTGAGGGCAAGAAGGAAATGAGCGAATGAGTGATAAGTACAAAGAAAGTAATATAAACATCTAATTCAAGGTGAAGTTTAAATTTTGCTTCATGACAGGGTTATAATATTTCTCCCATGATAGTTACCTTGGTGATATACAAAGATGTGTAATTTTCAGAAATTGCGAGACCCTTCAAAAGAAAACATCTAGTTTCGGAATAAATGGAAATCTACACAAATCTAAATTTTTAGATTTTCTAAAGATTTTTTTTAGAAGTCTAAATTCAGTGTGACTTAAGAACATTAAAATGTATTAGGTATAAATTGGTTTATTCAAAACATTACATATTTTAAATGCAAATTATGCAAATAATAAATTTACTAATTGAAATTATTTTTTTTCTTTTGCAAATTAATTACTAATAGGTCTACAAGCTGACATCACATATCATTTGGCTTTTGCCAATTGAGGAGAAACAAGCAAAAAAATTAGGAAAAGAAGAAACCATAAACATTACAGGAAAAACAAACAAAACCAGAAAGTTACATTTTTTTTTCTAGACCGACTGCCTTCCATTAGGCATTTGTTTTTAGAAAATAATCTAAGGATTGGGGGGAGAGTGGCAAAAAATAAACCAAACCCACTGACTAGTTTTTTTCCAAGCATCTACACTTTTTGTTTAATGAGTGACTGCCCCCAAATTTGCCAGTTTCCCTGCTTTCTGGGCCTCCACATCTCCAGGGTTCCTCCACCTGGACATACTTCCTGACTTAGAACTTGCTGAAGATTTCGAGTCCCACTCCAAAGGCATCTCATAAACTCCCTATCCTAGCTTATGTTCTGGGAAGTGAGTCCTTCCTGATGGTGTACCCAAGGAATGGAAATGAGAAGGTGTGTGTGTGTGTGTGTGTGTGTGTGTGTGTGTGTGTGTGTGTGTGTGAGAGAGAGAGAGAGAGAGAGAGAGAGAGAGAGAGAGAGAACTTAAGTGATGCTGTTTTGTTTTACATTTTAAATCTATAGATTTTTCCCTTCAACAAGTGGCAGGTCATTCTTAATTCTTATTCCTCTGTACTGAAGAATTTAGTATCACTTCCCCTGGTGATCCAAGGAACTTTGCTCTTTGCCCAAAATACCTCTCTCTCCCAAGGCAATTGCCCCTCCTCTGAGAAATGCTGTTGTGTCAGGCTGCACTGCCCTTGAACCAGACAACTTTCTGTGCTTGTCTTTATCTGTCTAAATAAAGCTAACCTACATTTGCTGTCTAATTCGTTTGGATGCTTGCTGATGCTATTTAAAGCATCCCTCAAGGCTCCGTGGAAAACAAGATGCATTATCTCCAAGAGGGAACCTTTACGTTTGTTGGTCATTTAAGGAATTCAAGAATTTAAAGAATCCATTCAGTCTTCAGTAGTTCAGATGTGAAGGACAAAGCAACTCTTGGTGTTTTGTTTTTTTTATTTCAGGCAGTCTTCATTGACTAGCACTTTACTGTGATTGGTTGAGAGCAAAAGAAGTAGCTAAAAAGTTCATCTCCCCACCACCACCACCACCAGCACCGGGTGTATGCGTGTGTGTGTGTGTGTGTGTGTGTGTGTGTGTGTGTGTGTGTGTGTGTGTCTGTCTGTCTGTCTGTCTGTCTGTCTCTAGGCTTCATGAAATCTAGCTTTTTTGAAGGTTAATTGCCCGACAGAATGTATTTTTTCATTCTGGGCTCTGATAATTGGTTAGTCCACTGTGAATTTACTTTCTCCTCTCAGGGAACAAATGTGAAAAATCAAAAGGAGATGTCACCTTAGAAAACAGGCTTTTAGTGAAATTTTGGCTTGTCTCCATCTCCCTCTCTTCATCTTCCATCTGACATTTCATTAGAGAATCCTGGTGCCTCCACATCCAGGGGAAAAAAAGGAAATTCTAAACAGGGAAAGGAACAAAATATTAGGGCTGTAAATAGGACTCCACTGTGCACTTCTATATGACTGGTAATTCAGAGAGGTTTCAAATCTGTTGCTTGTTTTTTCACATCTGGTATTTATGTTGGTATGTTGGTTTGCTTAGTGAGAGGGAGAGCTGGTACAATGGGATAGTTTTAACCATTAGTGCCCTGCTGCTCCCTTAAGCACATGCTTTTATCAATATCCACTTCTTCAGCCACAATTCTGTTTCTGTGACGTCCATTGCAGTGAGTGAGTCAGAAGCCACAAGCTAACAGGTCTAGTCCTTCCCACCGTCACCTAGGAAACCAACGCATCATCCACAGGAAATGCAGGCCCCAATGGGGAGTGTGCCCAGATCGGGTTATGAAGCTGGCAATGAGTTTTTCAAAAGAGGTCAAATAATAATGCATAGAATCTCGATCTAGGGTGGGAAGGGGATCCAGCCTTGTAGGCATGGATCAAGGACTGTCAGGCAGAAATACTGGGAGAAATTAACCAGCTGAAATCATGTCAGATATTTGCTTTATAAGAAATTTATCAAGGGTAAGAAGACACGTTTTCATTCCCTCAGACTGCAAACACATTTACTTGCCAATTGGCTAAGGGGTTTTTTTGGTAAGGTTTTGTTTGTTTGTCTGTTTGTTTGTTTTTGGTATATTAGGAAAGTGTGAAGCGAGATGAGGATATTGACAAGACATCAAATCAGGCTTTCTGCTGAGTGAAATGTGTATCCCTTTTTTATGGTCCCTCTCCCTTAGGTTAAAAAAGTGAGGGAGATTTCCTTCAGAGAACATTACACCCTGATTCTCATGCTGTCACTGTTTTTTTTCTACTGTGACTTATTTTCTCCCTCCTTGACCACTATGATTCAGCATAGTCCATTGCCCTTAGTCTATCCAGATGTCTGTGAATATAAGCTCAACACAACTGGGAAAAATCACCTGTACAGTTTCATGTTGTTTGATGAATTTAATGTTTCCGGGCAGATTTACACTCTCATACTGCTATGGTGAAAGACACTAAGAAAAAGTATAATGTGAGCTCTCCCAGAACTTCCTGTCTTACACTCAAAGAATATTAGAAAGAGGAAAAAAACAACAACTCAGATATCACCTGGTCCAACCAGTTCATTTTTCACATGAGAAATGAGTCCCAGAGAATTGATTTGTCTAAGGTCATACAGCAAATTAGTATGTTGGGAGCAGGGAAGAATAGAGAAGAGGTAGGAAGCTTCGCCACAAGCTCAAAATGAGTCAACGGATGATGTGAACACCTTAGAAACTGTTAAAAATATTAAACTATGTTAATGGAAGTCTTGACTAAGAGAGCCAGTGGTATCACCAGGGGCCGATCAGTGTTTCCAGTGGTAAAAGGTTCTGTCTTGAGTACCTATTGAACAGAGAACAATGACAAACCCAACTATGCCCAGAGAGGGGTAAAGATGGTGATAAGAATTTTAGGAACTATAGTCTAAGTACAATGAAAAACATTAGACTATTTATCTTAGAGATCAGAGGATTTGTCATGGAGGGATGGGAGGAGGTACTGTCAAATAGTTGAAAGGCTGTCTCGTGAGGGCTCACGCTTATTTTGTATGACTGGAAGGACACAAACTGGTACAAGTTAGAGGATGATGGGATTTAGCTCCATATAAGTAATTTTCCAATTATTCAAGCTGATTGAGATATATTAAACTAACTAATGGGGTAGTGAAATAATTCTTTAACTCCAGGGTATTAAAGCATTCATTTTCCAAATGCATTGATTGAGCACCTGCCATCTGCCAGTAGTTGGACTACAAGGATGTTAAGGTTGTTGAGTGTGTTAATTAAGGCAATAGTAGCTGCTGTATTAAATCTGTATATCAAATCTAAACTGTCTCGTGGCTCAGACATGATAGGAAATTTATTTCTCACTCATACGACATCCAAAATGGGTGTTCCTGATGGTGGGTGGCTCTCTTCCAAGTGGTAGTTTAAGGAAACAGGCCCTTCCATCTTGTAATTCTGCCATTTTCAACATGTGGTTTATGAGGTTGCTCTAGGCACTGATGTCCTGCTGACAGATGAGGAAAGAATGTAGAGACCATGCGGGAGATTTTTATAAGACCTAGAAGTGGTGCACATAAACTCTGCTCACATTCTTTCTATCTGGTAGAATTCAGTCACATGGCCACATCTAACTGCAAGGGAGGCTTTAAAATACAGTCCTGTGCCAAGGAAAACGAGAAAACAGGTTTGATGACTGACTAGTCAATCTTTTACCACACCATCCAACTCTGAGCTCCTGTAATTACGGTGACAGAACCAAGACAGAAATTTAACGCCAATGTTATCATGTCTCATGTTTATATTAAATGTCTTCCTACTGAAAGTCTCCTAGTCAATATATATTAAGTTAAAAAATGCAAGGTAGAAAACAATGTATAAAGTATGCAACTTTTGTGAATAGAAAGAAGAATAATAATGATATTTATTTGTATTTGCTTGCGTATGTATGAAGAAACACTAGAAGGATATGCAAAACTTCATAGGGACCAGGGTGGGGACAAGAGGAAGGATGGAGACATCACTGGGAGCAAGACTTCTCCGTGTATGACGTTAGATATTGTTTACTTAATTTTAAAACAATATAATTTCAAAAATATTTTTTTCTTTTGAAGAAGAGTTTTTAACTGATTGACCTCTTTTTGTTTTCAAGTAAAGAAAAGCTTGAGAGAAGAACTATTTGGGAATCTTAGCAGAGCATAACTTATGAACCTGAAGTAACAATAGTGATAAATATTGTGCCTTACCATTTATAATGAGCCTGTACTGATTAGATTTTTCAAAAGAAAGTAAAAGAATAATAATACAACAGCTCATTTTTTATGTGGAATCATATAAAAGTCTCAGAGTGCTTTTATTCCTACACCTTTGTTTATTTTCATAATTCTTAAGAACTATGATACAAAAGGTTTAAATTAATTTCTTGTTTTCTAACATACTATCAGGGCTAAGAATAGGAGTTTGATGGTTGACAACTCATGTTAGACTTGTAGGTCCACTCTTCATTTCTGGGTATCATCAACGTTGGAAATATGTGATAAAAATCCTTTAGGTTTTACAGCATTTTCATAAATATTTTCTTATTTAGTTTTCCCATCAGCCATGTAAATTAATTGGGACTGGTATTATCTTTAGAGATGAAAAACAATAGTGGCCACTCTAAATAAAAGTAAAAGGCTAATGAAAAATTGGGGGAAGGAAGACTCTTCTTAATATATAAAGAGCTATGATAAATCAATAATTAAAAGGCAAATATTCCAATGGAAATATTGCTAAAAGATACACATTAAAAATCTTAGAAAGTGATCTCAAAAACAACCAAATAAATAAACATTTAAAATATCTTTTCTCCTCAAAATGAGTAGAGATAAAAGAAAAATGCTATCTAATACTGACGAAGGTACATGGAAATAGGAACATTGATATTTTTCTGGATGGAATTTCAGGAGGCAGAATCTTTCTGAGGGAAAATTTGGAAGTATATTAAAACTTTAAACATGTTCTTAACACTATCACCTAGTAACTTCATTCTACTAATTGATCATGATGAAATATTCAGAAAAACATAATAATTTATACTTAATTAACATATTTATGACTTCAGCAAAAGTGGATCGCATGACATAGTAAGGAAATAGAATATCAACCTGCCATTAAAAAAACACATTAAAAAATTAGATAAAAGCTAAAGAAAAATCCCACTACTCAGTGTTAAATAAAAAAGCATGATTCAAAAAAAAGAAAAGCAGAGAAATATGTATACACATTTATATACGTTACCAACAAGTGAATTCAGAACCATTGTTAGTAAAACATAGCTGGCTAAGAGTGACTTAAGCTTAGAAAGACACATTTCTACCAAAAAAGAGTTTGATGGTCCTTGAAAGCTTTAAAACTAGGTAGCATTCTCATCCCCTCACTGATATCCATTCTACTGCGCTTCTTTTCCAAAAATAGACCAGTTCCTATAAATTGAAAATTGTTCAAGGCAGCACTTGGTGGGCTTTTCCAAGTGTCATAAAAGAACTCCTCAGCAGCTTTCATAGAGAATTTAATGTTGCATAGAACTAACAGATCTTGAGTCTATGGACTACCACTGGTGATTCAGCAAAGATTTGAGAATAAGAGCTTTTACCATACCTGGCTTTTAAATGTTTGAACATATATTTAGCCCTTACTTGAATTAATACTTGGATTGTAGGCATTCAAATTTGATGCCAGTTCTCTAATCACACACATCAAATTATTTATGTTTCTTAGATTACCTTCCCTCATTTCTTGCTGATTGCTGTTCATTACATAGACCCAACCAGCATTTTTCACATGTTTTGGATCTCTCTTTGTCTTTCAGGATCATCGTTATTGACTAATGATCCATCTCTTACTCACATGCAATACTGGTGTTTTTTCTTACCACATTTGGTTTGTTAATCTCTTTTATTTTCATCATAATCATGAGCCTTTTCTCAATAGCACATTCAACATTCTCATTGCTTTTGCAATTATCAGAACATACTGGGGTTAATAATGTTGCAAAACAACCCGGATTAAATACAGCAAACCTGCTGGTAACATAAAACTAGTTGGCCAAGGCTGAAAAAAACTATGTCCAACTGCTATTGCTGTCTGTTGGAGGTGGTCAAAGTTGAGATACTTTTGCTTTGGGAGCAAATTATTTTTTATCTCAATGAAAGTTCATGGGTGGACAAGTTGCCAAAGAACCCCTGCCTTTTCCATCGCTATGGTGCCATTCTGGTGAAGTACTTTGTGACAACAGTCATCAAATCACATATAAATATGTAATCAACCAAAATTATTTTTAGATAGTTCAGTAGTCTTAATGAGGCTGAGGTCATGGGTTTGATCTCTATGTGGGTTATTTAGCACACAGAGAAAAACTGTTTCACGCAAGTAGTCTGTCCGTATATCCAGCCATCTCATAAATGCATGCTCTTCAGGGAGCCTGGATATAGTGCGTGGTGGAACAGTCATATCATTTCAGGACAGTCCACATAGGACAATGCCGTTACCAACCTTCATCGCAATATATGACCCTGAAATCTTCAAACTCAAAACCTCAATTAGCTATTAATATGAGAGAAGATACATTAGTCATGTATTTAAAAATTTTTAAATCTATAACCACAGATTGGATCACAATGTTCCCCAAATATAAAATTCTAAAGTCAAAAGAGGCTCATTTTTCTAAGTGAGATCATTTAAAAAATCTCAATTAGAGGGTGGTACCTGGTTTACCTCTTCTCCCCAGGGACCTGATGATAATTAATTCTTAGAGTTAGTATTGTGAGATGTGCCAAAGAGCAGGTCACTGTCGCCGTAGAATGTCACACATTTGTGAAAGCACAGAGGACGACGGATTCACAACTCAGTTTCTGGGCTCAAATGCAATTTTCTCCCTCTGTTTTCAGGATTCACTCCTCCCTCCAATGCCAGAGATGCAGGAAGTTCTCTAAATAACACTGCGTCCCTGGCCTCCTAGCTCCCATTTGAGCGTTTCGATAGGGCTCCTTTGAGGTCTGCCCCCCACTGTTTCCCCTCTCCCAGACTTGTCTTCGTTTGTCTGAGTCAGCCATGAGTCACCTTACTCATTAGCAGAACTCAGAATGCCTCCCTATCCTCTGGGTCCCTTTTGTCTCCCTTCTTATAACTGGTTTCCTGGCAGCCTAAGGTCTGTGGCCAACCTTGCAGCTAAGGGCTGATCCCCTACTAAGATGGTCTGCTCAGTAAAGAAGTTGGCAGACAGAATCAGAATTAAAATGTTGACAACGATAATGACAGTAATGATAATAGTGCACATAGTTGCTTCAGAAATACTTTAATGGCCAGATTTAGTGACACTGCCTGTGTCAGCTCATAGGACAGGACAGGGGTCCTTAGTTCTCCGTCCTTTCTTTCTCTTCCTCGTCTGTTCTTTTCCTCCTCACCATCACCTCCTCCATATACCCACCTGTATGGTACAAGGTAAAAGCTTACAGACTCCACTTTTTGTGGAAAGGTAAAAGAGCAATGTCTTTACAATGGGAGGCACTCTTTTCTCTGGTCTTTTTAGATTGATTATTCTCATTTCGACTCATTTGATTTTATATTCTCAATGCTTGCATTTTTGTGAGAGGTGGACCAAAAGGGACAAAAGAATTTTATGCCTTGTTGGTGCCTCCTGGGCACACAAAGAGCCCAGTGAAATGATAATAATAAGAAACTAAAATATCAATACCAAAGCACTGTTATTAATTCATTCATCTTACTTAAAGTCCTTTGTAAAATGGTTGTTACTTTACTCTGCTAGTTAGTGACTACTTTTCAGTAAGTCAGATAAGTTCATTTTGAAAGGGACCCAGAGATCATCCTGTCCTGTCTTTCATTCAATCATCAGACATTTCCTGAGCACCTACAATGAGAAAACCCTGAGCCAGGTCCCCTAGAGAAGTGTTTCTCAAGCTTCATTGTGCACACATGTCACCTTGGAAATTTACTAAAATGAAGGTTCTGGTTTGGGAGTCCCGAAGTGTGGGCTGGAGGTTCTGCATTTCTTTAAACTCCCTGGAGACGTTCACACTGCTGCCCACGAACCACACTTTGAGTAGCAAGGCTATAGAGGCGGACGAAATTTGACTGTGACCCTGAGGTCACAGTCAAGGGGCCTGCAGGCTCTATGATGCTGCTCTATACATTCTTCCTCCTCAGCTGCTGATCTTTTATCCATGAAGCACAGACAATGCTGACCTATTCTTTACAATGCTCTTGGCTTTCTCATGTCTTCACTCCCAGCGGAAGGTGTTAAAATTGCAAGATTCAGGTTTGGGATCAGAGCAAGGAAAAAGGCCCATTCATCTTCAGCCTCGGCTATGAAGTCTAGTCTAGGCCATTTTACCAGAGAGCTCTGAATTCACATTTTAGACAGAGCCTTTCTTTGGTTGCTACAGAGATCTCCCTTTTTTGTCAGTTCATATTCTTTGACAATTTTTTCTGTTGGGGGCTTTTTATTGTAATTATCGTTTAATAGCACTTCATTAAAATATTAAGGAAAATCTTTTTCCTCCAATAAAGACTCTTTTTAATCTTTTAATTTTGTCTGTTAATTTTGGAGGTAAGAATCTCAGACTCTAGGCTAACATTCATTTTCTTGCTAATCTGAGTTTTTACCTGTTGTGACATGTAAATGAAGGCAGTAAAGACTACATCTCTCAGGGAACAGTTGAGTATAAAAAGAAAGTACATGTGGGATAGCGCTCTATAAATACAGGAAATGAATACTTTGTTTTCAGAGTTTATTATTGAATCTAGTGTGAGATATCGCTGACTGATGTTAACAAGTACTTGTTTTGCTTGTTTTTGGTTAAGCAAACATTTACTAAACATTTATAAGTACTATGAGTGCTGGACCAGATTTTGGTAGTATTAGCATATATAGAGTTAGAAGCTGCCTATTAAGAACTTTATATGCATAAAAGGCCTTATACTTTCTGTATTCCTTTTGCCTCCTCAACTACCCTTTCTAAGTTGTCAACAGATGAGATCCTCTACCATTCCAAACATGTCCAGGTAAGATACCGCCTCAATACTGAGGCAAATGACCTGGTTGTTCCTTGGTTTCTACATTTGCTATATCATCTCTATGAGAATCTTATACTTATTAAAATTATTTCTTTATATGGTAGAAGTTATGAGTAATAGTATTCTAATTTACACTGATAGATTTGTCTAGCTTTGAGGAATAGAAAATGTATACTTCCTTTAAGTTCTCTCCACTACTATCTGTTAAATATGTGTGTGTGTGTATACATATATATATATACATATACATATATACATATACCTATATATTAAACCATTAATAGTAAAATAGAAATGTCTGAAAACAATATGTTTTGTCTTTAATTGGTATTTGTTTTTTAATAGAGTTAAAGAAAATAACCTCTAATGGCAAAATTTTAACTATCATCCAGGTAGAGACTATTCCTCCATCTTTCTTCCTATATACAAAACTGCTTTATGGGTCCCAACACTGAGCATGGATTTTTTTAAAAAGTCAATTATATTGAATCCTATTCTTTTGCCAAGCATTGCACTAAGTGCTTTCACTACATCTTCTCATCTAATGGATCTTTTGCTTTCTCACTGCAGGGGAGAAAGTGAAATTGTGCCTTTGCTTTGCTGCCTTCTAGAGTCCTTGCTCCTCCCTGTCTGTGTAAGCTTTACACTAGTAGCAAGGGAACTCGATTTGAGGCAAAATGCATTCTTTTTTTCATCTCATTCAGGTTTATAGCGAAAAAGTTGGTCAGTTTCTCATTTCTAGAAGATGAAAGATGTGTTGACTTAGGAAAGAGTGACTGGAATGAGACTGAGGGCCAAATGCTCTTTAACATCACCCTATGTACCACATGGAGTAGGTGCCTCTGGAAAGATACCTCTGGTAAGAGGTATCTTTCTCTGGCTTCTTTCCCAGGTGATCCATTGAAATCTCTGGGGAAAGGATCCTTACATATCCTACTCCCTCTTTATTTCTTTATGTTTGAATGCAGGTCCCTTGCCACTTTCTTTACCTCCACACACAAAAAACTCTCCTGGAAACCATGACAGATCTTATCTATTCCTGAGATTGTCTGCCCTTTTCTCTTTTTATCATGATTCTGAATCTTGAACTCCGCTAAGGAAAACATAGCCTGAGTGAAGTTGCATAACCAGTGAGAAAGGAATCTTCCCTGGGCAATGATAGGAAGGCTGACCCACTATCTCAGCTCTTAGGAATGGCTCTCCAGCTGTTGACAAAAGCCACACAGGTTCAGCCATGAGGCCAGCAGGGACCTCCCAGTAACTAATAGAAAAGGAAGGAACCAGGATTAGCCAGAGCTGAGCTGGGACAACTGACCCATTTATAGAAGTGCCCCCCAAGGACAGTGGCCTGCAGTCTAAGTCACAATGTCCTGGTAATATAGCAAACTCAAGAGATGATCCAATCTGGTGGATGAATGGTGCCTAACAACAAAAGACTGGAAAAGGATATACTTATAATCAGCATGTGGTAACATTTTTATCCCAGAAACTTTTTTTCATTCTTTCACTTATACATTTGAGTGAATGTGCTAGGTACTAAGCTACAGGTTGGCATACTCTGCCCTCTGGGATTTGACAGTTCAATGGAAAGGCATAAAGCAAGTCAACATAGAAGTTCCAGGAGAACTTAGAAGAGGCACTTAAGATTCAAGAGGCAGGATAGCTTCTCCAAGAATTGCTAGCGGAGGAGGATGAAGGACACTCCAGATGGAGGAAGCAGCAGTGCAAAGTCATACTGGAGAAGTAAAATGGTTTGGTGTGGCTGAGGTCAGAATACGCAGGGGAAGAAGAAAGAGATGATCCTGGAAAGGTAAACAGATTATAAAGGTTCAATCTGTGTGTCATGCAAGAGGGTCTGAAATCTATCCTGAAGGCAATGGGAACCACCGACTGACTTTCTGTGGGGGATGGACATGTCAGATCTGCTTTTTAAGGAAGTTTTCTCGTTGGTTGGAATTTGGAGATTGGATGCAAGGAAAGCAAGCATGGAGGTAGGAGGATTGGGTTGGAATTGTAGTAACTGAAGCAGGAAATAATGTGGGCCTGAACTCTAGCAGAAGTAATAGGGATGCAGAGAAAGATGAATTTGAGAGACACAAAGTAGATTGCTCCAACTGACCTTGGTGGTGCCTGAAGAACTCAGAATGGCTTTCAGTTCTGGTAGGTGGCGGGGAGATAGGGAAGGAGAAAGCTTTCTGGAGGAAGATGACAAGTACAGGTTGAAGCAGGAACCCAGGGCAGAAACCCTGCCATTGGCCTGAATATCAGTGGTGGAAGCTCAGGGCAGCTCAGTGACATTGAGGACTCCCGGGGTGTACTTCAAAGGAGGCTGAAGGACAGTTCCAGACCCCACTGGCTAGAGAGGAGGGAACTCCTAACATAGGCTCCTACTAAGAAGCCTGGCTTATTAAGACTAATCTGTGCAGGACTAAGGCTACAGATGAGAGGTCTTCAGAACCTGCAGCCAAGCAAGGTCTGACAAGCAGTTTCCATGGAGATGTGGTGTGCACAGGAGGGAGTGAGTAGGAGGGCTAATCCATTCCAGAGCCTTGGGTCACAAGGCTGTGGTGGGCTAACAGATAAACAAGAAAAAAACATAGTCAACCAGAAAAGGATGTTCAAAACTATTGACAGTTAATTGGGGTTGTATCGTCATAATTCTACATTAAGTCTAACAATCTAGAAGGATTAGAGTAAGCCACTTAATGATCCTGCTAGTTATTTCAGGTACCACTTAATAAGGGCACGCGAAAGTGGATGCCAACTCAGGCTAACTCCAAATGTTATACACCCATGTTAAGCCTTCCTGCATCCCTAGACTTTAAGTAGCTACATATTATTTCCAAGTTTCTGGAGAAACAGGCAGAGATATGGGAAGTTAAAAATTATTTTTTCTTTTCATGCTGATGGCAGTAATTATACTCAGAAAACCTTTAAAACTCTTTGGGAAATTCAGGTGCTGGCAAAGCCCCAGATTAGATGGTATTATTAAACAATTTGAGGAACATTCTGGACAGAGAGCCAGAAGCAGGACCCCAAGAGTTTGAATGTCTGTGTGTATGTGTGTATGTGTGTGTGCGCACGTGTGTATGTGTGTGTGCGTGTGTGTGTGTGTGTGGTAAAATACACATACCATGAAGTTTACCATTTTGACCATTTTTAAATGTACAATTCAGCGGCATTAAGTATATGCATAATCTGTGTGACCATCACCACTATCTATTTCTAAAACTTGACTATCATTCAAAACAAAAACTCTATAGCCATTAAGCAATAATTCCCATTGGGCTCCAGTTGTTTAAAACAACTTTACTGTGCTGTGAAAACTCTGCCTACCAGGCAGGATGACGGTTTGGCTGCTGCAAATAAGAAAATTGGGTAGATTTTGGTTTGGTCACTTGCTCTCAATTCAGACCTGGAGTTTTTTGGACAAAGAATCCTTGTCCTGTGGGTAAATTTGTTAAACCTAATTTCTGGAGGGAGACTGATTTGAACCATCTTAATGACTGATGGGACTTATTAACTTTGATCTCCAAGGTATTCAAATGGCTTGTGGCAGTGCTTATTAAGAAGTCAGTAAAAATTAAGTCAGGAACACAGGCCCTCATAAAATCCTACTGGAGGCAAATTTTGTTCCAAAGATAGCTGGGTTTTTGATAAAATTCAACAGCGAAGTCATCTTGGGCCTGGGCTTTTCTTTGTGAGAAGTTTTAAATTCCTAACTCAATCATTTTATTTATTACAGGTTTATTCTAATTTTCTATTTTTCAGTTTGGGTAGGTTTCTGTCTTTCAAATAATTGGTCCATTTTATCTAAGTTACCTCATTTATTAGCATATATTTGTTCATTGTATTCCCTCCTTTTTAGTATAATTCTTTGTATTTTTGTAAGGTCAGTAGCAATGGCCCCTTTTTTGTTTCTAATTCTAGTGGATGCGAGCCTTCTTTCTTCTGTTTCTTGGTCAGTCTAGTCAAAAGTTTGTAAATTTTGGTGATCTTTTTAAAGAAACCACTTTTGGTTTTCTTCATTTTCTCTATTGTTTTTCCTATTTTTTGTTTCATTAATTCCCCACTCAATCTACTATTCCCTTCCATCTACTTGATTTGGGTTTAGTTTGTTCTTTTTTTCCTAGTTTCTTAAAGTAGAATGAAAGGTTATTGATTTGAGAGCTTTTTCTTTCCTTTCCTTTTTAAAAAATTTTTCAATATAGGCATCTACAGCTATAAATTTCCCTCTAAGCACTGCTTTGATATATTCCATAAGTTTTGGTATGTTTTGCTTCCATTTTCACTCATCTTAAAGTATTTTCTAATTTCCTTTGTAATTTTTTTATTGACCTATTGGTTTTTTAGGAATGTATAGTTTAATATTCACATAGTTCTGAATTTACCAAATTTCCTTGTCTTATTGATTCTAATTTATTTCCATTGTGGTCAGAAGTCATGTTTCATATAATTTCAAACTTTTAAAATTTATTGAGGCTTGTTTTATAACCTAGAATACAGTCTTACCTGGAAAATAGTCCACATTCATCTGAGAAGAATGTGTATTCTGCTGTTGGTGGTTGGAGCATTTTATAGATGTCAGGTCTAGTTAGTTTATAGTTTTGTTACAAACTATATAACACATTATAAATTATGACTTTGTCATTTAAAGCAGTTGAGTAAAGAAAGGAAAGCAAGTTATATTTTTAGTTTGTTATATCGACCTTCTTATTTACGCTTTTTGGTTCTCTTTATTTGTCCTGTGGATTTGAGTTGCCATCTTATAACTCATTTCTTACTCCAGTATAGCTTTGTTCCCACATACCTCCTTTGTGCTATCAGTGTCAAATGTATTCTTTTATGTAATTGCTTTGTAGAGAATATAAGAAATTAAAGGAGAAGAAATATACATTGATATACCGTCTTTTATAATTACATTTACAGTGTACTCTTTAAAATTTTTTTAATGTGGATTTGGATTACTGATGGGGTCACTTATGTTCAGCCTGGAGAATCACCTTTTTTCTTATAACTCCGGTCAGCTAGCAATGAATTAATTCTCCCAGAGTTTGTTTGTGAATGTCTTCATTTCACTTTTGTTTTAGAAAGATAGTTTTATTAGACTAGACAAAAGATTCTTAATTGACAGGTTATTTTCCCTCCTAGCACTGAATATGCCATCTCACTGCCTTCTGGCCTCCATTGTTTCTGGCGAGAAGGCAGATGTTAATCTTATTTGGGTTTCCTTATATGTGATAAGTTGTATTTTTCTTGTTGTTTTCAAGATTTTTCCCTTTAACTTTCTCTTTCATCATTTTTACTATAATGTGTTTGCATATAGATCGCTTTGTGTTTTTTTTTCTATTGGGGTTAGTTAAGCTTTTCGGATAAGAAGATTAATGTTTTTCATTAAATTACAGAAGTTTTCAGCCATTCTTTCTTCAGATATTTTTTCTTTCTTCTCTTTTTCCTCTCCTGGTACTCCCATTATGCATATGGAGATGTGCTTAATGGTATCCCACGTTTCTCTGAGTTTCTGTTCATAGTTCTTCATTCTTCTTTCTTTCTGTTATTGAGATCAAATAATATCTATCTATCTATCTATCTATCTATCTATCATCTATCTATCTATCTATCTATCTATCTATCTATCTATCTATCTATCTCTCATTTATTTGTCTTCAAGTTTGCTGATTCTTTTTCTGCTAGGTCAAATATACTATTGAGGCCCTCTGGTGACTTTTTCTTTTCTGTTATTGCACTTTACAAGTTCACAATATTCATTAGGCTCTTTAAAAAAAATAATTTCTCTTTCGTTATTATCTTATGAGATGTCATTATACCTTCTTTTGCTTATTTAAGCATGGTTTTCTTTAGTTCTTTGAACATATTTATAATTGCTGCTTTGAAGTCTTTGCTAAGTTAAGTATCTGGGCCCTCTCACAGAGAATTTCTGTTGACTGCTTTTTTCTTCTTATGTATGGGACACATCACATTTTCCTTTTTCTTTGCATAGATCATAATTTTTGTTGTTGTTGAAAACTGGTCATTTTAGATACTATACTGTAGCAACTCTGGCTACCAACACCTTCAACCTTATTGTTTATTTTTGAGCTTATGAACTTATTGTAATAGTTTGCTTTTTTATCTGTTTAGTAACTTAGCTAGATTATTTTAGTAAAGTCTATTGCCCTTTAGTATGAAATCTCTGATGTTGTTCCTTAGAAGGTGTATGCTTGGTCATGTGCATAGTCATCCTGGGGTGACAGTGATTTGGGCCCAGCTCTCTTGGACTGTCTCTCTCTGATCTCTCTGTTAAGTTGTTTGCTATGTTGATATGATCACTAGCTGTTAGGCTCCTTAGTTGCTAGCTAATCACTCTATTGTTTTCAACAATGCCATGGGGCATAAATTGCTCCATAGTCTGATCCAGAGGTAGTTTTTGAGGCCAGTCTTTGAGATTTTTTTCTCAAAGAGTCCTCAAGGATTCTTCTTAGCTGTCTTTTTTCTTGTTCTCTGGGGTATATTGCATGGCTCGTTGCTTCTAGCTTGTTGCTTTCCTAGAGCTAACAGCTTCCTCTTAATTGCTTATCACTAAAATATACATTATTTTCCAGAACTCTCTTTATCTTGAATTTCCCTACACTCTGTTTCAAATAAAGTCTGTTCTCTTGCAGAGAGCTTCAGAACCCTCTGTTCTTGTCACCTGCCTCTTCCCTAGGCAAAATCTCTGAGATTCTGCTCTCAAAATGGGGGCAGGGACAGTGACCTACTTCTCCTGGAGTGATAACCCTGCTTTACAAGCAGGTCACTGGGTGGTGGTAAGTAGCCTCTGGTCTTCTTGGCTTTCATCTCCCTTTATGGAACAACTTTACATGGTTGCTTTAAAATTAATTTCCACCAGTATGGTTGTTTTGTTGAAAAGTGAGTCTGTGGAACTCCTTACCCACCATTCTGGAAATTGTCCCCTAATATGATCTTAATAGCAATAAATCTTTTCTTGACTGCTCACAACATTTTTCTGAACTTCTGTTCAGAATTTGGGTTCTGATGGAAAATAAATGCAATATGAAGACTATTTTGGAGTTAAATTGGAGATAAAGGTATTGATAGATCACCACTGACCAAATGAAAACTTTATGCAGAGGCTCTGAGAACCACCTCCATAAAATCCTCTGTGCATTCCAAGTACAGAATACCAGCAGACACTGATCAAAATAAACCATTAAACCAGGTATCAATCAGGAGACAAAGGTACTAATTCTTAGTTCTCTTCCTGGTTTTCTGGGTGGCCCTGAATAAGCCAGTCAACATCCTCTGAGCCCTAGTTCCTAGGAATAGTATATTGTGTCAAAGAATTTGTCTCAGGTCCCTCTCAACACCTTTACTCTTGTCACTCTCACTGTCCTCGTCTCTCCTGTCACTGTCCCTTTGAGTCCCTCTCAGTGCCTTTACTGTCTCTCACTGTCTCTCTCACTCTCTGCCTCTGAGAGGAAGCCACACTCTGGAGTGTTACCCCTTTTCTAATAAACTTTCTTTTTGACTCTAAAAAAAAAAAAAAGAATTTGTCTCACTATTGGTCCCCAAAACAATTTATGTAATTTAGACTGTGTTTATGGTAGAGTGATTGTCACTAAATCTTCCCCGGTCCTTTTCCCTCCTGCTGTCTCTTGTGACTGACATCAGGTATCTGGGAAGTATCTGTCTGGGCTTTAAGAGTTATTGCTGCTTTGGGTCCGTGAATTCCAGACTGAGCCTTGGCCTATAATCACCATTTTCTAAACACCTCGAACTTGTTGGATGAAGAAATAAAGTCACAAAGGCTTACCTTTTCCCTCACTAAATGTTTTTTTAAAGATTTTTTTTTTTTGCATTTTCTTTTATTTTTTTAAATTTTTTTAATTAAGTTTATTGGGGTAACATTGGTTAACACAATTACATAATTTTCATGTGTACATTATAATTTGACATCTATATATTCTATTGCGCAATTACCACCCAAAGTCCAGTTTCCTTCATTTACCATATATTTGATCCCCTTTACCCACTTCACCTTCCCCCTACCCCCTTTGACCCCCTTTATCCCATCTACCTCTCCCCTCCTCTCCTATCCCCTACCCTCTGGTAACCACTAGTCCATTGTCCATGTCCATGAGTCTCTGTTTGTCCTGTTCATTTGTTACTTTTAGGTTTATATCCCACATATAAGCGATATCATGTGATTTTCAACTTTTTCTGTTTGGCTTATTTCGCTTAGTATGATTATCTCAAGGTCCACCCATGTTGTCGCAAATGGCAGTATTTCATTTCTTCTTATAGCTGAGTGATAGTCCATTGTATATATGTACCGCAGCTTCTTGAGCCAATCATCTATCGTAGGACACTTCGGTTGCTTCCATGTCCTGGCCACTGTGAATAGCGCTGCTATGAACATCAGTGTGTAAATATCTTTTTGGATATGGGTTTTCAAGTCTTCGGGGTAAATACCCAGTAGAGCGATTGCTGGATCATGTGGTAGATCAATTCGTAGTTTTTAGAGGAACCTCCATACTGTTTTCAGTAGTGGATGTACCAATTTGCAGTCTCACCAGCAGTGTATGAGGGTTCTTTTTTCTCTGCATTCTTTCCAACATTTGTTATTACTTGTCCTGTTGATTATAGTTATTCTAATAGGTGTGAGATGGTATCTCATTGTGGTTTTGATTTGCATTTCCCTAATAGCTAGCGATCTTCAGCATCTTTTCATATATCTGTTGGCATTTGTATGTCCTCTAGGGAGAAGTGTCTGTTCAGGTCTTCTGCCCACTTTTTGATTGAATTGTTTGTTTTTTTTTGTTGTTATTGAGTCATATGAGTTCTTTGGATATTTTGCATATTAGGCCCTTATTGGAGGTGTTGCTTGCAAATATATTTTCCCATTCGGATGGTTATCTCTTGGCCTTGTTGATGGTTTCTTTTGCTGAGAAGCTTTTTAGTTTGATGTAGTCTCATTCATCTATTTTTGCTTTTACTTCCCTTGCCTTTGAGGTCAAAGTCATAAAATCCTCTTTAAGCCCAAGATCCTTGAGTTTAGTTCTTATGTTTTCATCTACGCATTTTATTGATTCTGGCCTTATATTCAGATCCTTAATTCATTTTGAGTTAATTTTGGCGTGTGGTGATAAACAACAGTCTAGTTTCATTCTTTTGCAGGCAGCCTTCCAATTTTCCCAGCACCATTTATTGAAGAGGCTTTCCTTTCTCCACCATATGTTTTTGGCTTTTTTGTCAAAAATTATTTGCCCACATAAATATGGGTTTACTTCTGGACTCTCGATTTTGTTTCACTGGTCCATGTGTCTGTTTTTCTGCCAATACCATGCCGTTTTGATTACTGTCGCTTTGCAGTATAATTTGAAGTTGGGCAGAGTGATGCCTCCAGCCTCGTTCTTTTTTCTCAGGATGGCTTTGGTAATTCGGGGTCTTTTGTGCTTCCATACAAATCTGATGATTTTTTGTTCTATTTCTTTAAAAAATGCCAATAGGATTTTGATGAGGATTGCATTAAATCTGCATAATGCTTTAGGTAATATGGTCTTCCAATCCAAGAACACTGAATATCTTTTCATTTCTTTGTTTCTTCTTCGATTGCTTTTAATAGGGTCTTGTAGTTTTCATTATATAGGTCCTTCACACGTTTTGTTAAACTTATTCCTAGGTATTTTATATTTTTTGTTGCAATTGCAAAAGGAATTATTTTTTCCACTTCTTTTTCTGACACTCCATTATTAGAGTATAGGAACGCTATGGACTTTTAACATTGATTTTATATCCAGATACTTTGCTGTATTTGCTTATTGTTTCTAGTAGTGTTCTTGTGGAGTCTTTAGGGTTTTCTATATAGAGAATCATGTCATCTGCAAACAGTGACAGTTTGACTTCTTTGTTTCCTATTTGGATGCTTTTTATATCTTTCTCTTGTATGATTGCACTTGCTAGGACCTCCAATGTTATATTGAATAACAGTGGTGATAGTGGATGGCCTTGCCTTGTTCCTGATCTTAGAGAGAAGGTTTTTAGTTTTTCACTATCTACGAGGGTTTGTCATAGATGGCCTTTATTATGTTAAGGTACTTTCCTTCTATACTGATTTTTTAAAGTGTTTTGATCATAAATGGATGCTGTATCTTGTCGAAGGCTTTTTCTGCATCTATTGATATGATCATTTGATTCTTATTTTTTAATTTGTTTATGTGGTGTATCACATTAATCAATTTGCGTATATTGAACTATCTCTCACTAAATATTTTGTGAAAGAAAGAGGAATAGGTCACTTGGAATTTCCAGCTCTGATCTTCTGATCAGAATCTGTAATTCTAAGCCAGAATTATGTCTCATCCTCCCCAGGCATTATCATTTTTGGTTACTTAAAATGAAGTTGGTTCAAAGCCCAGGCCCAAGATGACTTCGCTGTTGAATTTTACCAAAATATAAAGAATTAATACAAATTCTTCACAAACTCTTTCAAAAAATAGAGGAAGAAGGAATACTTTCTAACTCATTCTTTAAGACCAATATTATTACCCCGATGCCAAAGTCAGACATCACGAGACGAGTACAGAATAATAGTGCTTATGACTGTAGATGCAAAAAAACAATCAACATTATACTAGAAAACTGAGTCTAGCAACATAGAAAAATGACTATACACTCTTAGAATAAAACATAGGACAAGAGCTTCACAACACTGGATTTGATAGTGATTTCTTAGATATGATACCAAGGGTATAGGTAACAAAAGAAAAAAATAAACAGAATAAACTTCATGAAAATTAAAAAAAATTATATAAAAAGACACTAAAAAGAGAGTAAAAAGGCAACTCACAGAATGAGGGAAAATATTTTCAAATCATATGTCTGATAAAGGATTAATATCCAGACTATACAAATAACTCTGAAAACTCAACAAAGAAACAAACAATACAATTCAAAATGAGCAAAGGACTTGAATAGACATTTCATCAAAGAAGATATACAGATGACTATTTGAAAGCGTGCTCTACATCCCTAACGATTAGGGAAATGCAAATCAAACTATAATGAGATACCACCTCACACCCTTTAGGACGGTTGCTGTCAAAAACAAAACAAAACAAAACAAAACAAAAAACAAAAAACAAAAAACCCAAAAAACAGAAAACAAGAATGGCAAGGATGTGGAGAAATTGGAATCCTTGTGCCCTGTTGGTAGCAATGTAAAATGGTTCAGAAGCTGTGGCAAACAGTAAGGAGGTTCCTCAAAAATTTTAAAATAGCATTACTATATGATCTAGCAAATTCTCCTCTGGATATATATGCAAAATAATTGAAAGCAGGGTCTTGAAGAGATATCCGTATAACCATATTCATAGCAGCATTATTCATAATAGCTAAAATACAGAAGCAACCCAAATGTCCATCAACAAATGAATGGATAAGCAAAATGTGGTATATACATACAGTGGAATATTATTTAGCCTTTAAACAAGGTAATTCTGACATATGCTACAATATAGAACCTTGAAGATATTATGCTAAGTGAAACAAACCAGTAACAAAACAGCATATACTATATGATTCCACTGATATGACATCTCTAGAGTAGTCAAAATCATAGAGACAAAAGTAGAATGATGGTTTCCAGGGGATGGGGGAAAGGAGAAATAGAAATTTATTGGTTAGTGTGTATAGAGTTTCAGTATCACAATATGAAAAGAGTTATAAAGATGGATGGTGGTTGATGGTTGCACAACATTATGGATGTATTTAACACCAATGAACTGTATACTTTAAAATATTTAAGGTGATAAATTTCATGTTATGTATATTTTACTATAATTTTTAAAAATTGGAAAAAATGACTATACACAATGCCAGTTGAGAATTATCCCAGGTATGCAAGGTTGGTTTTACATCCAGAAATCAATTAATATAACACACCATATCGATAAAGAACAAAAACCACATGATCATCTCAATAGATGCAGAAAAAAAAACATCTGACAAAATTAATGCACATTCATGATAAAAACACTCAACGAAATGAAAATAGAACAGAACTTCCTTAACATGATAAAGGGCATCTACAAAAAACCAACAGCTAACATCACATTTAACAGTGCAAAACTAAATACTTTCTCCCTAAGATAAGGAACAAGAGAAGGCTATCTGGGTTTGCCACTTACATCCAACATTGTATCAGAGGTTCTATCCAGGATAATTAGGCAAGATATTGAAATAAAGGCGTCCAGATTGGAAAGAAAGAAGAGAAAGTATCTCTATTTGTATATGTCATGATCTTGTATACAAAAAATTCTAAAGAACCTACTAAGAACTATTAGGACTAATTTTAAAAAGTTCAATAAGAACGCTGAGTACAAGATCAATATACAAAAATTAATTGTATTTCTATTCACTAGCTATGAACAATCTCCCCCGAAAATTAAGAAACAATTCCACTTACAATAGCACCATAAAGAATAAATGAAATGAAAAGAAATGAAAGGAATATGAAACTTTTCCTCTGAAAACTATAAATTATTATTGAAAGAAATTAAAGAATATCTAAAGAAATAGAAAGACATCCCATATTTATGGATCAGAAGACTTAATATTGTTAAGATGGCAATATTACCAAAATTGATTCACAGATTCAACACAATCCCTACCAAAATCCCAGCTGAGTTGTTGTATACTTTTTGCAGAAATCGACAAGCTGATCCTAAAGTTCATATAATGCAACCCAAAATAGCAAAAAAAAAAAAAAAAAAAAAAATCTTGAGAAAAGAATAAGTTGGAGGACAGTAATCAAGATAGTATGATACTGGTGTAAGGAGATACAGTTGAATGGAATAGAGAATTCAGAAATAAATCTTTACATTTATGGTCAGTTTATTTTTGAAAAGGATGCCAAGATAATTCAATAGGAAAAGAATAGCCTTTTCAACAAATTGTCCTGGGTCAACTGGATATCCACATGCAAAACAATGAAAATAGATCTCTTCCTCACACCATATAGAAAAATTAACTTAAATATGAGGTAACACTATTAAAATTCAACAAAGTTTAAATTTTTATGTTTCAAAGGATATCACTAAGAAAGTGAAAAGACATTCTATAGAACAGGAGAAAATATTTGTAAATTCTATATCTAATAAAAGATTTGTATCTAGAACATATAAAGGACTCTTGCAACTCAATAAAGAAAAGACAAATATCCCAGTTTTAAAATGGGCAAAGAATTTGAAGAGACATTCCTTCAAGGAAGATGTACAAAAATCCAGTAAGCATATGAGAAGATGCTAAACATCATTAGCCACCAGGGAAATGCAAATCAGAACCAAAATGAGATACCTCTTTCTACCTCCTATGATAGTATAATAAAAAAGACAGATAGTAACAAGGGTTTGTGAAGAGGTGGAAAAACTGGAATGTTCACACATCGCTGGTGGGGATGTAAAATGATACACCACTTTGGAAATCTGCCTGGCAGTTCCTCAAAAGGTTAACCATAGAGTTACTATAGAATCCAGCAATTCAACTCCTAGATATACAACTAAAAGAAATGAAAACATATGTCCATGCAAAAACTGTACATAATGGTCATAGCAGCAGCATTCCTAGTAGCTTAAAATTAGAAACAACCCAAACGTCTATCAGTTACTGAATGGTTGAATAAAATATGATATATCTATACAATGTATATTATTTGGCAATAAAAAGGAATGAAGTATTACAACATGGATAAAACTTGAAAACATTATGCTACAGGAAAGAAGCTAGTCACAAAAGATTGATTCCATTTATACAAAATGTCCAGAAAAGCAAATCTATAGAGACAAAAAATAAAGAAGCAAGTGTAATTTCTGAGGTCTGATGAAGGAAATTATGAGGAAATGGGGAGTCACCGCTAATGGCTACAAGGTTTCTTTTTTTGGGTGATAAAATATCCTAAAATTGACTGTGGTTATGATTGCACAACTCTGTGAATATACTAAAAAATATTGAGTTATACACTTTAAATGAGTGAATTATATGGTATATGATATATATCTCAATAAAGCTGTTAGCTATATAGAGATAGATGATAGCTAGGTAGATAAATAGGTAGGTAGGTAGATGATAGAAAGATAGATAGATAGATAGATAATTGATAGATAGGTAGATAGATGACAGATAGATAGGTAATGTAATATTAGGCCAAGGGATCTAAGAATGCCCAGGCCCTGGCTTAGTCGAAGTACCACTCCTACCCCTGACAGTAAAGAGTTAGTAGTAGTGTAATATTTCATTAATCAGGTTGCACCTACAATGCTAATGCTGAGCTCTCTGGTAAACTGACCTACATCTTACAGCCATGGTAGAAAATCGTGGGGGCATATTTCCTTGCCCTAAGCCCAAACCAGAATCTTGCAATTTTATTAACCTCCAGTGGGTTCCAAAGAGCATTTGAGAGAACAGAACAAAATGAGTGAACCTCATATCATGAGAGAGAAATGCTCTCTTAATACTGAGGCCGCCTAGAAGGAGGAAACAGGTGAAAGAAGAGGGAAGGGAGGAGCGGGGAAAGGGAAGAGGAGGAAAGAAGAGAAGAGAGAAGATGGATGGGGAGAAGTAGGGAGAGAAAGGGAGGGGAGGGGAGGCCCAAGCGCTGTCAATGTGGCCCTGTGCTTGCAGTCAGAGAGTCTCGACTGTCTCCTCTTGCGGAATAGAAAGGAGAAGATGGAGAGAAGATCAGTGTTCTCTCCCAGATGCTCTGTAGTTGGAGGAAGATTCCTGACAGATATAGAGATGCATGTATCTGAGAAGATAGGAGCAAAGCAAACCTGACCAGAATGTCTTGGTCAGAAAGAATGCTTAAGGGTTCCTTGCAGATCAAAGACCTGTTAGAGGAAGCTGCTCTTCAAGATTTCCAAGTAAGATTTTAACCTGGAAGGAAATTGTAGAATTATTAAAGTAATTTGTGTTTTATAGCAAGGTTACAATTGTTGATATAAATGAAGTGCTTTGCAGATATTATCAGATATTGTGGGCAGAGAAGCCATCCATTTACATTCTCAGAGCTTTATTTTTTTATTATGTGTGTGTGTGTGTGTGTGTGTGTGTGTGTGTTCAGTCTTCTTCCCTTCTTTTTGAGCGCACTTCTGGTCAGGGTACACTAAAGTTCTATTCGTGAAGAAGCATAAGGATGAAGATGAATTTCCTAATGATCTAGAAGAGACACAACCGAGTGACTTGCTTTCTGGTGCATTGATTTGTAAAAGGGAAATGATCTACAGGGCGCCTTTGGTGAAAACAGTTCTTTTCCTCTCTGTTTAGCTTCCAGAACTGCAACAGTGTGACCTTTCCGTGTGATTAAGCAGACCACACCCTGAGGGAGAATGTCGGGGTAGCTGGGGAGCCAGTTCGAGTTGATAGCAATGATTCTCTGTGCAAACTTCCTGCGCTCTGGCTTTGGACTGACATTTTTTTCTTCACCCTTTTGAACTTTCCTTTTGGCTGCTTTTTTATATGTCAGACCTCTGTTAGACTTACAGAGTGACTGTGACTGTGACCACCAACACCCATCTTGTGCCACCCCACTTCTTACCCCTGAAAGGTTGGCCTTCTAGAAAGCATCACCTCAGGGTAACTCACGTTTCCAATTCAGAACTCCAGTCACAGTTCGTATTGTTGTACAGAGAGGAGATTTGTCCATGGTTCCCATCTCCTTTGCAAAATTCTAATACATACAGAAAAGGAATCAGAATAGTATAATGCATACATCCAATATGTATCACCTAGATAAATTTGTAAAAATTTGCCATATATTCTTCATTTTCGCTTTTTCTTTTTTCTGAAGTAATAAAGTCATATACACATATAGAGTATATGTATATTTGTATATATTTTTCACCCCTAAATACTTCAACATTTATCTCTAAATAATAAACACAAGGTAAATATAGTTCCATTATCACACTTAACAAGATTTACATAATTTTCAATGGCATCAAATGCTCATCCAATTCAAATATTCTGTTTGTTCCCATAATGCCTTTTTTTAATTGTGTGGTAAAATATGCATAATGTAAAATTTACCATTTTTACCATTTTTAAGTACAATTCAGTAGTATTAAGTTCATTCATAATGTTGCATGCAACCATCGCCACTATTTCCAGAACTTTTTCATTATCCCAAATTCTAAACTCTTTAAGAATAACTCTCCATTTCACCCTCTCTCGATAAGTCTTTCCAAGAGGCTAATGCAAACAAGATCCACAAACCCCACTTGGTTGTTATGTTTCTTAAGGGCCCTAATCTAGAACTGCCTCCTCTCGCCACAAGTACATTTATTTCATTTCCATACTATTGGCTTCTTGATGATTCTGTGCAATTGTTCTGTAGAATAATCCACCTTCTGGATTTGTCTGATTGTTTTCTCATGCTGTTAAACTTGTTCTTCTGTCATCTGTATTTCTTGTAAGCTCAAAATCTAAAGGTTTGATAAGTTAAACATTTTGGTAAGATTTCTCACAGGTAATGCTGTGTACTTCCTACTGCATTGATTAGGCTGTGCATAATGTCTGGTTGTTCCATTATTGATAAGGTTAAGATTGATCACTGAGTTAAGGTGATGACAGCCTGTTTAAAAAAAAAAATGTGTTTTTTTTAAATGGAGACTTGACTACTTGCACAGTTTGAAAATGATTATCCTTACTTTGAATGTTCAGATAAAGGAACTCTGAGTTGTTGCCTGGCACCTAGGAGATAGCCTTTATCCTCTATAAAGGATAAGAGGATTAAGACTGAGGTTTTATGCTCTTTATGGAGTAGACACAGGAGTTCAAGTTTATCACTGAGGGTGGTCAATCAGGGCAGAAATATCTGGAATATGAAGTCTAGCAGAGACTAGTTTTTCTCTGGGACCAGAAGAAGGTACTCTGAAATTGGTCATTAGCCAGAATTTAACCACGGATAAATAGACTTTTGTGCTAACACTTATTAAAGACAGTCAGAACACTTTGGGAATTCAGATACAGAAGAATCTTTTATGGCACTTAAAAATAACTCCTTGTCCACCTTCCACTCCACCTCCCCCACCTTCCCCAAAAAATCCACTTTAGACTTTAGAATAAAAAATTAAGGAAGGGCATTTTCTAAGGACGTAGAATAGACAGATCTTTAAATGTTTCTTGAGTACTCTTTAAATTTTAGAGTAAAAAAGAAAGTATGCAAGTGTTCTCTTCGATGTTTGCTTCTTGTCTTTTAGCTACTATAAACTAAATAACTGATCTATTGAAAATATATGCAACTAGGTTAAAGGATTTCATTATTTAAACTAAAAATTGGGGTTTCTAA
Organism: Pteropus medius; assembly: GCF_902729225.1. Classification (NCBI taxonomy): domain Eukaryota; kingdom Metazoa; phylum Chordata; class Mammalia; order Chiroptera; family Pteropodidae; genus Pteropus; species Pteropus medius. The sequence continues at coordinate 8,503,870 of NW_024356249.1, read as the reverse complement.
GGGAAATAAGTTATTCTTAATCTCCAAATAAATATTTTTATTTTACAGAAATTAAATCTCCAAGTCAGTTAAACTCTGCTTAAGGTTGCCCTGTATTTCTGGATACCTAGAGAGGTTTTTGGTTATTATTGCTTATTTGTTTTTTGTGCTTGTTTTTGTTATTTTGTTTGTCAGCTAGCACAGAGATAGGAGGGTTGTGAATTTTCTGCATAGCAGGATAGAACTTAACCTTAGGATACTGGACTAACAGTTTTCATGTTACTACTGGAATTTTTCTCAGTTTTTCTCGATTTATTCTGTAATTTTTAAAAATTCTGGCTTCAAAGTTAGCAGTTGGTTAGGGGAGATAGTGAAGGCCCCTCTGAGGAAATAGTTAAGTAATAGCAGCACTTGCCCATGGCCTCCACTGGGGATTACTGCACCGGGTGATGAAGATCCCACAATGGTTCATAGCACCTAACAGTGTAAAGGGTCAGCCATCCTTTTATTTTTCTCTTTTTTTTCCCTCCTGTTTATATATATCTCCTTTCTTTTCTTCTTTTCTCTTCCTTCCTTCTTCCTCCTTCTCCTTCTCTCCTTGTTCCCCTCTCTCCTTACGCATTCTTCTTTCTTCTTCTCTTCTTTTGCCACTCATCCTAGGCTGTCATGCTTCCATGACTCCCTCTTATTCCCACCAAAGTTTGTGTTCTTGAAGGATTTCCTGCCTCACATCAGCCTGTGCTACATCACTGAAAACTCAATAGACTCAAAGGACGGGGAGAATGAATCCAGAGAAGGAGGTCAGTGCCTCAATCTGTGTTCTGAACTCCCTCTGCCCAGCTACCATTTATTTTGAACTGCCAGCTCCAGTTTCCAGTCTGGGTTCTCCAGGCTCTCAGCATTCTGTAGTAATAGTAATAATAATAGTAATAAATAGTAATAGTAATAGTAATAGTAACAGTAACAATAATAGTAATAGTAATAGAATTACTATTAATAGAATTATTTGAATCATGCCCAGTACTTCAAAAAGGCCTAGAAGACACTGTATATTTACTCACAATAAAGCCTGAACAGGCTGACTGAGTAATAGAAAGCTTCTTTCCTTTTTTGGAGGAGTGGGGGCTGGAAGATGGGGGAGATTATGACATACTAACTCATTGTGAAGATTGTATTTTCATCCTAAGAAGTTCTGCTTGGTTGTGTTGTCTATAGGGAAGAGACAGTACACTGGAAAAAATGTGGGTGTAGAGGTGAGGCCAATCAGAATTTAGTTGTAGCAATAAGACTTGAGCTATTTACTTAACATCTCTGAACCTCAGTTTACTCATCTGTAAAATGGGGCTAATAATTTCTGTTTTTCAGACTACTTGAGGATTTTATGTAATATATATAAAGCATTCATCTATATAATACCTGGTATCTAGTAAATACTTAATATGTTTCCTCTATAAACGAGGTTAATGCTGATGTTGACAAGATTTTCTAGAAACTGACCAAGACATTAGTGGTAGGGCTAGACATTAAGTGACCTGAAAAATAGGACAGTACATTTCTTTTGCATACCTTTGATGATACACAAAAACAGAACTATTGGTCTGCCCCCAACAAGCTGTCTCCCCTGTACCAGAAGCTGCTATGAATTGGGCACACAGCTAAACTGTATTTTCTAGCCTCTCTCGAAGTTAGGCAGAGTCACGTGACCGAGTTTTGGCCACTAGACTGAGGATGGAAGTGAAGGGTGTCAGTTCCAGGTCTGGCCCATAAAATGTCTCCTGTGCAATGCTCAGCAGGCTCTTTCCCCACCAACTGGCTGGTTGGAGAGGATTCTGAGAACCTAGAGGAAGATAGAGCCTAAGTTGGAAGGAGCTTATGTCCCTGAATTACGGATAAGAGATTGACCAACACATTCCATGCACTTCTACCCCTGCCAGTCCATTTTGGACTGTGACAAGAGCAGTACATTTTGTTGGGTCAAACCATTGAGATTTTAAAGTCACTTGTAACAGTTAGCCTGTGCTGATTAATACAACCCTATTTCCAAACGTTCAAATAGGAAGAAAGACGAGGGTAAATTTCTGGAGTCTCAGAGGACTGAGATAAAAGAACATGCTCAACACCAGGGAATATTGCATTTAATGGGATTGTGGAGTTAATTGTAAAGCCTTAAAAATTCCCGAAGAGCTGAAGCCATGCATGCTAGCCTCTGCTTATCTAACCAGTGCCCTCTGGATGTTTCCATACTCTCGAGAGAATAGTGAATAACCATCTCCTAACTACATATCGTACGAACCGCCAACATAGCCTGTTTGATTTCATATGCTTAGGGTATAGTCAAATAATACCATATTTAAAATCTGTCTTGCTTTTGCTTTTGTTTTTTGCTAAACATGTTGATTAAGAAGAAGAAAAAAATAAATTAGTAAGTAACTTTGTGTTTGGAGGTATATTTTTTAAGTGATTACACAAGGTTTGGTTTGTTGAGCACAGTACTAATGGACAATTATGGGTGAGCCAACCACTGTGGCAAAAATGAGGTCTTTGGGTGCTTGCCTGAAGATGTTATTGGGAAACTTTTGTTTACTTACTAGACTTTGAAAATTAAATCCTTCTTCAAGTAGCCTCCGGGTGTTAAGGACAATAAATAAAGATGCGCTGATTGAAAACATTTAAAAAAACAACTTGTTACAGCCTTTAAAATAACAAGGAATAAATTCAGCTTAAAACAGAATATTCCAAATTCATTTGCCTGTCCAACAGAAATATCAGACTCAAAAGCTGGACTCTACGGGTCATCTCTCTAAAGACGCTCCGCCAAATGAAACTTAGCAGGGGCCTGGGACAAGGGCTCTAGAAAGCACCAGACAGCTTCTGACTGTGTAAACCTGAACCCATTAATGGAAAGAGGGCAATTGATCCTCCCATCTAGAGAGTGCCTAGAGGAGATAATCAAAGCCTAAGGGAGAGGAAAGATAAAAGATTTAAGAGAAAAACCTAATTTTTTAGAAGAATCCCTGTGGAGCTGAGATAGAAGAAGCAGACTTGGGACAGTACTTTTCAGAAAATAAATTCTATTACCCATTTTTAAGGGATGCAAATTAAGCTACGATGATCCTCTAAGTTTCTTCATCTCTTCCACAAACATCTTCTTCTATCCTTTTCTCCGCGATACTCTATTCCTTTTATCTCCCACCTAAAATCCCAAGTCTCAATAAACAGTTAGGTAGCTAGGGGCAGACCTGGTCCTTCCTGAAGCTCATCACCAGAACTGTGTCAAAATCACTTAGGAATCCGGCAGAGTAACAGGTAGGTCTAAGGATATGTTGCTAAGGCATGGTTAGGGAAACTGAGTATCATCCTCAAGGTAGAATTCGTTCATCAACTCAAAGGATGTGTGACCTCCTTGCACCTGCCCTAGTCAGAGCCCTCAGGACTTAACAGGAGTTCTTAGGAGAGGACTGGTGTTGCTATGTAGAGAGCTACGTTACGTGATTGCTTCCCATCCTCTTCTCTCAATGATCAGGTTAATTTTTTTTCCCTAAGGGCTTTATTCTTTGATTTTTAGCTACTAAATAAATCATGTTTATCTTGTCAACATCAGCATTAACCTCGTTACCACCACAAATCAGTCCACACTGCAAACTTACTTGTTTATATTTAAGACTTTCCAGAGGTTCAAGATATTTGGACCAAGCCCATGCAGAGGTTCTGATTGGAAGCTGCCGATGCACTTGCACATTGTCCTTCACATCAGATGGTTCCCTTGACAAAGTCTGGCAAGTAACCCCCCAGATGCCATATGTAATATCTAAACCAAACTCTGTCACGTGGGACCTATGAAGAGAATAAATGTGTTAGTTACAAATATTTAAAGAACTGTCTCAATACCTCTTCAAAAACTATGAAAATATGTTTTTTTCTTTTCTCAATCAATGTATTTTTCACAGTTGCCACGACTCCATAATTGCCTGCACTCTTGCTCCCTGCTTTTTTCATTAGCCAATTTACAAAGGCTATTTCATAGTGCAATCATTTTGTCCTCATTTGCTCACAGGCTACTACCATTCCTATTGAGAATTTAGCTTCCTCCAAAAATGTTTATTCATCTTCTTGTATAAAGAGGATGATGACATGGACTATACAAGGTAATGATGTTAAGGCCTGATGTGCACGCTGAGCTGTTTTCCCAGTTATGGTGGTAAGATTTTACTACCCCATCCACACTTTCCTCTTATAATCCAAGCTATGCATTTATAATATGGCTCATGCAACTAAGGATGCAGTCTTCATTCATGTATTTATTCATTTCTTTACCCATTCATTCCTTCTGAAATATTTAATGAGTACCTACAATGTGCCAGACAGTGTGCTAGATGCTGGAGTCAGAACAATACATAAAAGGTCCCCTACTCTTATAGAGATTAGAGAGAGACATTCTAAATAAATAATAATGCAAAATATTGGGAAGCTTATTTTCTTTTTAGCATTTTGGATAACCTTGAATCATCAATAGTTGTGTTTTTTAAACTGAGGTCTTTGTTCCTCTGTAAAAACCAGCTTCTTTTTAGAGTTTTCATTCACTGATAATATTTCATTAATTCATTAAATATCATTGTAAAATTACTATTTACCAAGCTCTATGCTAAACTTTCCAAATACAAAAATGAAAAGACAAGATTCCTACCTTAAGGATCATAGTCCAGTTAAGTAGACTGGTATGCAAACCACACAATACATTATGATAATTGTCATAATTATCATAATTATGTGATAAATGTGAAAAGTGCAGTGAGGCAAAGGAAAGGAGGACCCAAATTTGCCTGTGTAGGTCAGGGAAGACTTCACAAAGGGGGTAGTGCTTGGATTTGAAGGGTGAATAAGACTTTGTTAGTAGACAAGTCAAGGAAGGGCAGGTGACAGCTGGTTGATCATCAAAGACTTGTGCTTTCCCATTTCATAGTATCAATTTTTCCGGGAAGTGGTCCTACTAATTTCCAATTTCCTATACATCTAAGAGGGGCCAGTTCTCATTAGTGGAATGTGAGCAGAAACGATGTTCATCATTTCTGGGCTAGGTTAAGAAGTAGCTGTGCCTTTCTTCCTTCCCTTTCCCAGCCGTTAGCTCTGAAAGTAAAAGACTAAAGTTTAGAGGATGGTGGAGGTGAAGCGGGGCAGCAAAACAGAACTCTGGGGGGAAGGCTGCCTGCCACATTGAACTGTTACTAAGAAATAACCTTCTATTTTATTCATCTACTGATATTATAAGCTTGTTTGTTATAGCAGCAAGCTCTGACTTAATTAATACAAGACAGTCCAAGCAAAGTGGACAGTATTTGCAAAGGCTTACTTGTGTGAGTGTCTAGCACAGAGGACATACTCAATAAATATTTGATATTGCAGTAAGAGAGTATCGTGGGGAGTACAAATAGTCCAGTATTGCCAGAGTATAAATAAAATACATTATTGGTGGGCATGAGGGGTATGGCCAATCACAAAGAACCTTGAATGCCATACTGAAGAATTTAGGTTTAATTCTGTAGAAAGAAGGAAGCCAGTGAAGAATACTGAAAAGGTGAGAGGCATGATCATTGGAATAACAGGATCTTTGAGAAAAACAATACCGAAGAGCCTGCTTTAGTTGTCTTTAAATGTAAGATGCTAATCCAAAGATGAAAGATAGAATTTCAGTACCAGAAAACATCATAGTCTAGTCAAACCTCATTTGTTAAATGAGTGAGGCCCAGAGAAGCTAAGTACCTTTGCCAAGGTCACCCAGCTAAAATTTGGCAGAGCTGGGGGCTAGAAGGCTAGTCTCTTGCTGCCAACCCTGCAGCACTGCTCTTTCCACTGTACCACAATGCTTCGAAGCAGTGGAGACCAGCTGGTGTGCCTGTTTTCAGTTCCCTAATGAATACATCAGGGATTTGGAGGCATGGTATTTTCCATGGAAGGCTGTCTTCTCTGTAATTCTTCATCCGGCTTGAACCACTATTTTGGAATGGGTCCATTTTCCAGCATCAAATTTCCCTGGAGGACGATTGGGAATGTGCTTAGTGACCTATGGGGTGCCCTTGCACTTTCTGAGCTTTTTTGGGGGAAGATGAGAAGAAAGTAACAGTGGTTTGAGCTCCTGGAAATGCTGTCCGGTCCCTCGGCTTCTGGGGAGTTGTTGGCTTTCTTGGTGACTGTGGTTCAGCTCTTTAGCTGATTGTCCATCAGGGGTCAGATCAAAACATCTTCAGGTTGTCTGTTTAAGGGGTCAGCCCCTATAGTTGGCATTTTAGAATCCTTTTTTATTCATCATTTCACTATTTCTGGTTGTCATATACTGTTAAGCTGATTCATTACTCATTATAATTATTATTTTACTCCATGTGCTACCCAAGTCCATATGACATACATTTTTTTCCTAGTGACTCTTCAAAAGATTTTTATTAAAATGTAGCTAACATACAATACTGTATTAGTTTCAGGTGTACACCACAGTTATTCAACATTTATATACTTTAAAGAAGTGATCACCATAAGTCCAGAAACCATCTGATACCATACAATGCTATCACATATTATTGACTGTATTCCTTATGCTGTATACCACATCCCCATGACCTACTTTTTTATACCCGGAAGTTTGAACTTCTTATTCCCCTTCACCTTCCCCTCGCCTTTTTGATTTTTCAATTATAGTTGATAGTCGATATTATTTTATATTAGTTTCAGGTGTACAGCATAGTGGTTAGACATTTATATAATTTACGAATGATTCCCCTGACTACTCACCTGGCACTATACATACTTATTACCATATTATTGACTATATTCCCTATGCTTTACTTTACATCCCCATGACTATTTAACTACCAATTTGCCCTTTTTAATCTCTTCACTTTTTTCATGCCGCCTCCCAACCCTCCTCCCGTTTAGCCACCATCAGTTTGTTTGCTGCATCTATGCGTCTGTTTTGTTCTGTTTATTTTCTTCTTTAGAGTCCACATATAAGTGAGATCATATGGTATCTGCCTTTCTTTGTCTGATTTACTTCACTTAGTATAATACCTTCCAGGTCCACCCATGCTGTCATAAATGGTAAGATTTCATTTTCTTTTATGGCCGAGTAATATTCCATTGCATATATGCACTGCCATTGTAATGTTACAATGAACATAGGGGTGCATATATCTTTTCAAATTAATGTTTTAGATTTCTTCGGATAAATACCTAGAAATGGAATTGCTGAATCATATGGTGATTCTATTTTTAATTTTTTGATGAACCTCCAAATTGTTTTCCATAATGGCTGCACTGATTTGCAATCCCAACAGTGCATGAGTGTTCCCTTATCTCCACATCTTTGCCAACACTTGTTGTTTATTGATTTATTGATGATAGCCATTCTGACAGGTATAATGTGATATCTGATTGTGGTTTTAATTTGTATTTCTCTGATGATTAGCAATGTTGAGCATCTTTTCATATGTCTATTGGCTGTCTGTATGTCTTCTTTGGAGAAATATCTATTCAGGTCTTCTGCCTATTTTTGAACTAGGTTGTTAGTGACATACATTTGTTTTTTAATAGCAAGTGGGGGCAAAGGGACAACTATGCTGAGGCCATTCTGAGAGAAGCATGACATGTGGTCTGACTTAAGGCGGACAGATATTATCAAATTATTTTATAACCAGGGAAGCCGGAGCACAAGTTGGGGAGCAGAGGAAGTCATTTGTACAAAAGTCTCCAAGAAATCTGGGAAAAATAAATTTCTTGATGTTTTTGGTCTAGAGCTTTATAATCACTTTGTTCCTTGTTCTTCGTATCGCCTTTGGCTCCTTTGCATGTTGCTCAATTGATAGCTCAGTTGGTTAGGATGAAGTATTAACGAAATGAGATTGCTACCTCATTCCCTAAGGACTGTCTTGGTGGCACCCAAAGCCAGTGTCTGATGCAGTGAAAGTGCTTGGGCTTTGAAATCAGAAAGGATCTGCTATTCACTAGTTGTGAGAACTTGGGGCAAATTTCTTAACCTCTCTGAGCACCAGTTTCCTTTTACACAAAAATGGGAAAATACTATAAGCTACTGGGGGTTGTTGTGGGGATTAAATAAACTAACATATGTAAAGCTCCAATCCCCATCCTGGGATTCAGGTCAAAATGAGAAATGAGACAAAAGAGTGGGCTGATAAAGACCAAAATATTGCCTTCATTGCTGATCAAGGCTGAGATATAATGGGATACTAAATACTAAATGAGTTTCAGAATTAGATAGACTTATTTATCCAGTCACAAGTAACATTTGACCAGGACAGGCCTTCTCATGCTGAGGAATAGGGTTAAGGTAGGAAGAGGATCTTGACCCCAGGGGAGCAGAGCAAAGTGACATCCTCACTGTAGGCAGGCAGATACCCAAGAGAAAGAAAAGAAGAGCTAAACTGAAAATGCCCTGTGTAGGTTTCACCATTCCGCAATCAGATTAAACCCCTCCACTGAGGAGGAAAAACAAGAGGAGTAGACAGAGACCAGGAGTGTCAAACATCTATGGGGAAGGAAACCTCAGAAGCATTTTTCCCAGTATCTCCCTTCTCTTGCCCTCCTCCTCTCATCTTGTTCCTGTTACTTCTCGGCCACTCTGCTCATGAAGGACACAGGTGACCATGTGCCACTGTAGGCAGCCTCAGAGTACAAAAACTTGAAAGAAAGGTGTGGGAGAAGGAGGGAGAGGCTGGGTTGAGTTGTTGGTAGAGAAAGAGGGGTGGGCACCTGAATCCAGAAAGAAAAGCTGACATTCAGAGTCAGGGGTTAGAGGTCTGAAGGGAGGGTTGGTGTTCAGAGACCCGTTTTAGACAAGAAGAAACTATAGGAGCATAATCAGAATTTCCAGGCATGGGGAACATCCATGGCCAGATCTCAAGGGGACAGGTGGGCAGCAGGGTTCCAAAGGCATAGAGATCTGACCTATGACTCCTGGAACTTTGTCTCCTGGAGATGACTCTCACTACTAGCACTGGGTTATACACCGTCGGCCCCAGTTGTTAAGCTTTAAAATAAAAGCATGTTTTGTGATTATAAAAATAATACATGCTCACTTTGAAAATTTCAGAAATATAAAGAGGTATAAAGAAAAAAAAAGAAACTGTAATCTCAGCACGAAGAAAAATAAATGTTCACTTCTACTGTATTTCTATTCAGTCTTTCTTTTATGCATACCATCACACAGATAAGGTGATTATATCTATACATGTTAAATTTGCATGCTAAATTTTTAATTTAATATTATAATATAATCATTTCCCCATGTTATTAAAAGTTCTCAGTAATTAGACATCATTTTAAATGACATTTTTCCTAGGTTTTAAGCACATCTGGAACAATCTCTACTAATTTATGAAAATCTCGAGGGTCTGGAGAGATCTTCTAAGTATGAACCTTCTTTCGGGTAGGTGAACAGGGCATTCTCAAAGGCTAGGACTCTTTGGAGCCTGTGCATGGTAACTGCTGCACAGTGCTTGATCTTCTGGAAAGTTCTCACACTTCTAACAATTGATGACGTGAGTGATCAAAACATGCCACCCTGCAAAATGCAATAATTCAAAGCATAGGCCTTTCTTATACATGACATCATTGTTATATATTCAAAAGAATCACTGTATTAGTTTGTTACAGCCACTATAACAAAATGCCGCAGACTGGGTGGCTTAAACAACAGAAATTTATTTTCTCACAGTGATGCAGGTTTATCCATGTTTAATGGGTTTTTATATATTTTGGATATAAGTTTCTTGTCAAATATACCATTGGCAAAGGTTCTCTCTCATTCTGTGGGTTGTCTTTTTTACTTTCTTGATGGTGTTCTGTGAAGCACAAAAGTTTTTAATTTTGAAGTCCAATTTATCTATTTTTTTCCTTTTGTCACATCTGCATTTAATGACATATCTAAGAAACCACTGCCAAATCCAAAGTCATAAAGATTTATTCCTATGTTTTCTCCTAGGAGTAACCTTACATTTAGGTCTATGGTCTATTTTGAATTAATTTATTTGTATGGTGTGAGGTATAGTCCAGCTTATTCTTTTGCATGTGTATATCCAGTTGTCCCAGCACCATATATTTAAAAAACGACTCTTTCCCTATCGAATTGTCTTGGCACCTTTATCAGAAAAACAATTGACCATAAATGCGAGGGTTTATTTCTGGACACTCAATTTACCTCATTGATCTATACATGTGTCCTTCTCTATGTCTTGTGTCTTGATTACTTTAGTTCTGTTATAAGTTTTGAAATTGGAAAATGTATATCTTCCAACTTTGTTTTTCTGTTTCAAGAGTGTTTTGGCTCTTCTGCGTTACACGTCCATATGAATTGTAGGATCAACTTGTTAATTTCTGCAAAAAAGAAAAAAAAGAAAAGAAAAACTGGGATCTTAATAGGGATTTCATGGAATTTCATTTTCAGATTGTTCATTGCTAGTGTATAGAAATAAAATTTATTTAAGCACATTGATCTGATATCCTGACACATTTCTGAACTCATTTCATCTTATATTCTTAATCATGATGTTTTACTGTTTACTCTGTTCAAGGCATTGTGTTACAAACTATAGAAAATACAAAGATGAACAAGATATGTTCCCTGTCCTGAAGAAACTTACAGCTTAATTCAAGAATTAAGACATAAACCAATTGAGTAAATAATAGTCCATTAAAGCAACGTAAAGGGAAGTACAGAATCGCCAAATGAACATTATGGATAATTAGAGCTCTGGCAAAGTTCAGAGGATGGAGAGACAATTCATGGTTGGAGAAGTCAGGAAAAAATAGAGTGGGGAGGATTTTAAAGCACATTCTGTCCCTCCCTTCCTTTCTTCTTCCTCCTTTTCCTCCTTTAATTTTCTTGCTTCTTTTTCTCCCATCTCTCTCCCATCCCAACTTCTTCAAAAACATTAATAAAACATAACCATGGTTAGTTATCATTTCTCGAACCTGGCTGATCATCAGAATCTCTTGACAAGCCTATTAGAAATATAGATTCTAGAGTTTCACCTCAGAACTAGTGTATCATATTCTTAGAGGCTGGGGCATGGACAACTGCATTAAAATTTTTATGAGGTAATTCTAGTTTTCAGCCAGGTTTGGGAATCTCTGGGTATGATTATAATAATGATATCCAAATGTGGACTGATCTCTAGCTTCATTCCATTGCCCGCTCTGACTCTATGAGGAATGCTCACACATCCAGGAGGTCACAAGCACACCTGAGTAAGAGAGCGTGTGTGAATCTGTGTAACTACTCCTCTGTTAATAAAAACATTTCAAAGTGAAAATGTTACTAAGGGGGCTCAGTAGTGTCATCTGTGTTTATGGAAATGGCTTATCCCCATAAACAAACTTTTATTTTCAGCATTTGAGAATCCTAAAAATCTCAGATCCTTCTGGTATGAGTCTGTTGGAACATATATCTAGTATCCAGATTTCATGAAGCATAATAGCTTGCCATATTTCCTTAAGATTTAAAAAAAAATAAATAAAACAGTTTAGTTATAAAAGAAGGCCTTCTGTCTCATCTCTATCCAGAGGTAACCAATCTCTTAAAGATGGTGGGAATCCTTCTCACATGTTTTTATATTTTTACTACACAATATATGTGTTTTGGTTGTTTAAACATGTATTAAATAGTGTACATATTTTTCTGAAACTTGTGTCTTTTCAACATCATGTTTTTGAGATTTATCCAGGTGATACTGGAAGAGCTAGTCCCTTTTTTATAATATAGCATTATACTATATAGTATTGCAATATAGTCCTGTTGTCTAAATGTTCTAGAATATATTCTGTGAGTGGATATTTATGCTACTTTTTTGCTATTTCAAATCATGATGCAATTAATGTACTTGTATGTACCTCATTAGGCACATGTGTGAGAGTTCTAGAATATATCTAGAATGGAAATTTCTAGGGACTAGAAGATGCACATTCTCAATTTCACTAGATTGTTCTCTAGGTTACTCTCCACAGTAGCTGAACTAATTTTTCCTCTCACCAATGATTTATGAGAATTTCTCTTTCCCACATTCTAACTAACACTGTCAAGTTTTTTGTTTGTTTGTTTGTTTTTGTTTTTTTTAAATACACATATCTGGGCTCTACTTTCAGGTTCTGGTAGGGTAGCTCTAGAATGTGTTTCAAAACAGACCACAGGTGGTCTGGAAATACAAATATCATTCAGAGCCTCTATTCTATGTGTATATGTAAACACAATCTAATACATTGATTATGTGAATTGGCATACTGAGAGCACTTTGTCAGTAACATCTATGTTGGCTGCATTTAGATCCTTGAGGAAAAGATAGAGAAGTACCACTGTCTGGTGTACCTTGCAGGTGCATTTTGAATCAAACAGAGGTATGTGATTTACCAGTCCACTGGGTGGTACATATGTAAAGTCCCACCTTTGCCAGCTAGGCTGATGGGACACAGAGGTTGCTTTCTGGAAGCTGACTTGTCTCTTACTAGGTGTATGGCTGGGCGTCAGATGTCAGGGTTTGCATATATGCCATCGCTTAGGGCAGGGTGCGTGTCAGTGATGTCTGCCAGCCCGCTGGGTGGTGTCACTGTGTGGAGCATTTGTGGCTTTTTCAAAGCCCTGAGGAATCTGAGAAGCAAGTGAGGGAATGATGCATGAAAACAAAAGGCAGTGGAAAGAGTGACCAGCCAGCAGGCTCCAGCAGGCTAGAACGCTCTGTCCTTGTTATTACTGCTTCATGAAAATGCCGCCGGCTTCCTGGCAAGGTCTGGAAGGTAGAGGCTTCTTGAGAAAACAAGGACAAGTGATGTGTACAGTGAGGCTAGAATCTGGTTTCCCAGTTTCACCATTTTCCAGTGGAAGCTACGGCATGAGGATGGGGAACCCTCTGCCCCTTGGTGGGTTTAGGTCAGTCTTTCCCTCTCTCTTGGCTGCTTTCCCAAGAGTTTTTTTCCTCCCACTCATAAGCAGCACAGCTCTGGTCTCAGAGGCCTAGAAAGGCTGACTGGGGAGAAAAGTTGGGCGGTGCCCCAGACAGAGCTGTTCCCCAAGGAATGATCTGAAGGTCAGTGTAGGGGAGGAAAAAGGGCTTCAGCCAGTTATTCCCATTAAGGGGGCTTTGTCACAAAGAAGTGACTCCTGGTTTGGGGCAATGAGATCGGGAGTGTTCTCATTCCTCCCCTGCTTTCCTCTGAGCTGTTCATGCCCTAGTACCACACACTCTCAAAGGATAGCCCACCTCAGTTTTCAGAATTGAGGTCTAAGCTCAGGAAAGATAAGTGTGTTTATTAACTCTTTATTGCTTGGCCATTTGGACTTGTGTTATTGGGCTCGTAAGAGATAAACCTCTACTTTTCCTTCAGATAATCTCCTTTCTTCGATGCAAATCCAGATGCAAAGTAGGGAAGCAGTCAGCATTCTCTTCCTCTCTCATTATCCTCTAGCTATGAGGATAATGAATAAAAATAGGGCTGGATACAATAGGGCTGAGCTGAGGGTGTGGTTTGCTTGGCAACAGCTCAGGAAAAGTTATTTCTCTTGGTTCCTAATGCTCTTGACTTCGCCTCTGCCTGATGAAGTCCTAAAAAACCAGCTTGAATGTGACTTTTTTTTTTTTTGGTGAAACTTGGATCCATAGAGTTAATTACTCCAGTCTTTCTGGTCCTGTAGCATTTTGTTCTTACAAAAGGCATTCATCATATTGTGTGACAATTGGGATCATGCTTTATGTTGTGTGTACATTCTTCCAGTACTTGTGGACTGTACTTTAACAAAATTCTCCTTTGATAAATATTTATTGGATGAATCAAAGTTCCAGAGAGAACACCAATATTTAGCTCTTATATTTTCTTAATTATCCCCTGCCTTTTCCTTGGGGTGAACTGCAAGCAGCTCCATATGGAATGAAGGACATGGTAAAACTAAATGTAATTTTTTCTAAGGAACTGCTCCAGCAGGAGTGGGTGTTTCAAATATATCATTTTGTTACAGGTACAGAAATTGTTTCCGGGAAACGCTGCCGTTATTATCTCTGAAAGGCAAGTCGGTGGAAATTGTTATTTTCCATTTACAGATGGACAAATGGAAGCTTTCTTTCTCATTTACCAATTACAGAATATCCACTCTGTTCAAAGTACTGTGCTAGGATTTTCACAGGCTACACAGACATACAAGACAAGGTTCTTGTTCTCAAAAAGAATGTTATAATCTGGTTAGGATGAAAAGATATTTATATGCATAAATAATTATAAGTTGGGGGCATTCGAATCAGTTGAGTCACCCAAAAAGAAGTACCAGAGGTAATACAGAAGGCAGGCAAAAGAATTTCCAGCTAAGGTGACCAGGGACATCATTGTGGTCAAGATGGCATTCGAGATGAATAGATTTCGTGCTGATAATTCTCCATTTGGCCCCTCTATTAGTTTCCTGTGACTGCTTTAACAAATTACCACAAACTGAGTGGCTTAAAACAACAGAATTTTATTTTCTCACAGTTCCAGAGGACAGAAGTCCAAAATCAAGGTTTTGGCAGGACCTTGTTCCCTCCAAAGACTTTAGGGGAGTCTGTTTCTCGCCTCTTCCAGCTTCTGAAGGCTCCAGGCTTTCCTTGGCTTGTGGCCATATCACTCTCATTTCCAATTCTGTGGTCACATTGTCTCCTCCTCTTCTTTTGCAAAACTTCCCAATTTTCTTTTATTAGGATACATTCGATTGCATTTAGGGCCCACCAAAATAAACTAGGGAAAGCTCCTCTACTCAAGATCCTGAATTTAATAACATCTTTTGCCACATAAGGTAACAGTCTCAGGTTCCAGATATTAGGGCATGGACACATTTTTTGGAAGGGCCACTACTTCAGCCCATGACAGCCCCCTATATCTTTCTCTGTTCTGCTCTGAGCCCCATGAAGCTGTTACCCATAGATGACATCACCTGGGCTCTGCTGCCTTCTGGCAGAGTGTTAGGTTTGGCCAAGGGGAAGCATTAGCAAGTATTAGAGGAGGGGCTGATATACTTCTTTCCTCCCTGCTTTAGCATCATGGTTCCCACAGCAGGTAGCCATACTTTCACGGCTCTAGCTCTTTCTAGACTCTCATCACAGTATTTCCTTCCTTTGTCTTTTCAGCCCTAGGCTTCCACCCTTGCTGTCCTTTGGTGCCTCAATATTCCTCCTACCTTCCATAACCCTGCCTATATCCTTGTAAACAGTGTCTTCATCTAATTATTTTCAAAACTCCAGCTGAGTGTGCCTTTAGTTTCTTGCTATGATCTTGACTGATATAGATACTAGGAAGCAAAAATTTAATCTACAGAACAGAGATAGACTCAAGTTGCCTCAATCTGAGTTTAAGTAATGGCCAGTGGGGACTGGAAGGTGATTCAGCACACAATACAGCACAGCAGCTGGGTTATCTTGTGGGTTTCCAGAAGTAAATATCTGTTGCTTTGTACTCTAATTATCTGCTTTTATCGTAGCTCTGCTTCTGCTGCCCTTGCTACTAAGTACTTTCTAGTCTTTTCTCTATCTCACAGCTTCTATTGCTTCATGGTTTCTGATGCCACATGATCACATTCTTCATTCTCTCTGCGTATATTTTAACTTCTCCTTAAAAGATACAGGGGGAAGGAAGATGCTGACAACTCTCTGTATTTCATATTCAGCTTCCCCAAAGGACCTGATTGGTTTGGCTGCTCACCATCATGTACAAGCTGTTAGGCAGAGCTTCCTTGATAAGTCATCATGTCAGCATAGGTTTATTGCCCTAGGTTAGGCGCCTGCTCCTGGACTAAATAGTTTAGTTCAGAATGGCAGAATAAATTGATATGTAATTTGGTGTCCTGTCTATTAAAAATCCCTGGGAGATGGTTATGGATGTGATGGGCATTTTGATAACCCAGGGGTGTTATCAAAACCCACAAGTACTTCTGTTGTTCAGTTCAATAGCAGAGGCATGGTGGTCTTAGAAAGTGCAACATATGTTTGAAAAAAACAAGCAGCCCAGAATAGCTGGTGGTGTAATTCAAATAGAGAAACACTATAGTAGGTATTAAAGCTAGAAATGTAGGTCACGGCAGTTTGTGAAGGGCCTTGAGTGAAAATTAGGTTTAGCAGGAACTTTGGACATTATTCTGTGGGCTGTGAGAAGTTACTGAAGGTTTTTGAACATGGGAGTGCAAGATAGAATCAGCTTGTAGGACTATTTATCTGGTGGCAATGGTATTCAGATCAGATGAGAACTAGGAGAATGTGGAAATAGAAAGATAAATTAGAAAGGTGTTCTAATAGTCTGAGTGAAAATAATGGGGATCCAAACCAGGGCAAGACTGGAAAGGAAGGAAAAAGCTAGTTGTGAGACACTCAGGGCATGAGTGGATTTAGAATTTATGC
Organism: Pteropus medius; assembly: GCF_902729225.1. Lineage (NCBI taxonomy): Eukaryota > Metazoa > Chordata > Mammalia > Chiroptera > Pteropodidae > Pteropus > Pteropus medius. Next base: position 8,487,488 of record NW_024356249.1, on the reverse strand, counting down.
TAGTTTTGAGTTATTGGTTCAGACATTTTTTACCACCAAGGATCCTTTCAATTATTATTTTTTTAATTTTCTTTCAAATAAACTATACCTTTTTGGAGGAATGCATGAATTCCAAAAAGCTGACAATATTATCAGTTATTATTGTCTCTTGGAAGCTTGGCTTTGAGCCAGGAGTATTTAGAAAGCAGTAGTTCCATTAGAGAAACTGAATATCATAGAACTGGATATCATAGAATGCAAACCAAGAAGTAATGTTAGTATTCTATTTAGGAGATGAAATCCCAGAGCACTAAAAGTGAGAACAAAAAGGGAAGAGAGAGAGAGAAAGATGGGAAGCAATGCAAAGATGATGCTTGGACAATCTGCAGAGACGGTAGCCATGCCTGCATGTCCATGCAGAATATCTTCAGACACTCTATACGATGAAAACATGCTCTGGTAAGTTCTTGGGAGGGAGAAAGGAAAAGGAATCCTTCTTTGTGGTTCCCTTCCATCTCCTACTTTCCACTGATCAAAATTCATCACACCATGAGTTACTTTCTTCATACTTCTAGGTTACATCATACATTCCCATCATTCGTCTCTTAGCAAGCCACAGCCAATGTTCTATGGTGTGGCTTTTAATCCTAGTTGGAGAGCAGAGAGAGAAGCCAGACATTCACAGTGTGTAGCTGGTGAGAACAGTTGTTCAGTGGCAGTCCAGGGGGAGTAGCAGATAGATAGCAGGATGACGTGGACCCAAACAAAGCAAGTCAGCTACAGTAGTGGCTGAGACAGAATAAGAAACTGAGGATTTTAAAAAATTTTTATTTATTTAAGTATAGTTGGCATACAGTCATATTGTTTATATTAGTTTCAGGTGTACAATATAGAGACTTGACATTTTTATGCCTTACAATGTGATCACCTCACTAATTCTAGTAATCATGTGTCACCGTGTAAACTTATTGCAATATTATTGACTATATTCCCCTTCTGCTTTTTACTCATCTGCTCATCCTCTCTCTTCTGGTAACCATCCCTTTGGTCTCTGTTGCTATGAGTCTGTTTTTGTCTTGTTTAGTTTGTTTTTAGAGGCTACATATAAGTGAAACTATGTGGTATTTGTCTTTCTCTGCCTGACTTGTTTCACTTAGTGTAATATCCTCTAGATCCATCCATGTTTTCGCGAATGGCAAGATTTCATTCTTTTTATTGCTGAGTAATATTCCATTTATATATGTACCACATCTTTTCTATCCATTCATTTATTGATAGACATCTAGGTTGCTTCCATATCTCGGCTATCATAAATAATATTGCAATGAACGTAGGAGTGCAGATGTTTTTTCAAATTAGTGTTTTTATTTTCTTTGGATAAATACCCAGGAGTGGAATTACCGGGTCATATGATACATCTATTTTTAGTTTTTTGAGGACTCTCCATACCGGAACTGAGGATTTGAGAGATGATGACAAGAAAATCTGATGAGACATATAAGATGTGTCTGATAAACCAAACATTATAAGAAAGGTTAAGGATGAAATTTGAAGTTATGTCCAGTTAGCAGTTGCAAATTCAGAGCTGGAACCACCTCCAGAAAGTCAGTGTTTTGAAGGTTACAGAAGGAATAACAATAGAGAATTATATTCCTAGGCAGCATAAAATAAACGAGTAGGAACATAGGCTTTAGAGACAGGTAGAGCTGTGCTTAAGTCACAGCTATATATGATCTTGGGCAATTTACTTAATCTCTTTAAGCTTTAGTTTACTATATAGCTCATGCTTGTGAAGCGTTCGGCATAATCTTAGACATACAGTAAATGCTAAACTGTAGCAAATATTATGATCATTGATATCATTTTGGGTGATTTTCCCAATGCTTTCTCTTCTTCAGGCTGACTCTGCCTGTGCTGTTGCTAAATGCTCCTTGAGCAGGATGGGTGGCTTAAGCCAGAGTCCTTTAGATACTCTCAAAGGCAGTTGCCTCTGGATCACTCCACATTTGAGGTCATGGAGCCCCTGTGAAGGTAGGTGGCCCACTACAGGGTGCTGACACATTAAGCCCAAGAAAGCAGCTCTACTGGTATGCAGACAGGACATATCTCAAATAGGCCATTTGCTCATGTATATTTTTTCTCCTTCAAAGTAAGAAAACAAGGGTCAGACCTTTGCCTTAGTGCCTCCAAGAAAGCACAGCCAAGTACCTAAGTGTTGCTAGATCCACACAATAAAGAGGTCCCTGTAAGACTTTAAAAACAGAACAGGTTACCCTTACACAAATGGTATTGAATGGGATATTAACTCTAAATTACACATTATCAACTTTTCTCCCATAAATTGATATCTTTTTGAATTTATATAAATATATACAATGCCAAGAGTAATACATACCTAAAGTGTATAAATGCTTTGAAAATTTCTGGAGCAACAAAAACCAATACACAACATTCTTTTGTTCAAAACCCATATTCCTCAGAATAAAAACTCAAATCCTTACTAGTGGCCTTTAATGACCTGTGGGATCCAGTGCCTAGTTATCAGACCTCATCTCTTACTACTAGGAGGCAGTACAGCAACTTTGGTGCTTAAAAGCACCAAAAGTCCCTAGAGACATTACCTGAGCTCCAGTCCCAGCTCTACAACTTGATAGTTACATGATTTGGGGGCAGTCATTTAGCTTTCCTGTGCCTCAGTTTCCTCATCTGGAAAAGAGAAAAACAATAACCACTTCACACAGTTGTTGGGAAGATTAGTTAATATTTTTTATATTATATATTTAGATAAATAAAACATTACACTCTAGACACACTCGCCTCTTTGATGTGCCTCCAGCAGGCTAAGCACATTCTTGCCCAAGGGCCTTTGTAGTTCCTGTTCTCCCAGATGGCCACATGACCAGTTTCCTCAGTTCCTTCAAGCTTCGCTCAAATATCGCCTTTTAAATGATGATGATCCTATTTAAAATTGCAATCTCCTCTTCTAATTTGCAAATCTATTTGTTTTTCACCTATCTCCCCACAACTAGAAGATAAACAAGGGCAGGGATATTTGTTTTATTCTTTGATGTATTCCAAGTACCTAGAACATTGCATGAGACATAGCAGGTGTTCACTACTATTTGTGGAAAGGATGAATGTACTTTTTTCAGGTGAGCAAAGCTGAGCCTCTTTTGAAGATTGGTTTGTAAATGAGCTTCCTAATGTGTATATAAAAGGCAAAAGGTTTCCCCAAAAGTTGTTCTCTTATGTTGGATATGATCTCCTTCCCACAATATTGTTTAAGAAATTAACAAACTAGTTTTTTTTTGTTTGTTTTTTGTTTTGTATATTTAAAGATAAACTTTAGCTGAAATTTAGGTCAAGCTTTAATTCCTAATGAGTACAGTTCAAATTAATGAGATTGATCAACTCCTGATTAATTGCTAGTAGACTCTGTAGTACTGTCATTATCCAACATGATCTAGAAGTCATGGCCTGTCACCAGGATATGGAGAGAACTAATTAACACCCACTCTAGGTTAGGTAAGCTGCTGGGCCCAAACCTGTGAAGCAAATATCATCATCACCAATGTATAAATAAACGAAAGCCTACAGAGGCCCCAGATCACATACCTAATAGGTGATAGAGCCAAGATTCAAACTATCAGTGTGCAAAATCTATGCTCTTGCTACTAACTCACTTGAAGCCTAAGATTTCTCACTCGTAATATGTAGTAACATTACTTGGACAAAGTTACTATGACAAAACAACATATGTAAGCAGAATACTTAATAAACGACAGCCTTTTTATGGCTGTACTTTGGGAATGATGATGAGAATTTTCCCATGGGGAATAATCACATGGACTCACCAGGGAGAAAAATATGAGCCCTGACTTATCTGGACAGCAGAAATAGGTCCCAGGGGATACATTAATGGAAGTGGTCACATTTTAAAAGAAAAATTTTAAATTTAATAAAAGTATAAATACTTATAATTTTCTTCTTTAAAAGTTGACTTTATGTGCTCTCACTAGCCAAATCTGAGACAATTTGATCATCAAGATTTTTTTTTGTGTAGTTGTTTAAAAATGATGGTTGATATGATGTTATATAAAACATATGATGGTTATATAAAAGTGATGATAAAAAAAAGCCACACATTTAAAGTGATTTAAAAAGTGGGGGAAGGGAAGAAAGAAGAGATAGGAGAGAAGCAGGAAAACAAACCTTTTTTATAGAATGCCTGCTAATAAATGTTGAAGAAATGATGGGGCTTAAGAAAAATATTGTTGTGTAATCTTCGGTGTAATACCTGATTCAATCAAGGACTATCAATAGATGATAAAACCTTTGGGTCAAGAGTTGATGGGTGTTACGGGTTGAATTACGATTTCCAAAAAGGGTGTGTTGAAGTTCTAACTTCCAGGACTCCAGAATGTGATCTTATTTAGAAATAAGGTCATAATGGATATAATTAGTTAAGACGAAGTCATACTCTAGTAAGATAAGAACCTAATCCAACATAGCTGATGTCCTTATAAGAAGATGGTCATGTGAAGACACAGAGACACAGAGAGAATGCCATGTGAAGATAGAAGCTGAACTGGAGTGCTGCAGCAGCAAGCCAAGGAATGTCTGGGGCTACCAGAAGTTGGAAGAGGCAAGGAAAGATTCTCTCCTAAGGTTTCAGAGGGAGCCCTACTGATGCATTGTTTACAAACTTCTATCCTCCAGAACTGTGAGACAATACATTTCTGTTGTTTTAAGTAAGTCACCCAATTGGTGGGAACTCTGTGACAGCAGCCCTAAGAAACTAATGCAGTGTGAATAGGATAGACGTGGAATATAAAAGTATCATCCCACAGATATGGAAGACATAGCTTTCCAAAGGAGAGATTTGTCAGTTACCACTTAATCGAGTATTGAACTTAACATCACTAATAGTGGGATGACCTGACATTATATATCTCCTGACATGATACAATAATATCACTTTGGTAGGCTGATTGCGATAGGTCCAGATTCTTTCCCTCCTTCATCCATACCCCTTGCAATGTGACTTTGCATCAACTCTCATCAAGGCAGAGTTTATTTTACTACCACTTGAACCTGGGATGGCTTTGTTAGCTTCTTTGGCCAACATGATGCTGTGAAAGTAAGAGAGTGCCAATTCTAAGCCTAGACTTCAAAAAGACCTTGCATGCTTTCCACTCTCTTTCAGGTCCCTGTCTCTTCCACCAGAACGGGACAGGGCTAGCCTGCTAAGTGTGATAGATGAATGGAGCTAAGCCCAGTCAATCCAGCTGAGGTCATCCTAGACCAGCCAGCCCCCTAGTCAACCTTCCAAATGACTGTAGATCCATGAATGAGTCTAGTTAAATCAGCTGAGCCCAGCTCATTTCAGCAAAAGGACCTACCCAGTGGTTGTTAATACTATGCCACTGAGTTTTGGGGTGGGTTGTTACGCACTAATAGCTAACTGTAACAATGACCTATGTAATATTCTTGCCAAATATGTTTAAATAAAAACTAATCATGAGACAACAAAACAATCAGAAAAACCTTGAGTGTAGGACATTCTATATGACAACTGAACTGGACACTACAAGTTAATGTCATAAAAAGCAAACAATAAAATGAGGAGACTGTTCTAGATAGACTAGAACAAGTTCTTCAATCTCAGCACGTTGACATTTTGAAACAGATAATTCTTTGTTGTGGGAGGTTGTCTTGTGTAGTGTAGGATATTTACCAGATATCCTGGTTCTCCATTCATGATATGCCAGTAGCACTCCCCAACTGTGACAATAAAAGTATCTGATTTGAGATTAAGAAGGTAGGAAGGAGCTGAGGCCTCCGGAAGGAGCCCCTGGGCCTCTGGGATGAGAAGGGACCATGTTGAATTGTGATTCTGGAAACCCCAGCCCTCCACTCCGGGGAGGCGGTGTGAAGTCCAGAGGGTGACTTGCGGGGAGTGATGGAAGGATCAGATGTGTCTCATGTACCTCGGGTCTCTGACCAGATGTGCTGGCCTTCTCATGTCTGTCAGTGAGCCCCTTGGAGGCCGAGCTCACAGTAAGGGTCATTTGGCAGCAGGGGCTAAAGTACAAGCAGGCTGCTAACAAATTCTGTGACCCTGGGCAAGTGCCTTCTCCATAGCCCCTTTACCACACTCTTAGTTTTGCAGAGTAACAACACGTTCACTGCCTCTTGCTTCCCAACAGGGGCTATGTGTCTCCCATGGGCCAGAGCGAAGCAGAACTTCTTAGAAGATGCTTCAAAAGCATCTGCTTGGAATGGCCTGTCTTCCTGGAAAGACCTGGGGGCAACACAGCCCTTTTTTTTTTAAAAAAAAAAAAAACCACCATGAAAAAAAAAATATATATATATATATGGGAGCTATGGAATAACACCCTCAATTCACATGAATTGAAAGGTAAAAGTAGAGACTTCCGAGAAATTTGTCACTTGCGGCAAATGCACAGGCTTCCCCAACGCCTTGGGGCTGTGTAGGGAATGTTCAGTCATTTGCAGGTACTTGGGTTCAGAAGTTTGAGAAGCACTCACTGACACATTGGGCTCCTTGAGGTACAAACTCTGTCTCATTCTGCTCTGTATCCTCATGGTGAATTCAGGGCCACCCACAGACAGAGATCCCAAGGCTGCTTTGGTCCACCCTTCCATCGTCCAATCTGTGCATCCATCCCTGTTGAGGAACAAGCCACAATGGCAGCCTTAAACTGGTGGGAAGAGCTTAGTTTCGGGAGACTTCAGACAGCTGTGGGTCTGAATTCTGACTCTGTCACTTATTAGCTGTTTGATCACCTCTCTGAGCATCAGTTTTTTCTTGATGCTGACTCCTCAGGAAAAATCCAAAGTAGGGAGGAGTGCTCAGGTGTCAGTTACCTGCAGCTTCCTTCCCGCCATTATCTTAAGATGTAAGGGGAAAAACTTCTCAACCCTGCCTTCATAGAGAAATCTTTTGAAGAATTTAAAATTAATACATCGATGCCTAGATCCCATCCCTAATGTGCTATTGGCTTGGGATGTGTGTGGGGATTTTTAAAAGTTTCCCTTGTGATTCCAATACACAGTCAAGAGCAAGAGCCACTGTTTAGAAGCTTCTCTTTGAATATGTTCGCCAGAGAATCTCATTATAACTCTGGCTTATGGGGCTATGAAGGCAGTGACCAGAACATTAAATTATATAAAATTAAGTCAAAGGCCATAGGTTCTCAATCTTTGTGCTATATATTTAGTACCTGGCTTTGATGAAAATTGGTTGTAGATGTGGAGCGAGGAAATTGTTTTGAGCTTATTTGGAAATATATGGGATGAAAATAAATCCAAATTATTGATATAAAATGCATTTGAGAAATAATTTGACCTGATTCCAACATTATGAAGGCATTCGGTGTCTCTTTGAAGAGAAACTTCAGTTGACCTCAGACTCATCCGAGATATGGGGGAACCAGGAGAAATGATTTGCTTCTTTTCTGCTTGTTCGTTGTACTATACAGCTTAGCTCAGTCCCTTGTACCACTGGACACGCCTGTGTTCCCTTATTCTCTGACCTGCTCTCCAAGCTGGATATGGTTCTCTTTCCTAGTGCGGAGCCACCGAGAATCTGCTACCACCATGCTCTCTATTTCTGTCATTCCCAGTTCCCTCTGCTTCAGTAGCACAGAAACTTACTTAACCTGCTCATAACCTGTGCTAATAGTCTCACTAGGAAAAGGTAGAGGAGGAAGCTGTCACCAGTCAGGTCAGTCCTTTTGTGCCAGGTAACATATGCATACTTCTATTTACAAACTGTTGTAGAAGCAAAGCTTCCTAACCCAGGAAAGGATTCTAATATGATGACTTCCATGTGAAATAGGAAGAGAAGGTTGCCTTAACAGACCTGTAGGACTATGGAATTATCTCTAGGTGATTCTACTATGTTCTGGGGGATAGCTTTAGTTGGGAAATATATTTGGCCTGTGGCCTTATGAAGACAATGCCACTGTTACCACCACTATAACCACTATTATTATTTTATATTTTATATGCTAATCCTTTCTGAATTTTTTGTGTTAGCCATTTAATCTTTGACTACTTGATTGTGGCTCCTTAATAGCTAATCGTATTCCCAGCACCTGGCACATAGTAGGTGTCCAATAAATATTTACTGAATGAATGAATAAAAGTTTAAGCAGTACAGGCAATGAAGGTGAGAGTAAGCAGGATGAAGCAGGTGGAAATGAGAGGTGCTAGTTCTGTCTCCTTCACAAAACGAAGAGATAAGACAAAAGCACTGACAGATCTTAAGAATCCCCTTAACCTCAAACATTTCTACTCAAAAATTGGGATAATTTTTTTGAGGCAATTTCACTTTTCCCAAAAGGCCTTTTGGTTACAAATAGATTAGGAATCAGTGTTAATTGCTTTTTGGAATATTATTTTGTCAGCTTCGTTTAGATGTGGTAATTTGCAAAGCAACTCCCAGAAGTTGACAGTTCACCCATAGCTGCGTGGTGTGCAGACATTTCCTGGGATTCCTGCCCACCTCCTAGGCAGCTGGCAGTGTTCACCAACTCAGGATACGTGCTCACCTGATATTAACTTGGAACCAGTAGTGCTTTGTTGTGTCTGGGGTTTTTTAAATTCTGAAAGGGTGAAGGCCCAAACCTACTTAATCCAGAAAATAAAAGTACAGTAACTCATAATTTAAGATTTAGCAGGCACTTAAATATCACCTAGTTTACACTAGGTGGATGAGGAAATTACAGCTCTGACAGATTCAATGACAAGGTCAGCTGGCTGGTAGCTGGGAGGCTGAGTCTAGAATCTATATTCTTTGTGTGGCACTAAACTGTGAGCTGGGGTCCTCTGGATTTATGCCTGTGTAGATAGAAATATTTGAGTTACTATCTCTTTCTTTTTGAAGCTCTTTTCTCTGGCCAGAGATTTTTTTGGTCCTCCTTCACACATGCTTCAAGGTCATAGCTCAGACCAAAGTGTTTATAAAAAACTAGGCACTTAAGAAAAGAATCATCGCCAGTTCCTGCACTCGCTGTGTCCCGGCTCCAACCAAGCTCAGCAAACCAAAGGAGAGATAAAGTGGTCACTGGAACCAGGGATTTCTAGGTTTGGATGCCAACAGGCAAAAGGATGAATTCTGATTTCCCCAGCAGGCTGAGGCTGCTACTGCTGCCACCTCCTGGGAGAAGATAGACCCGAGCTTCATACCTGAAGATAGCTTCGATGTTCACCTATGACTAGGGCAAAGACCACACAGGGGCCAGGATGAAATTCCTGTGTCCTAGAAAACAAAGGGGATATGCCTTTACTTAGCATTGCTATTTGCTTTTCATCTGTTCCTTTTGGCAGCTCTGTGCTCGAAGAAATTACGTCAAACAACGATAACAAAGTTGAAATCAGTTAATACAGAAACCATGAGAGAACAGATTAAGGCAAAACCACTAGCTTTAGTAATATGTCAGATTCTTTCTCTTGGCTTTCTGAATCCTGAACCTTGGGGGTGAGGTTAGGAATGCACACATTTGAGAACTGTATAATAGAGTTTGGTGAATCTTAACTTCCAAGAATCTGAGTTTACCTGTGGGGCTGTTGAAATAATGCCTGTAAGTTCCTGGCATACAAGAAATGTCCAATGGGAATTACACTGGGCAAGTTCACTCTTCTAATTCAGATGGTGATTTTCTTCATTTATTGACCAAAAATATGTTGACAGCTCCCCTGCCTTTAATTCTTTTTAGTCTTCTGATCTATAAATGATCCCTAAGCAAATTCTTTTTATTTTATTTTTTTAAATATCATAAATCAATGCTATGGACTGAAAGTTTTTGTTCTCCAAATTTCATATGTTGAAGCCTTAATTCCCAATGCGATATTATTTGGAGATGGGGCCATTGGGAAGTAATTAGGTTTAGATGAGGTCATGAGGATGGAGCCCCCCAGATGGCATTGGTGCCCTTACAGGGATGAAGAGATCAGAGCTCTTCTCTCTATGTGAGGATACAGCAAGAAGGGAGCCATCTGCAAGTTAGGATTAGGGCTCTCACCAGACACAAAATCTACTAGTGCCTTGACCCTGGACTTCCCAGCTTCAAAGTGTGAGAAATAAATGCATATTATGTAAGCCACCAATGTATGATATTTTTGTTGGAGCAGCCTGAGCTAAGACAGAAATTAGTGCAGAGAAGTGGGGATGCTGCTGTAACAAATACCTAAAAATGTGGAAGCAACTTTGAAACTGGGTAATGGGTAGAGGCTGGAAGATTTTGAGGTGCATACTAGAAAAAAAATCAATATTACTGGGAAGGAACCGCTAAAGGTGATTCTGGTGAGAGCTCAAAAAGAGAGGAGAAGAGCTAGAGAGAAAGTGTCTATCTTTTTAGAGAATATGCAAACAACATGAATAGAATGTGGGTAGAAATATGGGCAGTAAAGGCCATTCTGGTCTCACACAGAAATGCGTAACACATAGTCTGAAACTGGAGGGAAGATGATCCTTGTTATAAAGTGGCAAATAACTTGGCTGAACTGTGTTTATGTTCCAGTGTTTTGTGGAAGGTAGAACTTTTAAGTGGTGAAACTGGACATCTAGCTGAGGAGATTTCCAAGCAAACTGTTGAAGAAATGGCTCGGTTCTTCCTGACTGCTTACTGTAAAGTGCAAAAGGGGATAAATGAATTGACAATGAAATTGTTAGGTGAAAAGGAACCAGAATTTAAAGAGTTGGAAATTTCTCAGCAGTCCATATTACAAAAAAGTGAGACAATTGTGTTTGGAAAAGAACACCAAAGGTGTGGCTGACTGGCCATTTGACAAGGAGATTAGCGCGGATGTGAACCACGGACCTAATCAGCCACCCCAGCAGGAACACCTAGGTTTGAACTGAAAGGGATGGAATGAAGGAAGACTGTTTGACTTAGGTTTTATAGGATCAGGACCATACAACTATTCATTTGGAACAAAGCTATTCTTCAAGACAAGGGAAGAATGACCCCAAAGGCAATTCAGAGATCATCAAGGCTGCCTCCATGGTTTCAAGAAGAGGGAGAGCATTGCAATAAGCCAGACAGCCACCACCCAAAACTTGGGCTGTGGGGGCTGTGGGGATGTGATCACCACCAGGTAGAACCCTGGGGATATGTTTCTGGCCAGGTAGAACGGTGGGGCAGGGGTGAAGTGGGGTGTGATCAGGAAGTGGGGGTTGGTTGGGGGAAGCGGGGATCCAGATGGCAGAGTATTGAGACAAGGGGATTGTTTTTGAGCCTTGAGGTCTCATGGAGTTTGCCTTGCTAGATTTTGTACTTGCTTGGGGACTAATCATCCCTTCCTTCCTTCTTATTTCTCCCTTTTGGCATGTGAATGTCTATCCTATGCAGATTTGGTCTCACAAGCTCATAGCTGGAAAGGAATTCTACTTCAGGATATCTTACCCATATTTGATTTAAATGATATTTATATGAGACTTTGGACTTTAGAGTTGATGCCGGAATGAGTTAAGATTTTGGGGGCTGTTAGCATGAAATGAATATATTTTGCATGTGAGGACATACATTTTGGGGAACCAGGAGCAGAAGAAGCAAGAAGGTGGCTGTCTGCAAACCAGGAAGAGAGCTCTCACCAGATACTGAATTTATCGGCCTCTTATTCTTGGACTTACTAGCCTCCAGAACTGTGAGAGATAAATGTTTGTTGTTTAAACTACCCAGTCTATTGTATTTTTGTTATAACAGCCTCAACTAAGACAACTAGTGAAAAGAAATTCAAGAGGGACTAAGAGATGCGATTCAGGAAATATTTCTTGAGTATCTGCTTTGTGCTATAGAGGATTTAAAGAAGAATAATGTAAATGTAGACCTAAAAAGTTCCCATTAATTACACCAGGAAAAACAGCTAAAGCTGTTAAAGAAACCACAAACTTTTAATAAACCTAGTAAGTTAAAGCAAGACCCTTACAGGACCTATCTGAAGATTTTTTTCCCTGACCAATGAAGTATGGGGCTTGTTTTAAGTATGTACAAAGCTATGGATTTATTCCAGCCTATTTAGAGTATTTGTTTTAATCTTCAATTACTGTAACGACCATTTCCAACAATTAAAAACACCTTTCCCCTTCAACCAATTGGTGTGTTCCTTTGCCTGGAAACGAATAAAATCAGCTGTATTTATTTTGCTTTTTAACTCTGACAATCTTCATTATTTGAAAATATCTTCTATTTGAATCGTACTTTACAGTTTACTAAGTCTTTTCCCATATGAGACAAATAGGATTTGATTAAACAGGATGGGCTTTTGCCACTGATTAGCTATATTTCCTTAGATAAATTATTGTATTAGTTAGGGTCCCAGCTGGAAACAGATGGCATTCTCAAATTGGGCAATTTGAGAGGTTTATTAAAGGGACTATTTATAAAGATGTGAGAACATACTGGGAAACCACAGGGAGTGAGGAGGGGTGGTTACTGGAACCCAGAACCAGAGATTGCTGTGTGGAGAGGCCACTTGGGAGGAGGACTTGTCTTTGGTTGTAAGGGCCAGTCAGCCAAGGGGACGAATACCCCAACCTCACTCTCTTCCCTCCCACACATCTGGAAGGGTAAACTAAAGACAACAAACAGTTATTTAACCTTTCTAGGCCTTATTTTTCTCATTTGTGAAGAGGGGGGTAATAATATTCATCCCCTAGAGTTTCTGTGAGAGTTAAATGAGAACTTATAGCCGATAAGCGAGACATTCTTCTTTCACTTGACTTTCAAAACACCCTTGTGAAATAGATTTGATATTTATTAAATTCACTTTATAGTGGTGGAAAATGAGACTCAAAGTTAAATGACTTTTCCATGGCCTCGTAGTTAGAAAAGTAGCAGAAATGAGACTAAAATGAAGATACTCTAGGTTTCTTTCTCTAGGCTGTTCTATAACTTCTCCATCCCCTCTGCAGAAGGCTGCCACAGGTGGTTTCTTCTATCTAGAGCTGCTACACCTAGAGTTACAGTGACTATGCTACTCAGAGAAAAATTCGTTGACCCAGGAATAAGTGCCTAAGCCAAAAAAAGCAACCACTGATTGGTTAGATATGAAAAAGGCCAAAGGCCTATGAAGTTGCTTGATATAAGACTGTGACCAATGTAAGTCCCTATATTGGATACTTGGCAATCTCACTTGGATTACTACTATATGGGCATCCCATATATAGTACATTGAAGGCAGAATTCTCAGTTCCTTCTTCCTCAGAACTGTTCCAATCCCAAATCTTCTTCCCTCAATAAAAACATCACTATCTACTCAGTGGTACAAACCCCAAACCCAGGAGTTATCCTGGAATCTTTCCTTTTCTTCCTGCCTTCCCTCCTTCATCAGCAAGTCTAATTGGCTTTACTTTCCAAAATATGTCCCAATTCAATCACTTCTCTTCATCTCCTCTGCTAGTCTAAGCCACTGTCATTTCTTGGCTGGCTACTATAATAACCTCCTGTCAAGTCTCCTTTACCTTAACCTATCTTGCCTTTCATCAACCCTTTTGTTTTGCAGAGTGATCTTTACGAAAGGTAAAGTGAATTATGCTTCTCCTTGGCTTAAATCCTGTACAAGTTCCATTTCCACATCATGACTGTTAGGATCCTACTTGTCTGACTCCACTAGCTTCCTCCATCACTCTGCTCCAGCCATACTTTCTATTCTTTGAACACACCAAGCCTTTTCTCGCAACAGGCCCATTACTTTTGCTAATTCTCTCTGCCTAGAATGTTTTTTTCCAGCCTTTGCATGGCGGGCACTTTCTATTTCTATAGGTATTAGCTCGAATATTACCTTCTTAGAGAAGCTTTCCTTTACTATCTGATCTACTGGTGTAGTCTCTTCTTAGCACCTAAAATGCACAAACTAAAATGATCTAGTTGACTTATTTGTTTATTACATTTATTATAGGTTGACCTACCAGAATGTAAGCTCAATGAAAGCAGAGTCCTTGTCTGGCTTGTCTTTTTATCCCTGTCTCCTTAGCATCTAGAATAGGGCCTGGCATATCACAGACTCTTGATAAATATTTTTTTTTGCAGGAAAAGATAGTGAATTGTGACAAACCAAATACAATCAGTTACTCTCTCTGGGAAGTGTTAACTATGAGAACCATATTTAGAAGGCATCACAGAGTAAAAAACATGATTGCTTCTGGGGACGACAACATGACTGGACCATTACAGCAGTTGATTTCTGAAAAATGATGATCCATTGTCCAGTCCTCCATGAGGCCATCAATATGTCCCAGTCTTTTAAGTATGGGAGAACTGGAGGGGCTAAATGGCTACTGACAATTTCCAGGCCTTTCCCTTGTATCCGTACAATAAACCCCACCACCTAAGCAATGCCCCAAAGGCAGAGGAGATAAAGGTGTACCCCTAGCAGATCTGGGCTACTAGCAGCAGACTCCTGCAAATTTCGAAATTTCTTTAGTCTTCTATTTTATCTTAACATTTTCATACATTTTGGGGTCAGTATCATATCTCTCTGCATTTATGTTAATATATGAATGTTTTAAATTATTTTACACTTTGTAAGATTTGTGCTGCAGGAGAGCCATGCTATCCCGCGTCTTTACATGCTCTGTGGCAACCATACCTCAGGAATACATGTTTGTAGTCTGAGAAGTTCTGGCATTCTTTTCTCTTTGCAACCCATATTCTCTTTTAGCACAATCCAGTTATTTTTTTAAATAAATATTTGTTAAACATCTACCATGTAAACATCTTACAGGACTGAGAATACAACTGTAAATAAGACATACATGACTTCTACCTTTGTGGGAGTTCTAGTTCAGGAAGGTGAGAAATAAAGTGAAAATTAAAATATATTGTGATGTTTGCTAAGATGAGGGCAACTCAGGGTACCAAGGGAAATGTAGAAAATGGCATCTAACCTCAAAATAGATGATGAGGATTTTTCCAGAATGAAATAATCTGAAAAATGAGCGGGAGTTAGCTTGGTTTAGACTAAGCCCTGGAGGCCAGAGAATACAAATTGTAGGAGCCAATTCAGTGTATTGGTTTAGTGTGGCTAGAGTAGAGGGAAAAAGATAAAGAAGAGAGAGAAAAGGATGGAGGAGTAATCAAGGCAGGATATGAAAGTCCTCAGCTAAGGGCTTTTGATGTTAGCCAAAGAAAATAGAAAGTCATAGAAGTCATCTTAGGAAGAACTTATATGTGTTTTTTAAAAAGACCACTCATAAACCATAACTCTATGTCTGGAAAAGAATAAGGTCTCTATTTACATTAGAGTCAAAGGTATAATTAGTAAATTTAGGGCCCCAAACTAATTGAACTGAGTCACCATCTACTTTTCTCCCCTTGAAAAGTATCTCTTTTCTCCAAAGATAACCACTAATCATTTTGGGACTAACCTTCTCTGGCGTCTCCCACTGTCTTTGGACTCCCAACTCGAGTCATTGAGGTTATAGCATTTCATCAAGGAAGACATACTTTTCCAACATGCTGTAACACTCAAAGCCCATGTGATTTTAAAGGCTGATGTATTGTGGCCTTTCTATTTAGCGTTCTTGATCCCGATATGCTAGTGGGGGCCATTACTAGGTTTTCCTCTATGGAAATAGGAAGTCAGGAAAGGATCTGAGGAACTATGGGTGGGTTAAGGATTACAACAGGAAGCAAATACAATTATTGAGGTGTTTCGACTCCCTTGGTCATTCACTGAGAAACTCTTTGCATGAGTTTTTCCATCTGTTAGGTGGAGATGAAACTACTGTCCAAGCTTTCAGGGGTAGAACTTCTTAGACAATCAGTGAGGAGTACTCTGGTGACTGCAGTGGCTAAGATAAGGAATAAACATGCATAACCCTGACCAACAGGTGCCTGATGGGAGCGTTATCTAAAATTGCCAGATATTTAAATTCCTTTTTTTTTTTCACACTGTCTCTGGCTCTTTCTGAACTTTTGGGCTAAATTTCTGTCAGAATTAAAAGTGATCAGATTTACCAACTGCAAAAATGACACACAGCTTCCCAACTCCTTAAGTATTTATTTATTTATTTTTTCTGATCTGGAAGTGAATGTCAGGGCTGAGTAAACAAATTCCACAAGATTCGTATGAGAGGGCGAACGACAAATGTTTACAATGAAGGGCACAGAACACGGTGGGAGGACACGCGAGCACTTCCTTTTCCTGTCTCCGCGTGACTCTGGAACACGGGGACAGGACATTTAAAACCAGGGCAACTCCAGAGGGAAAGGACATTAGCTATTCCACTCCAATTCCCTTCAATGCTGTGTCCTCAAAGGATTGATCAACTGGAGAGGGCAGTGGTTTCCGAAGTCGCACAGACCTTCCTTTTCCAAGATCGTCTTCTCGTGTTCCCTTCCCGGCCCATAACTACAACTTATTTCTTTTCATAATATTCTTGGAATTTTCCTTACCTCAGTTTGTAAGGAAAGTCCTTTGCGCCGTTCCCTCCAAGCCCCAAGGAGAGTCCCTCAGACGCTCACGCTCTCATCCCAGTTTCGGCAACTCGTTAAGGGGGCGAGGGCTGGGTGTCAGTGTCGGAAACTCGGCGAGATACGCGGACCCGCACGCGCCTCAGCCTTGCAGGCAGCGGTACGAATGAGGGGAGACCCAGCGAGCCGACGGCCGAGGAGGGCTGCGGCCCCTTTAAGAGCAGGCCACGCCCCTTCCCTCCTCCCGGCGCGGCCGGCGGTCGGTGGCTGCCGCTTCGGTGCTGACAAGATGGCGGCTGGCGGGGCTGTTGCTGCGGCGCCCGAGTGCCGGCTTCTCCCCTACGCGCTACACAAGTGGAGCTCCTTCTCCTCCACCTACCTTCCTGAGTAAGTGCCGGGCCCTGGGCTCGTGCTTCCCTGTTCTTCGGCGTAAGCACGGCTGGGCCAGTGGGGCAGTGGAGGGCGCCAAGCAGAGAGGCCCAGGCAGGGCCTGGTGAGGGGACGCGCGGCCTCCGGAGTCAGTCCAGCTGCCGAGAGCGTTGTTCGCCCCCGACTCAGGGAGGGTTTAAGGTCGGGGGACCGAGGTCGCGCGGGGAAGGGGCGAGATGTGTGGCGGGTCCGGAGCGCTTAGGACAACTGGAAGCCTGTGATGCTGCGCCCAGGATTTGGAGGTTGAGGAGGACTTAGGGGGCGATCGGCTCAGGGAGGTGGGCAGAAGTCGGAGCTTTTAGGGTCCGGACGGCAGGCACACTGGTGGACATGTCTAAGGTCGTACGAGCTGGCCGGAGACCGGGGACAGTTCGGTCGATTGCTGTCGGGACAAAGTGTAAGGCTGAGAAGAGGAGTTTCTGTGGGGAGGGGAGGTCATTAAAAGTGATGAGCACCGTAAGAGTGGTAAAAGTCACGGAAGGCTGAAAAGTTGTGCAGTCGATCTCAATCCTTGCAAGTGGGGAGACTAGCATCTGCAGGGCGCATATTTCCCTGTTGGTAGTTCTGAAAAAGATAGAGAGTGGGCCAGATGGACATTACAGATGAGTGCCATTATATTATGGCTTGGAACACAGATTTATATAGATAGACCAATTTCCTAACTCAGAAATTCAAATATAGGCAGAAAGTCTGACTCTAATGAATTTGACTTCCAATACTGGTTCCATTGCATTAGTATCATGTTTTTTCTGTAGCAAATTCCTTCTGAAATGCTGCAAGTACTTTCATACAGTATTTATTTATCTTTACCTTTGAAGAGAAGGAGCAGATCTAACTCCAATTTTACATACAGATAACTGATTTAGTAAAGTTTTAAGATCTGTGCAGACGCTGAAGAAAAGTGCTCATTGTCCCCCTGGACCATAATCTCACAAGCTCAGGAATGATTTTATGGACAAGTTACAGATAATACACTTTTATGTTACTGAGCAAACGAAGTGACTAGATTTGTCAAGGAAGTTTCCCACCTGTTTTTCAAAAATTCTTCATATTTTCTCAAATTTGGTTTCTCTAGTCAAATCTTTCAAGAATCTCAAAATGGATCTATGGCTGGAAGAATCTAATTCTTGACTGCCAGCCCATTGTCCTATTCTTCAGGTCAAGGGTTGGCAGTCAGGCCTTCATAGGATTTGGTTCAGTGAAGGGTGCCAAGTGACCTGTGGTCTGATCTAGCCTGTGTGTCCTGTTGATGACTGTTGTATGACTGTGTCCCTGATTGATACCGGAATCCAACTTTTAATTTGAAAGTAAGCCAGGTGAACATTCTAGCTCTCAGCTGGAGTTGAAATGTGGCCCTGGGTACTTGACTTCTGATTTTCAGGGCTAACACATTCTTGAACCTGAAGATAATCACCGTTTTTCTTTACCAAGTTTGGGCTCACAGACAGGAATTGAGTGGCATTGTTAGATCTAAAAACTAGAGACATTTTCCTGGTCTTGAGTTAGGCTACTTCCAGGATTTCACACTCTTGAGACTTGGATATCACAAGTCCCATTCGAGTTACAAATAGAAAGGGAAGAGTACATTTCAAGTAGGAAGTGATTTAATGCAGCGGTCCTCAACCTTTTTGGCACCAGGGACAGATGTTCCTATGAGAATCTAATGCCTGATGATCTGAGGTGGAGCTGAGGCCGTGATTCTAGTGCTGAGGAGCAGCTGAAAATACAGATGAAGCTTCACTGGCTTGCCTCCTGGTGTGCAGCCTGCTTCCTAACAAGCCATGGACCAGTACCAGTCCGCGGCCCTGGGGTTGGGGACCCCTGATTTAGTGGGATGGCAACTTTATGTCTTGCTATTCTGGCCCCAGAGCACTAGTTTTGGATTTAGAAGGCAGCTGTTTGAAATTGGAGAAATCTGTTATAATTTTCACAAATATATTCATAAACTAGTATTTAATGCATATTTAACTTTTAAACGCTTTTGGTTACATTGTCTTATTTAATCATTATGATAGTCTGTTGACTTGGGCAGTATAATTTTTATTTTAAAACACTAAACTATTAGAAGAGTAATCTGGACTTTTTTTCTTTGAAGGAGTGTAGTTGAGTTTTATAGAGCTTGAGCTTGAGAGTTTTGTGTCTGCTGAGTTGTTGTGTGCTGTGCCTAAACTGTAAAACTCTTGGTACTGAACTTCTGTTAGAATGTAAGGATGTTACAGCTTTGTATGATAGAAAGTGTAAGAAGGGATTAATTTTCCTTACCTTTGCTCTAACATCCTCTCTAACAGTAATTGTTATGTCTTTACTGGCGGTGACAGTCATGTTAAGGTACTTCGTAAGCAGGTCTAATTTTAAGTAAAACCGTTTGTTGAAATTGTCTACAGAGTAGCAAATATTTATTGATTACAAATACCAGATGTGGGCACTTTGAGAGGTAGTAATTCAGTAACAATGCAAAACACTTAGAACAGTGCCTTCCATATGCTAGACTCTTATGAACACTTTAAAGATATTCATTTAATCCTCACAACAATTGAATGAGGAATCTCCATTTTTCAGATGAGGAAACAGGCATGGAGAGGTTAAAATTTGTGAAGGTCACACTGCTAGATAAATGCAGGATTTGAATCCAGGCAGTTTGGCTCCATAGTCCATAGTCTTAATGGTAGTGCTGTTCTGCTTCTGCACAAAGATGGAGACAGGAATTCAGAGATTTGAAAGAGTTGTTGTATTAAAGACACGTTTTAGTTGAATAGAAATGTGAAGTCACAAAAAGAAAAATTCAAATCTCTATTTTCTTCCCAAGGACTTAGAATTTTTTTCCTTCTCCCAAAAGCAGGGAAAAAAACCCCAAACATTTTCCCTTCTAACCATTTTGGATTGATTTGGACTTTAAAATTTTTATTTATTTATTTTTTAAATTATTTATTATTATTTATGCCTACAGCACCTGGTCTTCCTAGGTGGTCTCCCATCCAAGTACTAACCAGGCCCAACCCTGCTTAGCTTCACAAGATTAGACATCGGGCTTATTCAGGGTGGCATGGCTGAAGACCATGGACCATGGCTCCACTGGGGTGCAAACCTAGGACCTTCTGTGTGTAAAGCAGACGTGCTAACCGCTACACTATGGAATCATGTCTTGGACTTTAAAAATTTTAAAGCAGATCTAGTTATAGATGACATATTTTTACACTTTGAAATTAATAAAGTTGCCTTTTATTTTTCAGTGTGCTTTAAAAAGTTTGCCCATATTTTACTTTTTTTCTGAAATTTACACCTAATTTGGGAATTAAGAGAAATACCTTTATTTAAATAAGTAGTTTTTAGAATTACATGCACTTTTATATGTAAAAATATTTTATAAACTGCTAATCTCTATACGCAAACGTTTATTGCTAGTTAATAGTGATACTAACTGCAATTTATTAAGTACCTTACCATATGCAAGATAAACAGTTTTACTTAATCCTTAGCACAAACCTGCAAGATAGGTATTATATCTGTTTTGCAGATGAGGATACAGGTTAAGTAACTTGTCCAAGGCCATATCATTTTCAAGAGGCTTGGCAAAGTCTCTGACTTAAAAACTATTGCATGAGCCTTTAGTCACAATCCCCACTTATTGAAGTACCTTCTATTACTCAGGCCCTACGCTTAGCACTTGTGGTCTTTGATATAGTCTTCACAAAAACTCTATAATAAAAAAATGCTATTTTACATGTATGGAAACTGAGGTTCAGAGAGGTAGATTAACTTGCCTAGGTTTGAGAGTTGGAAGTGTAGGAATAGGGTACTGATCTTGGACCTTCTGACTTCTGTTACCAAAACTCCTTCAGTATTTTACATGACTATATTATGTACCTAATTGAGAATACAGATATGAAGTGCTATAAGTTTAGAATAGAGAGAGAGAATGATATTTTGATATATTTTAGGTTGACACTTAAGGTTTTAATGTATTAGTATGAAAACTGGGAGGACCTTGAAGTGTTTTTTACTCATTAGGTAATTTCATTGGTGTGGAATGATTCTTATCTTGTTTACGTATTATTAAAAAACAAATAGTTTAGATGGTAAAATTCGATGTATTTTTAAGTGTGTTCACCTTTTTTTCCATTAGTCTTTTTTATTACTTAAACATTAAATAAAATGTTACCGTGTTAACATGGTTCACAGTAAAATGACTATTTGACTACTAGGATAGGAGCTGAATCTTTTTCAACTATTTTAAAGTTTCACATTTAAAAATGAATTTATATTTTTTCTGATTGCAAAAAAAGCCCCTAAGTCTTTGTGGAATATTTGCAAACTATAAACCCACAGAAACAAAATACCACCTAAAGATAACTAATCATCCTTTGATATATATCATTCCAGATATTTTGTTATGTCTATATGTAGTATTTCCTCATGTTATTAAATATTTTTCTATATTGTTATTTGTTATATAATCCGTGTAATAATTTGACATTTTATTTAATTGATCCCCTATTTTTGGATATTTAGGCTTTCTGGATTTTGTTTTTGTTTTTGTTTGTTTTTGTTCTTTGGCCATTACAAGTAATGAGTATGTGTTACAGAAACAAACAACTCATTTATGATGAGTTCCTAGATGCTGAATTGTTGGATTAAAGGTATCAGTTTATTTTCCTACAGTCTTTGAAGGAAACTTCCTGTTTCTCTGTACCCTGGGTTTATTTTGGCATTATCCTTAGTAATTTGGGATTAAGAATGTGGTTTTGGTCAGGCATGTCCTTAGAGTTGTCTAGAGAATGCTTTTATAATTCAAAATGACATTGCTCCTAATAACTTCTTTTCCTTCCCTTACTTTGGCTTTTAAATGAATTTTAACTTTATTAATCACATACATTTGAAAAAGATTTAGTATTTATTTGGTTTATGTTTGATCTTAAGGATTCATTATAATGCCATAGGCTTCTGCAGCCCACAGAGTTGTGAACCGCTATTTTGAAGGTATTCAGATCCCTGGAGACTGGGGATTGCCATGCTCTTCTTTCCCCTCCTTCCCCTTCCCTTCACCCTAAACTGAGATTAGACACTGTCCTGGCTTGGGAACCTTACTGGCCAGTGAAAGTTCTGATATTTTAAGTCTGATAATCTTAGAACTTCAGAAAAACAAAGACACCTAGGATAGAGGGAAAAAGTATCTTCAGGTGAATAGAGGACTAGAGATTAAATCTGCAGAGCTGGCTCCTAGAATTAGATCTTTGTGACTTTTAGCAAGTTATGATTCTTCTCTGAGCATCTTCAATATCCTTTTATGCAGAAGTACTTTTTATCTTGATCAAATGCTGGGAAGTTACATATTATTAATTTTTTTTTTTTTTTTTTTTTGCAGGTAGGCAAATGGCTCTATTATTTGCATTAACTTTTAGGTAAATGTAGTAGATTTTTAATATGTTCTTTTTGGGCCTGATGCAGGGACTTTGTGTTTTACATGTAGATAAGATACATTTCAGTTATTTGTGGTGATCTGATTTTACTGTATTTCAGTCATTCAAAAATAATTTTAATTTTAGAGATGTAGCTATTAGCACCAAAGAATACAGTGGTTTACTTTGTACTTAATCTGTTCGGGGTTTCTGGAACCTCTTGAATGTGTAGCATGACTCTTTCATCAGTTCTAAAAAATTTTGAGATTCTTCAGGTATTGTTTCTGCCCCATTCTTTTTCTTATTTCCCTCTTTGACTCCAATTAAATCTATACTATACATTTCATCATGTCCCATTTGGTCTTATGCTCTTCTCTGTCTTTTCTGTCATTTTTTTCTTTCTGTATTCCATTCTGGATAGATTTTACTTGCCTGTGTTCCAGTTCACTAATTCTCTGTTCAGCTATGCCTAGTCTGATTTTAACTCCCTATTTTTTTCTTGTTTTTTTTTTTTTTTAATTAAAATTATTGGGGCAAAAAAGTTATTGGGGTGACATTGGTCAATAATATCAAATAGGTTGCAAGTATACAATTCAATAAACCATCATATATATATATTGCATTGTGTGTTCCGCATCCAAAGTTAAATTTCCTTTTGTCACCAAATATTTGACTCCCTTTGCCCCTATCTACATCCTCCCTTCCTCCCTTTCCTCTGGTAATCTTTCTTTGGATTTAGCTATAGTATTTTTTAGTGGTAGAATTTTCAGTTAATAAACTCTCCCCCCACCCCAACCTTTTCTCTTTAACAATAGATTCTAGTTCTCTGGTGAAAATCTCTATATTGTCATCTATTTTCTTGAACATATCAGTCAAGTTAGTTTAAAGTCTGTCTAAAGCTCCAATTTCTGGCTCACATGTAGGTCTATTTCTATCATCTTTTTTCTCTTGGTTAGATGTCTTGGTTAGTCTGATAATTATTATTTTTATTACCATTTTTTTTTGGTAACTTTCAATTGAATGCCAGACATTACATGCAGAATTTAAATACAGTTACAATTACAGTTACATACCTAATGATATATTTCTCTAGAGAGAAGTCATTCATCTTCTGTTAGGCAGGATAGAGGTAGATCACCTCAGTCAAGAACTGAGCTGACTTGAGATTGGGTTTTAGGTTTTGTAAACCTCTAATTTGCCCAGCTTTGGTAACCCTCTAGAGAACTCAGCTGAGAGACTGTTTTTGGGGGGACCTCTCTTCAGCAGTGCGAGAGTCCTAAAAGCTTCTCCTTGCTTTTTAGTTGCTTTCTGCTGGCGTTTTAGCTTGTTGGCTCTGTGGAATTTAATAGACAGATGCCTCAAGAGGAAATCCGTACACAGTATCAGTTTTGTTTTTCTGTGCCTACCTTCACCGTGGGGTCTTGATTTCTCCAGTCCTGAGTGTCATGGCAAGACCCAACTACCAAGTTTTGTTCCCCTGGTCCTATTATTAAAAGCTCTGCTGACTTTTCTGCTTTCTTCAGTGGCTATCTTTTCCCAGTTTCTCAGCCCCTTTCCTTGCGCCATTAAAAAAATAGATGGAATGAGCCAAGAGGGAAAGCTGTACAGCATGTGGGGCTCTTTTTAGAGTTTTTTGGCATTTCAGGTCTTAGCTGCCTCAAAAAGTCTCTGATCTCTTGAGAATTTTTTTCTTTCTACGTAATATAGCCTTTCTATTCTAGCTCTAAGAAAGAATGTTGTTCTTCTACCGTCTTTTCTGTCATATCCAAAAGCAGAAATCTATGTTTAGTTCTTTTAGACTAGACTGTTATATCTTGTAGGCTTAGGAATTCTTCATGGTTATATTAACATAATAATCTGATGCTTGAGCCCCAGATTCATTTTGCTCAACATATTTCTTCATTTTGCCTTTTGACACATTAACTACTTCTAGTGTCTGATGGGAAAAATTATGGACTAGACATAATGTCATTTGTTAGCAATTGTTTTACATACTGATTAATTAAGTTAAAACGAGATTTTTATTCTTGGTTATGTGATGATTTGCAATTCTCTTTTGAGACTTGTTTATGAGGCCTAGAAATTGAGAGTTTAATCTTTGCCATAAGTATATAGTTATTTGCCTGTCTTATAATGTGATTTTTAATTATCCACCTTGTTATCAGAATTTTCATAGGAATATTATATTTATGTGAAGAATGTTTAGAAGGAAGATACTTGAATCTAATGTAAATTTGTTGGTTTGTAAATATTGTTAATATTTAATACTTTTTAAATATCCTTACATTCCTTTAGTATGACTGATATTATAGTCATTACACATTATTTGTTGTTAAGGCATGTTGTTTTGTATAAATAGAAATACTAAATTATTTTAAGCATCCTTGTATATGTCCCCTTTCCCCTTCCTCTCATTGTCCCCTTTCTTCTCTTTTCTCTTTTGATTTAAGTAGTTTGATCAGAGGAGTCATAAAATCTAACTCCTACTTATTCTTCAACTGTCAGTTTAGATGTCATTTTCTCAGGAAACCCTGTCTTACCCTGTTTCCCCCCTGTGTCTGGCATCACCGCTCCTGCTCTAACAGTTAAGTACTTTTATACAAATGTGTACCTTTCTCATATATCACTTTATACAATTTTAATTATGCTTTTATTTATATGATTACTTAATAAATAGCTATCCCCCCAACTAGATCGTAGGGTCCATAGGGACTATAGAATTTTCCCCCCTCATCATTGTGGTCCAGCTTAATATTTATTAAATCAATAAATGAGTGAATTAACTAGGCATTTTGACTACCTTTCTCTTTTTAATGCAAGTTTGTTTTGGGGCTAGAGGGAGTCATATACTGCCCATGTTCAAAATGTCAAATAATTAGTTTTAAATTCATGCTGTACATTTTCATGGTTTTCATAGTTTTCAGCACTTTCTGAGAATATTTTAAGTGAAATTGGTTATCAGGGTGGGGAGTGTTGTATTTGGGAGGACTTGAAACAGAGAGCTTATTTAGGAGTTTTAAAGTTTTTATAATAAAGTTTTTTATAATTCTTACAGGCAGTATTTCTAGTGAGACCTTGAGAACTTTAAAGCTCAGTTTACTTTGTTTACTCAGTTTACTCAGTTTACTCAGTTTACTTTACTCAGTTTACAGTTTACAGAATTGGATTTGCCTCATAGCTTTTAATTGTTTTAGAGCATATTACCAATACTTTGATTCATTTTAACATAGGGATAATTTTCTCCAGATCCTTGAACGTTTTTGTTAATTGACTTTTTTACATAACAATGTGTTTAGTTTGGTAATTCACATACCGTACAGTTCAACTATTTAAAGTGTACAATTCAGTGGTTTTTTTTGCATATTCACAGATATATGCGACCATCACTGTCGTCAATTTTAGAATGTTCTCATAATGTCAAAAAGAAATCCTGTCCTTTAGCTATTATCTGTTTACTCTCTCATCCCTAAACAACCAATAATCTACTTTCTGTCTCTATAAATTTGCTTATTCCAGGCATTTCATATAAATGAAATCATATAATATGTAGTCTTTCGTGACTGGCTTCTTTCACTGAGCATAGTGTTTTCAGGCTCGTCCATGTTGTAGCTTGTATTAGTACTACAACTTTTTTTTATGGCTGATAATATTCCATTATAACTATAAACCACATTTTATTCATTCACTAGTGGATGGGCATTTGGGTTGTATTCACTTTTCGACTATTAATGTTGCTATAAACATCTGTGTACAAGTTTTACCCAAGAGAAATGAAAATATGTTTTCATTTCTCTTGGGTAAATGCTTAAGAGTGGAATTTCTGGGTCATACAGTAATGCAATGTTTAACTGTTTGAGGTTCTGATGTTAGTTAATTTTTTTCTCTGTTATTGAAGTAATGTCAAGAAAGTGATGAATGCATATGAATTGAAGTTGAGTAAGGAAAGTGACCATCTGGAATTAGTTAGCAAATTGCTTGAGTTCAAGTCTATGTTTCTGAGAACTTTCTGTGACAGTTTAGCCTGTCCTTTATTTTCGTTCAGAATACATGTATGTGGATTGGCTCCATGTCTTTATCTTTTAAGATATCTACCTCTATTAGTGTACATAATTACATGGAGTCATACATATATATGTTCACACATATTTGCTAAGCAGTTTGTGGTGGGGAAGTTAGTTGAAAGTTGGTATGGTTTTTTTTCCTAAAATTTATATAGTTTGTTTACATGTGAAATATTAAATGAGAGATAATTATGAGATAAAAATGAGAGATAATTATGCATTTAGGAGACTTGCCACTCTATGCAAAAAATTTAAGTATAATGAAAAGAGAACTCTTAGAATTTTATTTCATTCTTTTCAGGAAGTTAAGTAAGATAGTTTGAAATTTTTATGGTATTTAACCTGCTTTTCAGGGCATTTAGGGCAGTGCTTATTTTTGTATTTATCTAAAATATAGTGCATAGATTACAAATTAATCTTTTAGCAAATATCTGATATTATTGATAGAGATGTGTTGCCCTGAGATTTTTACCGGATTTAATGGAACAGGTTTTTTTTTTTAGATATTGTTGAATTATGATGAGCTATTAGGCTGCCATTAATATGTAAGTTTTAGAATATTTTTAAATGCTGTAGAGAAAATGTTTCAGATATAATGGCATATAAAAAACCATAGGTCAAAAAAATTTTTTTCTGATTAAATGATTTGATCCAATTTATCTTTACACACACACACACACACACACTTGTATTCTTGTGCATATGGAAAGACCGCAAGGAAATTTACCAAAATCTTAACAGTGATTAATTATCTTGGGGTTGTAGTAATTGGGTTGATTTTTATTTTTTTAATGCCTTTTTTGGCATTGCCCAAAGTTTTAAATTTTATTTCATTTTAACAAACATTACTTTTAAACAAGAAAGAAAATAGAGGAGTTAGCGTGTGTACATAATTTCCTTATTTGATTAAAAACATAAATTGTAAAGGATCTTACATCCCACATTAATGAGTTTGAATTAAATTTTTTGGTAAGTGAGGAGCTGTCAAAAGATTTTAAGTAGAAAAGGGATATGAAGTGTATGGTTTATAATTTGAAATTTTAAACATGTGTAAGACCCAACAATTGCAATTTTTGGTAGCTAATTTGATCAGAAATCTTCAAAATGGGGCATATTAATTCCTGGGAGTACATAGGTAGAAATAGTTATAAAGGATATTGTTTACTACGTCTTATTATTCTTGTGTATTCTCTCTTAAAAGTTGATCTGCCTAGAAACCTGCCTGTGGTTTAGGCCCTTGCTGCTCAAAAGTGTGGTCCATTCGCCAGCAGCATTGTCATTACTAGGTGCTTGTTAGAAATGCAGAATCTGAGACCTAACCCCAGACTTACTGCATCATAATCTGCATTTTTGACAAGAAGCCTATGCGATTTATCTGCACTTTGGAGGCTTCTGGCCATCTTCTGTTTCTTCTGTTTTTACATTCCATAGGAATACATGACAGGCACGCCTCTTGCAAAAGGCGTGCCTGTCATGTATTCCTATGGAATGTAAAAACCTTCAGAGTGCCAAACAAAGAGACAGTTTTAAAAGTTGGTATTAAGAAAGTGAATGTCTAAAAAAAGAAAACTCTTGCAAAATGGTAGTTTCCAAGTCTTTTCTTTTAAAGTTAAACAAAATAAAAGAAGGATCTAATCAATTTATCTATTGGTAGATCATAAAAATGATTTTTAATGATAGCTCATGATATTATTTTGACATATAATTTAGAAGATGGCCAAAAAAATAAGTAACAATACTAACAGATTCCTTCTTTTCCTGTGTATCTATAAGAGTACTCTTTTCAGTGCATATACCTATAAAAATAAAATAGGTATAGACTTGATGTTGAGTCCTAATATAACCTAGCAGCAATATTCATCCATATATATATGAAATAATATGAAATATATGCCTATATCTCTGAGAATAATTTCTAATACCATTTTACTCTATATTTAATCATTATCTGTCAAAGTTTGTAATATATTTATATTGTTTTGGTCACTAGTATACTTATAATATTGATAATAGTATCTAGAAGAAATTTTTTAATTACTTAGAATTTCATGATCAAAACTGAAAAAGTTTAATTTTAATTTATACTCTTCCCCCGCTAGAAAAAAGACCCTTCAGCATAAAAGAACATTAGTTAAAAATTTTATGGGGGAAGTTTAAGGAAAAAATAAGAATAACATAAACTTTTGACTGTATGGGAGGAACTTATACATTTTTAAAAATAGATGATGGTATTTTTATCCTAGTGATTCTTTTGAAAGGGCAAATATAACAGCTTTATTAAAAATTACAATGTTTAGAATACGCTAGAAATTACAACTTTTGCAATCGTTATAAGCTATGAAAATTTTTTGATGTAGGAGCCCGGTGCCAGGGAAGTTTCTCACATGAACACATGAGCTGGGCTTTGGAGAAGCTACATATGCTGCAGGAAAAGGATGCTAGAGAAGCATCTTTGGTGCAGGAGCTAAGAGCTTTAGAAGCTACATATGCTTTGGGAGTCTTCTGGGCAAGCATACCTGAACCTAGGGAGCAAAAACACCTCAATTTCCTGAGATGACTCTCCTGCCCCCTCTGCTGACAAAGCTTACCTTGTGCCAACTGGCAAAGGAAAAATATGTTAAGGGCCCAAATTCATTTTCTGAGAGTAAGCAAAAAGAGTGAATTTAGAGGTGAGAGAGAATATGTTCATAATTGGCACACCTGTACTTTAGCTTTTGACATGATCTTTTAACTTTTTTTCTTAGCATTTTCTTTATATTTAAGCTGATTAGGTCTACTTAGTGTATGAAGTTTTCTTTTGGATCACCTGATGATGTCTGTTATTGTTGAATTAATATTAGTAGTAGGCTTTTGAATTTTAATTTTTCATTCATTCTAATAAAATAATAGGAGAAATGCAATAAAATGTTTTTTAAATTGTAAAAATGGACACTGAACTATGAAAATGGCACTGCTTTGGAAATAATGTTGGCTGGCATATGGGACATATCCGTATGTAGGATCTTGCGTGGCACAATACCTTGAACTATTGGTTTATCAACTGATGAACAGTCTGAATTTGGTAAATGAAAAGCCTGAGAGCTCTAAGTGTATAAGATACATAAGTGTGAGTTGTCTGAATGTCGAGTAAGGAAAGTTGATAATCTGTAATATACTTGTTTTCAGAGTTCATGTAATTTAAAAAGTCTGAAAAGCACTTTCAATTTGTAGTCTGTGCTACAGTGACCTAAAATGTGACTTGCCATATGACATATCTTATTAATCTTCGAGGAGACCATTAAAATCACAGTCTTGAGCCTTATACAACTATTATGTATTATAGTTGTGAATTTACTTGTGAATTTTATATGAATAGACATATGAAGAACTGAATTTTAAAAGACCAGCATACAATTAAAGCTATATTAATCAGTGACACACTTTGAAAAGTTCATATCAATACAGAGATGTTAGGAGAAGTTTTACTCTAAAGCTAGCATAAAAACAAACAAGATTTTTTGTGGAGGGTGATATCCGTTGTGATAATATTTGGTCTATAATACTTTGAGTTTTTAAAATAGTGTTAGGAATAGTTAAATATATTTTAAAAATGTTTGTAGATCCCCTAGAGTATCTCTGAGGAACAGAGTTTGAAAAATGCTATGCCATAGGACTTAAGGCTTTGCAGGGTCAAAGATATCTGTTAAGAGGATAAGGGGAGAATCCAAATAGATTTGGGTTAATTAATATTGGTTTGACCTCTTGCCATTAGTACACCAAGAAATCAAACCAATGCAGTATAGGGAGAGCACTGAACAAGGACAGGAGACTTGGACTCCAATCCCAGTTATGCCACCAATTAATTGGTGATTTTGGGTCACTTAGTTTTTCTAGCCTTATATTCATTTTCATTTGATGAGAAAATTATATGTTTAAGGTCTTTTGGACACAGGATAACAGGAAGTCGATATTACAAAATAGTTTTTTAAATGTACCCCTTCACCTACCATCACACATATGGTAACTCAAATTAAGCTAAATTGTTACCCAGCAAAGATTTTAAGAACACGATTTAATTAGATGATCATGCTTATTTTTATACAATTAATTATGTACAAATGAAGCCTTTAAGGGTGTTTGGGAAGAGTTTGAGATCTTAAATCTTTCTAATTCCTCTGTGGATATTGTCTGAGTTTTGAAGAATATGCGTGTTAAGTAGCAGTAAACCTTTCCCAGATCATGTCCAATGTTAATGGTCTTCACTTTGGGACAGTTTTTACTTCTGAAATATATTCTGAAGGGCTAATTTAATTTCAGAAAAGGCTGATGATTCAAGCCTTCTGAGATATTCAGCAAATGAGGACTGTTTTTATATGACTATCTCAGCAGATTTTTTTATTTTCTATTTTTCTACTTTTTGGCTAGTGAGAGTTTCCTATCTTACTGTTCTTCCGTATGGGAATGTTTGTTTATTTTGTTGCCATTCTCTTTTTCCCAGTGGAGTGTGTACACATGAGTATGTGATCCCAAAGTGCTTTGAGTCCTTAGAGATAATTTCTACAGGCTCGAACATTTTCAAGTGCTTGTAATAATAAGGTGACTCAAGTTTTGCTCTGGGTGATGGTAAGCAGATTCCTACTCTTTGCTAGGCCATTGACATCCTGTAATTTTCAACAGTGATTCTTCAGATCGTCATGTAGGTATTAATTTAGAAATGCAGAAACTAAGGCCAGTAAGAGTACAACAGTTTAATCAAGGTCATTTGTGAAGTAAGCATTAGAGTTGAGTTTAGAAACCACGTCTTTATAAACCCAGCTGTATTCTCTACATAATTACAGTATATTAACATATGAAACAATCTTAGGTCTCATTTAGACTTAATATTAATTTTTGTCAATGAAAATGATATTGTTGTATGTCCAAGTTACACTTAAACATTATGAAATTTATCTGTATTTCATTTCTCCATCTTTTTATCTGTTAAAATGGGAAAGATCATTTGAGATTAGTTCTTTCCCTTATACTTTTGCTTGTTCCAATTTTGTTCATTCAGTTATCTTTTTTCCTACACTATCAACCACTTATTTCCTACTCCTGCCCCTATTCAGTGCCCATTAAACCAACTTTCACTAGTCCTTTATAAAAATTTGCCTTAACCTCACGTCTTATTTAAGTGCTTCCCTAAAGCACTTAAATTCCCAAGAGTTGTGTGTATTTGCCGTCACCTCTACTTCACTCATTTATTCTTTCAAAAAACCTTTTAATAAACATTTTCCAAGCATACCTAGCAATAGAGAAAAATGAATACTAATGTGGCCAGCTTTAACAACTATCAACATTTTGTCTGACTTTTTAAAAACCTACTTACACTTACCTCCTTTTCTTCTGATATATTTTAAGGTGAGTATAAAATGAATATAACATTTCATTCTTAAATATGTCAGTATGCATCAAGAACAGGAGATTATGTTATCCATTGCTCCATAACAAATTATCACAACCTTAGAAGCTTCCAACAATACATGTTTATTATTTCACAGTTTATGAGGGTCAAGATTTTGGGCATAGCTTAGATGAGTCCTCTGCTCCAGCTCTGTTACAGGGCTACACTACAGGTGTTGGCCAGGGCTGGGGTTTCACCTGTA
The DNA here is from genome assembly GCF_902729225.1 of Pteropus medius. Taxonomy (NCBI): domain Eukaryota; kingdom Metazoa; phylum Chordata; class Mammalia; order Chiroptera; family Pteropodidae; genus Pteropus; species Pteropus medius. The sequence continues at coordinate 8,455,554 of NW_024356249.1, read as the reverse complement.
GTCTTGAGTGAGGAAGAATCTGCATCCAAGCTGATGTCATTGATTATTGGTAGGATTCAGTTTCTGTTGACCAGAGGCTGCCTTTAGTTCATTGCCAGGCAGGCCTCTGCAATATGGTAATTTGCTTCATCAAAGCCGGCAAGGGAGAGAGTATGCTAGCAGACTGAAGTCACAGTTTTGTGTAGCCTAGTCCCAGAAATGGCATCCCATTACTTTTACCATATTTTTTTTTGGTCGAAGCAAATTACTAGGGATTACACAGGGCATGAATACCAGGAAGTAAGGATCATTTGGGGCCGTCTTTAAATTTACCTGCCAGAGATCTGTTCTCTTATAACCACAATGCCATTATTTTACCTAATAGATTTAGCAGTAATTCCTTAATAATATCTAATACCCAGTCCATATTCAGGTTTCTCTTGTTTGTTGAAAAATGTCTTTTTATAGTTTATTTGAATCAGGATCCAAATTTATTGTATTCGTTATGTTCCTTTAAAATTCTTTTAATCAAGAACAGTCTTAACCATCCTCCTGTCATTTTTCTTTCATTCATTGGTTTGCTGAAGAAACCAGGTCATTCATCCTGAAGAGGCTCCCATATTCTGGATGTCTACTTGCTTCTTTGTAGTGGCATTTAACTAATTCCTCTGTTATACTTTGTATAGACTGAGAGTTATATGGAAAGACTTGTTTAGCTTTTGGATCTGTTTTTTATTACTCCTTAGGTAGTGCCATGTACTTTGTATTGTCTCACTTAAGGAGACACAAAGTCTGAGATGACAGCTTGATCCTTTTATCGTAAAGTTTCCCACCTAACTTTCATTAATGGTTTTAATATCCAAAGAATCATTGTTAGAATAAGCTATTTTATTAAATATATCAAAATCTTGTTTTTCTAATGCTATTAAATGCCGAAATTTTTCTGTATAGAATTCTTTATCCATTAGAACTTTTTGATTACTCTGAAATACAGTTTCACTGGAAAAGCAAGAAAAATGCTTAATTCTTTTTTTTAATGACCAATTTTAGAGTAATGAGTTGATATATACCCCTAAGTGTCTGATTTTTTTTCCTTTTTAAAAAGAAAAGCATTTATGAATGTTAGGCTATTTATATATTCATTGTGTCTTTAAAATGTTCGGCAGTCATTATTTCTGATGCCAAATTGTTCCATCTTTGGCAAGTGGGAGCCCCTTCAGGCTTGCTTCTGTATTCCGTTGACGTGACCTCATTAGTCTGTGTATTTTCTTGCTTTTTAGCACAGTGAGATGTCCTTTATCTATTATGTTCCAATGGGGGAATGATGTTTAGAGTTCACAATTGGAAACTAGGAATGCTTCTTGCTACTGGGTTGTCATTTCTTTTAGACCCTTTTAGGGGATATAGGTAGGAAATAAAAAAAATTTTAAGAGAAAAATATATCTTGAGTTCATTCTGCTATTTCTAGTTCATATTTGATTTATGGGATTGTAATTTCTATGATTTTACAATACTATTATTTTTTTTCTTATGCTATCTTTTTGTTAAGTCTTTCAGTCTATGAGCATGATATGCTATTTCATTTATTTAGGTCATTTTTTATTTCATTCATCAGCATTTTGGAATTTTTAGGATAGAAAGCCTCCTGTACATGTTTTGTTATATTTATTTCATTTCCTTTGAAATAATGGTAAATGATTTTGTGTTTTTAAATTTTAAATTCTCCTTGTTCATTGTTAATATATAGAAATATAATTGACTGTCCAGTGCTGATCTTGAATCCTGCTACATTGCTGAACTCACTAGTTCTAGGAAATTTTTTGTTTGTTTTGTAAATTCCTTGGGATTTTCCACATTGACAAATCGTTCCATTTGCAAATAAGGATGGTTTTATTTTTTCCTTTATATTTGTATTTTTATTTTGTTGGATGTGGCAGATTTTACTTTTTTTCCCCGTGGATTTTTAATTATATTTAGGGGATGTGTCAAGTTGTAAAGGACTTACCTGTGTTTTCTTCTAGTACTTGTATGTTTTTATGTTTATTTTTCTGATCCATTTGGAATTTAACATGGTACGCAGTATGAGATGCAAGTCTAATTTTGTTGTTTCCAAATGGCTGTCTTTTTAAACATCATTTATTATAAATTCCATACTGATTTTGATGCTACGTTGATCGTATATTAAATTTTATAAATTTCTATTTTGATATTTTCTATTCGGTATGCAAGTGTTTGTTCATGTATAAATCCCCCATAGAGACTTCATAATATGCTTTAACATATGATAGGGTCTAGTTCTTTGTTATTGTTCTTTTGCTCATATTCAGGGTTTTGGGGCTGGTTTACTTTTTTATATAAACTTTATTATCTCTGTGAATTATATCAACTTTGTTTATTGTCTAGTTTCAGGAAAAAACTTGTTCTTAGTTTGGGGTGTAATTAAATGTATAAATGAATGTGGAGAGAATTGACCTCTTTGTGATGATGAGTCTTTCTATGTAGAGACATGGTATGTCTGTATTTTTTTTCAGGCTTGTTTATGTACCTTTCAGGATTGTTTTAACATTTTCCTCCTAGGTTTTGTATATTTCTTTTTTGAGTTTATACCTAATATTTTATTTTGTTGCTGTTGTAAATGTAATCTTTTCTTCTGTTATATCTTCTAACTGCTTTTTGCTTTTATGTTTGAAGGCTCTTATTTCTGTATTTTAACTTAATATATATTTTTTCAAACTAAATTCTCTTTGTAGTATTTTTCCATTGATTATTTGGTGTTTTCCAGATATATAATCTTATCAACTGTAAACAGAGGTAGTTTTTCATTTTCCTCTCTAACATGTATGCTGTATTTGCTTTCTCCCTTGTTTTTTAATAAAGACTTAATTTTAGAGCATTTTTAAATTTACAGAAATACTGAGCAGATAGTCCAGAGAGTTCCCATATACTCCCCAACAGTTCCTCCTTTTATTGACATACATTAGTATGTAATATCTGTTGCAGTTAATGAACCAAAATTAATACATTATTGTTAACTATTGTCCATAGTTTATTCAGGTTTCCTTAGTTTTTACCTAATGTCCTTTTTTTGTTCCGGGATACCACATTGTATATTATTATCATATCTCCTAGGTTCCTCTTGTTGGTGGCAATTTCTCAGACTTTCTTTGTTTTTGATGACTTTGACAGTTTGAGGAGTACTGGTTAGGTATATTGTAGGGTGCCCCTTTCTTGGAATTTGTGTGATTCCCCCCCCCTTATGATTAATGCTAGGGTAATGGGGTTTGGGGAGTAGGATCAGAGAGTTAAAGTGCCATTTTCATCACATTATGTCAAGGGTACATGTTATCGGTATGATTTTGCACTGTTGATTTTGACTTCGATCACCTGGCTGAGATAGTGTTTGTCAGGTTTCTCCACTGTAAAATGCCCCTCTTTTCATACTATCCTCTTTGGAAGGAAGTTAGTCTATGCAGCTCATATATAGAGTGGGAAATTACACGTTTCTCCTATAGGTTGAATTCTTATGCATGGGAGATTTGTCTCTTCCCCCATTTATTAATTTATTCAGTAATTTATTATCAGTTTGAACTCATGGACACTTATTTTATTCTTTGGGTTATAATTGAATACTAGGGTATTTTGTTGCTCAAATTGTTCCAGCTTTGACTGTTGGAAGCTTTTTCAATCGGCTTCTGTGTCCCTTTGACATAAACCCCATCAATGGAGTTTTTAAAAAACACCTGTTTACTTTCTGGAACTGCAAGATGCTCTAGACTCATCTTGAATATTTCCTGCCCCATTTCTCCATAGAGCCTTGGTTCCTTTTATTAGAAAATGACCTCAGAAACCAGAATCAAGGTGTTAGGTGTACTGCTTGCTTCTGGGATGTTGTTTCTTTCAGTACTTCTTAGCTGAGAAAGCAAAGAAATATTTGTATGTATAGTAACCTGTGTATATACACATACCTATTAATATTTGTATATGCAACCATTTGTTTTTATATTAAATTAAACACTTAAGTGTTATAGTTAAGTTTCTCTTGATATTTCCTATTCTAATACATTACTGGATAATTCTAGGTTCCTCCCCTTGCTAATTTGTAAATTTCCACAGTAACAATGAGAAACCTGGCTCTAACTATTTGCCAAGCATTTACCTAATTGTTCAATCCCAGTATACATGTAGCATTATCAGAATTATTAATCTGTATCTTGTGGGACTTTTTTGACTAGAGTAAGGTACTCATATGCAATTCTTTTGTCTTTAGTCTTATATATTCCATTCATTTACAAAGTTAGTTAGGTCAGCACCTTTCCCCCATTGCCTTCGGTGAGATTGTTTCATACATTACTAATCTTGTTAGATTTTCTTGTCACAGTTTGCATTCTTTCCTGGAAGCACTTAACCTCCTAAATTTTTTTTTTAATTCGCATGCATGAAGTTTACTCTTTGTGTCGTAAAGTTCCATAGATTTGATAAATGCATAGTGTTATATATCCATCATTACAGAGCCATACAGAATAGTTTCACCACTCTAAAAATCCTGTTCTTCACCTGTTAGTTTCTCCCTTACCCTCTTGAACCCTTGGCAAATACTGATTTTTTTACTGTTTATAGTTTTGCCATTTCCAGATTGTCGTATAATTTTTTTTCATTTAGAAATATTTAAGGTTCTTTTTATGGTTTGATGGTTCATTTCTTTTTATCTCTGAATAATGTTCCATTGTGTGGATGTACCACAGTTTGTTTATCCATTCACTTGTTGAAGGTCATATTAATTGCGTTCAGTTTGGGGCATTCATGAGTAAAAGCTGCTATAAACATGATGGTTTTGTTTTGGACATATATTTCCATCTCTATTGGGTAAACACCTAGGAGTATGATTGCTGGATTGTATAGTGAGATTATGTTTAGCTTTGTAAGAAACTGCCAGATTGTCTTCCAGAGTCACTATACCATTTGGCATTTCTGCTAGCAGTGAATGAGAGTTCCTGTTGCTTTGCATCTTTACTTGTATTTGGTACTGTCAGGTTTGTTTGTTTTTTTACTATAGTCATTCTAATAGGTGTGTGTAGTGGCATCTCATTGCTGTTTTAATTTGCAATTCCCTAATGGCCTATGATGTGGAGCACCTTTTTATATATTTTCCATCTAATATGTTTCCTTAGGTTGGGTGTCTGTTCGTACCTTTTGGCTATTTTAAGATTGGATTGTTTTCTTATTTTTGAGTTTTAAGAGATCTTTGTGTTACTGGCACAGGGGCCCTTGCCCCTCTCAAGATATTAATGAAGAGAGTGGGCGAAACAGTTTTGCAGAGAGGTTTATTAGAGCGAAAACTCGATGCACCAAGGGAGCACACTACAAAAGAGAATGGATGTGGCTCCCGGAGGTTTACAGGTACAGCATATTTATGGGTAGGGGCCATTCCTTATCTTCCTCTGGTACCTCCTCAACACATGTAGAGATAGTTTCTTTTTAGCGCGTGCGCAGTGTGATTACATACTACTTCATGCATAGCATGTTTCATTAGCATCTTTAATCTCCACCCCTGGGCCATGATTTAAATTAGGGAAAGGTCACTTTGGGAACATTCTCGGGCCTTACTGCACATGTGCCTTGATAGGGAAAGCCCCTTGTTGCTGGTATGCCTCCCAAGGCTCCTCGATGCCAATCCGTGGTACTCTAGGATAGATATTCTTGTGAAATTTATCAGGCTCCAGTAGCTGACCTTTCTGAGTAATTCAACAGCAGGAAGTTGCCTTCTTGTCTTATTTGTATATTTTGGGTACAGGCCTTTATCATATATGTGTTTTGCAAATGTTTTCTACCCATCTGTGGCTTGTTTCATTCTCTTAACAGTGTCTTTTGCAGAGCGGAAGTTTTTAGTCTTAATAAAGTCCAGCTTATCAATTTTTCTTTCATGGATTGTGCTTTTGGTGTTATATTTAAAAAATCATCATCAAACCTAGGTCACCTAGATTTTATCCTGTGTTATCTTCTAGAATTTTTATAGGTCTGTATTTTACATTTAGGTGTAAGATTGATTTCAAGTTAATTTTTGTGGAAGGTGTAAGATCCTCCCCCCACCCCTCCCACCCCATGGAGGCACAGCTGCTACAGCACCTTGTGTTGAAAAAACTATCTTTTCTCCACTGAATTGCCTTTGCTCCTTTGTCAGAGATCAGTCAACTGTTTGGATCTATTTCTGGACCTATATTACACTCCATTAATCTGTGTGTATATTTTTTACCATTACCACACTGTCTTGATCACCGTAGCTTTTAGTCTTGAAGAGGTAACATCAGACCTCCAACTTAGTGCTTCTTCAGTATTGCATTGGCTATTCTGGGTCTTTTATCTTTCCATATAAACTTTAGAATCAGTTTATCGATAATTCACAAAATAGCTTGCTGATATTTGTGTAGAGTTGAGTAGAATGCATAGATAGATCAAGATGGGAAGAACTGGTATCTTAACAATATTAAGCCTTATATCCACGAACATGGACTATCTCTCCATTATTTATTTAGATTTTCTTTGATTTTTTAAATTAGAGTTTGTAATTTTCTTTATGTAGATCTTCATATTTGTTAGATATATTCTTAAGTACTTCTTTTTTTTTTTTAGGTGCTAAGAGAAATGATACTATTGTTTTACTTCCAAATTCCACCTGTTCTTTGCCGATATATAGAAAAGCAGTTGATTTTTGTATATTAACCTTATGTCCTGCAACCTTGCTAAAATCACTTATTAGTTCCAGGTTTTTTTTTTTTTTTATTGTTGTTGATTCTTTGAGATTTTTTGTATAGACAGATCATCTGTGAACAATACCAGTTTTCTTTCTTTTTTAATCTATACATTTTATTTCCTTTTTTAGTATTATTGCATTTGCTAGAATTTTCAGTATGATGTGGAATAGGAGTACTTTGTTCCTGATGTTAGGGGAAAAACATCTAATTTCTCACTGTTATGTTTGCTGTAAGTGTGTTGTAGATATTATCAATTTGAGGAAGGTCACGTCTACTTCTAGTGTGCTGAGATTTTAAAGTATATATGGGTGTTGGATTGAGTGAAATGCTTTTTCTGTATCTGTTGATATATGATTTTTCTTCTTTAGCCTGTTGCTGTGATAGACTTCAATAATTGATTTTTGAATGTTGGACTAGCCTTGTATATGTGGAATAAATCTCATTTGATTGTGGTTTGTGATAACTTTTATACATCGTTAGATTTGATCTAATATTTGTTGAGAGGATTTTTGCATCTATATTCATAAGAGATATTGGGCTGTTTTTTTCTTGGAATGTCTTTATCTGGTTTTGGTATTTGAGTAATGCTAGCCTTAGAAAGAGTTAGAAAGTGTTTCTTGTGCTTTTGTTTCTGGAAGAAAATTCGAGAATTGGTATTATTGTTCTCTTTAAATGTTTAGTAGCACTCATCAGTGAAACCATTTGTACCTGGTACTTTCTTTTTGGAAGATTATTAATTATTGATTCAATTCCATTAATAGTTAGTGGCCTCTTTAAAAGATCTGTTTCTCCTTGGGTGTTGATAATTTGCATCTTTTAAGGAATTGTTCCATTTCATCTTTTACAATTTTGTAGAAATAGAGTTGTTTATAATATTTATTTTATTACTCTTTTACTATCTAGTGATCAGTAGTGATGACCCTTCTTTCATTTCCGATATCATTAATTTGTGTCTTTGTTTTTTTCTTTATTTCATAGCTAGTAGTTCGTTGATTTTATTTTATTTTTTCAAATATCCAGCTTTTGTTTTTATTGATTTTTCTGTTTTCATTTCTTGTTTTTAGCTTTATTGATTTTTACTTTTTTATTATTTGTTTTCTATGGTTGCTTCATGCTTGAATTGCTCTTCTTTCTCTCATTTCCTAAGGTGGAAGTATAGGTGATTGATTTTGATTTTAGATCTTTTCTAATATGTCGTGTATTCAGTGCTTTAAGTTTCCTTCTAAGCTTTGCTTTGGATGCATCACACAAATTTTGATGTTTTGTTTTTATTTTTCTTTAGTTCAATGTATTTTAAAATTTATATTTAGACTTGACCCATGCGTTATTTAGACGTGTGTCGTTTAATCTACATATTGGGATTTTCCACCTATCTTTTTGTTACTGATTTCTAGTTTAATTCCATTGTGATCTGAGAGCATACTTTGTATGATTTTCTATTCTTTTACATTTATTAACATGTGTTTTAAGGTTTATCTTGGTAAACTTTTCTGTGTGAGCTTGAAGAGAGTATATTCTGCTGTGTTGGATAAAATATTCTGTAAATGTTAATTAGATCCAGTTGATTGATGGTACTGTTCAAGTCAGCTGTATCCTGAGTTTCTGCCTGTTGGATCTGTCAATTACTGATAGAGGGATGTTGATGTCTTCAATTATAATAGTTAATTTGTCTGTTTCTTCTTGCAGTTCTGTCAGTTTTTTCCTCAAGTATTTTGACACTCTTTTTTGGAGTGCAGACACATTAAAGATTGTTATGTCTTCTTGGAGAATTGACACTTTTTTCATTATGTAATGCCCTTCTTTATCCCTGATATTTTCCTTGTTGTTAAGTCCTTTGTCATATATTAATATAGCTACTCCAGCTTTCTTTCAAAAGCATGGCATAGCCTTATCTACCTCTTCATTTTTCTTCTATCTGTGTGTTTATGGTAGGTTTCTTCTACGCAATATATGTGGGTCTTTTTTTTCTTTTTTTAATCCACTCTGACAGTCTCTGTCTTTCGATTGGTTTATTTAGACTATTTTTTAAAAAACGTGTTTTTAGTGCTTGTCCTAGAGTTTTCAATATACATTTACCATCAATCTAATCCAACTTTAAACAACAGTGTATCATTTCATGGGTAGTTCAGGTACCTTATACTAGAGGATTTCTAATTCCTCTCTCCTGTTCCTTATAACATTGCTCTCATTTTATTTTTTCATATGCTATGATTACCCAATATGTTGTTGCTATTATTACTTTGAACAGTTATTTGTTAGCTCAGTTAATATGAAAATACAAGTTTTTATTTTATCATCATTTAATTCTTCTCTGGCCCTCTTCATGTAGATCTAAATTTCTGACATATATCATTTTCATTCAAAGGGCTTCCTTTAATATTTCTGCAAGGTAGATGTATTGGTGACAGATTTTGTATATTTTTATCTTCACTCTTAGAGGATAATTTCACTGGATATAGAATTATAGGTTGGTGTTTTTCTTTTTTCAACACTTTTAAATAAAATTATTTCATTCTACTCTTATTGATTGTATGGTTTCTGGTGAGAAGTCCAAAGTAATTCTTATCTATGTTCTTGTATATGTAAGGAATTTTTCCTACTGGTTTTGCTCAAGATTTTCTCTCTTTTGTTTTTCTGCAGTTTAAATGCCTTTGTATAGATTTTTTTTTGGTATTTATCCTGTTTGGTTTTCTTTGAGCTTCCTAGATTTGTGGTTTGGTATCTGTTATTAATTTTGGAAAATTTTCAGCCCTATTCAGATACATTTTTTTGCTCCTGACTCTCTTCTGTTATTGAAATTGTGCATGCATATAGCTTTTGTGATTTCCTCATAGTTCTTTGATACTTAGTTTTTCTTTAAAATTTTTTCCTTTTTATTTTGAGAACTTATGCTGATATACCTTCAAGCTCACTGCTGATTCTTTCCTTGGTACATTACCAGATGGGTAATTATCTGTCTTACATGTTGTCTACTTTTTCCATTAATGCCCTTAAGATATTAATCATAATTATTTTAAGTTCCCTATCTGATAGTTCCAAAATCTGTTTTATGTTCGAATCTGGTTCAAATGCCTGCTTTGTCTTGACTGTTTTTCCTTGCCTTTCAGCATGCTTTTTCAGATTGTTGTTGTTGTTGGAAGCCAGATAGGATGTATTGGGTGATAGGAGCTGGAGTAATTAGGCTTTTTAGTTTGAGGTTTTATGTTTGTCAGGTTAGAAGTTAGTCCGTTTAATGTTTGATGTAGCCCTAAGTACCAGAGATTTCATCTTTCTCTAGTGTCCTTGTTCTTGTCTCTTCCTGGTGTTTTTCTGAGGGATGGTCCCTAAGAACTTCTTCTAGAATTTGTTTTATAGCTCTTTTAGTTGTAATTTACTGTTGTTATACATTACCCCAGATATGGTGGCTAAGTGTAAGGGAGGAGAAGCATTCTCTAATCTTAATTTAAATACCTTTTTTTTTCTTTTTAATCTGGGTCCGAGTACCAGGACTCTTACTTTCTCAAGTATTTCTTAGCCTTTCTTTTTCTTCACTTACGTGAGAAAGGAAGGCTAGAGGGAGCTGGAGTTGGCTAATTGCCCTTTCCCAGGTAGGGTAAGGCTTTGGTAAAGTAGATGCCTTTTAGAAGGCTGCCTTCATTATGAAGAACACTCTGGGGCTATTTAAAAATGGTTGCTTTTCCCTTACTCTGTTTCATGTTCGGATTTTTCTCTCATCTTTTACTGGAAGTAAAACCCACAAAATACCCTTAAGAGTAATCTCCCAGGAGTTTATAACTCTTAACTCTTTAGTCTCCAAAAACTTGTCAAAATGACCTTTTAATTGTCCCAACTATTTATTGGCTCCAGTGGCTTTTGCTTCAGGTAAACTGATCTCAGCTGTGATTCTCTTTGCCTATGTCTCCAGATTACAGGATGGTGGTTTCTCTAATGATTTCAGCTCTTTGAGGGATCTAAGACATCCTTAGTTTTCAGTTTGTTTAGCTTTTATCTTGTTGTCTATGTGAGAGAGAGAGAGATGACTTGCAATCTCTTAGATTTTGGAGCTGAACCTGGAAGTCCTTTTTGTAAACTCCCTTTTAAAAAGCTATCCTTTTTAAAAGTAAGTTGGCTCATCTTAATTTTAAATTAATAGTAGTGGTGATAATGGACATCTTTGTCTTTGATTTTGGCAGAAATGCTTCTAGTGTTTAACTGCTAAATAAGGTGCTGGCTTTTGGTGTTATGTGTATATAACGTCAAAGATATATAATCGACTTTTAAATTGAGATCTTTTGTCCTAGTTAAGTGTTAAACTTTGTCAAATGTATTTTTGGGGACATGTATTGAAATGATTGACTCTTCTTTCTCTTTAGGTCTATTATTATAATAAGTTATTTTAATGAGGAGAATAACAATAAACCACCCTTGCATTTTTGGAATAGCCCATACTAGGTCTTGATTTTTTTTAATGCTGTAGGTTTTGATTTTCTAGAACTTTTGATAAGATTTTCATGAGTTTTTTTTTTTTTATATATCCGTGTAAATGAAATTGATGTAATTTTGTGTGTATTTCTATTAGCAGTCTTTTCAGGTTTGATATCAATGTTTATGCTAGCTTTATTAAAACATTTCTTTATCTTTTTTTCTATGTTGAATAGTTTAATATTAGAACTATATTATTTTTAAATGTTTTGATAGATTTTCTAACTGGGACCATCTGTACTTGATGTTTTTTGATGGTTGAGTTCTGATAACTTTCTCTTTTTCTTCTATGGAAATTTCTCTGTTCAGTCATTCTCTGTCTACTGGGGTCAGCAGGTACAATTTTTTTCCCCAGTAATAGATTTCATCTAAGTCTTCAAATTTATCCCTGTAGATTTGTGCAAAGTAGCTGTGTGATCCTTAAAATAGTCTCTACTTCAGTGTTATTAGTCTTTACCAGGTTTTTTTTTTTTAATGGTTATATTTCTGCTGCCTATTCCTTTTTCACTTAATTTTTTTCATATGTTTAAATTTTAGTTGCTCTAGTGTCTACATGAATTTTTGCTGTATGGTGGAGAACTGTAGTATCTAATATAACCACTAGACACATGTAGTAATTTAAAATGGATTTAAAATTAAATTAAAAAATCAGTTTATTGCACTAGCCACATTTTAAGTACTCAATAGCTACATGCATGTGTCTAGTGGCTATTGTATTGTAAAATTCCATTGGAAAGTGTCACATTGCTATTGGCATTGTTTTGTAGAAATTTTACAATTTGTTTTGTATTTCTCCTTTTACCCAAATATTTTTATAGAATTTTTTTTTTTTTTTTTTTTACTTTTTACATGGTAGGGTGTTTTTTGATTTTGAAATTCTATTTTGAATTTTTTTTTGTTAGTAGTATAGCATTAATGGGTATTGTAGACTGTGGTAACTTATTATAAAGTACTCTTCTTATTTTTAAGGCTCTGAATTTCATCATGTCTGAAATTTTCAATCATGCTTTATTATTATCTGCATTTGCCTGGTCTGTCTTTGTTAATCCTTTTTTTAATGTATAACTTCTGAAATCATTTTATTTTATTTATGTCTCATATCTGTCATAGAATTAGATTTTTGCCTTAACTAATCTTAAAAAATAAAGAAAATTTTTGTTTTAAGCTCATTTATGTTTATTGTTATATTTGATATTTACTTGAGTGTTTTGTGGCACATTTTATACACACACACACACACACAAATTTTTTCACTGTCTTTTCCTTATTAAAATACGTTTCTTTTGGCATTTAGGATGGCGTGTGTGTGTGTGTGCGTGTGTGTGTGTGTGTGTGGTATTTTTGTTTTTGTTTTGTTTTTTTGATTCTCTTCAATCACTATAGTCTCTTAGTGTAACACTCTTAAGTCTCCTTGAGGAAGTTAGCTAGGAACCTCTTTTACTTTTTCCTTCCTTCTCTCCCAGCATTTTAAGTGATGATCTTTTCCTTCTAGGAGTTAATATTTGTGAGACAGTTAATAAGTCTATTCTAACTTCCACTTATTCTTTCCATTCTTCACCTGTTTTTTTGATCTGTTTTTCCTCCATTGTTGCAGGACATTATTTACATATTGTTATGTCATCCTTATCTTCATGGTTGGTTTTAGTGCTGTAGTTAAATGTCTTTAGTTCAGATGAGCAGATTTTATCCTGAATATTTTCAAATCATTTCTTAGATATGTAAAGTTCTTTACTAGTTTCTCGGGAAGGGCTTAAAGAACTTTTTTACATGTTGTTAACTATCAGTGCTTTTAAATTTGAAGCACAGTTTGACTATTTGACTCTAAAGTCCTAGACTCACATTTTTTTTGTGCTTAAGTATCTTAAAATTTTATGTGTCATTACATTGGGGTATAAATCCTAGCCATTGTGAAGTTTTTTAACTGATTTTCTTTTTCTTGTAAGTGACTTGGTCTTTTTTCATGGATGCTTAAATAACTTTTAAAAAGTCTTTAAAGTCTAATAGTTTATACTGAGAATATTCTGGGTTGAATTTCCCTAATATACCCTGTATCCTTTCATTATATAGATTCAGATCTTATTTTAGGAAGATTCGCTTGCAGCATAGTTTGAAATACCTCTCTTTTTCCAATTATATATTTGTTGGATCACCGACTTACTGGTGCTTTCTTGTTTCTATTTTATTATTTTTACTCATAATCTTTATTCGGGAGCGCTTGTTTTGGCGGGTGAGGGATCTATTCCTTTTTGTGTTCTTTCTAATTTAGTCCTTGTTTCTGAAAACTATTTTCCCTCATTTGTGAGTCTCAATAGCTGTTTTTATTTTCTAGTCTTAATATTTCTGAGCTGTTGTAATTTTGATTTATTGTTGCTTGAAAACACTTCAGCTATTTTCTTAATTTCTTTTAGGTCATTTTGAAGTAATGTTCATTTTTTTGTGGCCACATTTTTCTCACATGTTTTTATTATGTCAGAATATTGTTTCACATTTAATATTTTTCTTACAATATCTTAGTGCGGGCTTTCATTTTAGTTTCTAGTGTTTAAACAAGTTCAGTTTTGTAGTAGTTCAGTTTCTAGTGTTTAAACAAGTTCAGTTTTCTGTAGGCAGAAGGAATGGATGGGCCAGTGTAGTTTATGAGCTCTGTGGCTCAAGGCCTCTCTCCTTTGTGAAATATTTTTAAAATTTGGACTTTTGAGACTTTTAAAGGCTTTTTGCCTTTATATCTGCGTTTTCATGTGTTTTGCTTTCTGAAGAGACACTTTTAAATGTATTTTGTTGTGGTTCTTTTTGGGTTCTCTTGCTTGGACCTCTGCCCTTCAAGAGTAAGAATTTTATCTCTCCTGGGGGTTGTCATTCTTTATGTTTTGCTTAATTTGTTTTTGTTTCCTGAAATTTTTCTCCAGGGTGGGTCTCTTCTAAAAATAAGGGAATACTTGTAGGATAGTTCTGAAATCCTCTTAGAGTTTATAGTCAGCATTTAAAAAAAAAGTTCTCAGACCCCCTTAGAGATTTCCTGCCTCTTTGCATTTACCTTATCTTAGGGCCAGTGAGGACATTATCTGACTTCACTTAGTTTTCAGATTTCCTTGGTCAGATTATTTTCTGTTGCCAAGATTTTGAACTTGTTGGTTCCTTTGTGAAGAATTGACTTTTCCTTCACTTTTACATGACTGCCTCCTTCTAATTAGCATTAGCATTTTTTCACAGTTTTTTAGTTTTTTAATTAGCATTTTTTCAGAGTTTTTAAATTTTTTGTGACTATCTCAAGAAAAAGGACTTCCCTGCCTTATCTCAGCCCCCTGTTTCTCTTATAGCACTTATCACAGTCTATTATTATCTTGTTTACAAGTCTATTTTTTTTTTCTGCTGCTTCTCATTTGAATGTTAGCAATACAAGTGGAGAACCTGTCGATTTTATATTCCACTGTATTCCCATAGCTTAGCACAATGTCTGGCACATAGGACTTGTCAAGTATTTGTTCAGTAAGTACTTTTTCAGTTTATGGTAGGGCACCTTCTCCACACTATGCTTCTTTGTGAAAATTAGGACATATTTGGAAGTGAGTCTAAATCTCTACAATATGTATAAATATAAGTGATTTTTGGCAACGCTCTACAGCCAGGGATATTCAAAATTGATTTGATTTCTGTTTTGCATTTTGAATTACAAGTTTTTATTGTATACTTTTTTATGTCTCCTAAATTTTGTGCTATATACATTTATTATTTATTAAAAAGTAGATCTTAATCCTCTTAGTTACCAAGAGGTAACACCCTAGCAGAGTGTTCACACGTATGCAACTCTATTATAATCAATGGACTGTGTATTGTTACTGACTGCAGTGTTGGATGAATATACGTGGCACTTCAGTGAAGAATTGTATGAAGAGTTTTCATAGAATTGTAGAACGTTAGCATGGCCTCATGAATGGTGTTTCATAGTGTGGTGCAGTGCAGCTCCCCAGACTACAGTCAGAAGAAACTGGAGTCCAAGGAATTCACTTTTCCCTTTACCCTGCAGATAAAGGAGTTAAAAGCCTGAAGAGATTATATGATTTGCTTACAAGTTATCCACTAAATTAGTGGCCAAGCTCCATGGTCTTATTTTTCTAGTCAAAGTTTATTTCTTCTAGATCCATTTTATCACATCATTTTTAAAAATGTAGAGGTTTTAGTAGGGTATTTGTAAACTACAAAACAGGAAATATTTCAGAGTTGACTCCTACACTCATTTCAATATTCCGATTGACTTTTTTACATCAAAATTAGAGGAAGCTTTTGAATATACAAACTCTCAATATAAAATTGACTGGGTTTTACTGATAATATCTTGAGCATTGATTAGCCTGAAAAAAATGTTAAATGCTCTTATTTTTTTTTGCCTAAGTGCTGCTTTTTGTATTTAAGTATTAAGAATAGCAGTTTACAGTGTATTCACAAGTAAGCTTAGGGTTTGAGCATATTTAATAAAAAAGGGATTTTTAATTTGCTGACTCGAACCTAAAATGTCCCCTAAATTATTTTCTTATAATGAATTTTAGTAGTTTGTTTCTGACATTTAATTGGTAGTATGTATATATAAGTATAGTACATTTAAAAATATGCCAAATGGACACATATAACTTGGAAGAAGTTAACACTGTATTCCATATTTCAGTTGCCCATGTGTTTCACTGTCCATTTTTATAGTCCTAATAGGAGAATTTAATTATTTACAGCCTTGCCTTTGTAGTCTGTGTCTAAGATACGTTACAATGCTTATTTTTATTACCTTTAGTTTTCATCCTGAATTGGTAGGAATGAACGAGTATATTTTAAAATTAACCCTGATGAAAATATGAAGCCATTTTGGTCCTCAACCCATCTCCCTTACCAATTCTTGACCAGTTCTCACTTATTAGTTGCATTTTGCATTTTAAATATATTTCAAAATGGTAGATATTTAACTTAACCTTAGTAGATCAGTCTTCTTTATTATTGAATCATATAATTTTGGTACTGAATTGTGACTTCTATAACTTTTTTCTTTGCTTGTCATTTATTTTTTTCAGACAATAATGAAAATTTTTAAATTAGTCATAGAGTACCTAGAAGTGCGTTGTGGTCACATTCTTTTTGTTGCCCAAAACAGAAACTCCTGGCAGCTGAAACTGAAATGCCATCAGTTCTGTTCTCTGTTGTTCCCTGGAGTCTCTTCCATTTTATGTTTGCTACATTCTTATTCTTTTCTTATATTTCTTATTCTTAATCCATAAATCTTTTCTCTGTTTTATTAGTTCTGTTTACTTATACATTTTTCTTTCTTATAATTTTATTTTCATACTGGCTCATCACATTGCCTGTCATAGGTCACCAGCCAGCCTAGGTTAGTTGTTGTTGAGACAATTGTAAGGAAAAGTCACAGATAGCAAAAACATCACTGCCTATGATTGCTAAACAGCAGAGACTGGGGATTGGATATTTCTCCTTTTAGAAACCAGTGATAATGAACTGGTATTGTGATTGACATATGTAGTATGAGAGGTTACTGTCTCTTGCTTAGTCCTGAGAATTAGAAGGAAAAGCTGTACTATTACCGGAGAGTGGGGATCTTATCCCTTCGCGTTGTCCAGGTTCTTGATGTCTCAAACAAAGAACTGGGCAAGACACCGAAATACAGTAGAAAATAAAAGTTTTATTAGAAGGGAAAGTGCACTTCCAGTAGTAGAAGTGGGCCTGAGCAAGAGAAGCGTGGCTCAAAAGGCCTGGTAACAAAGCCTTCGGGGTTTTTATTCCTTTTTGCTGTGGGTGGTGACTTTTCTTACAGGAGTGGGCTTCCTTGATTGACAGCTAAGATTGACAGGACTCAATGATTCATCATTTTGCTTTCTGTGCATGTTTGTTCCCAGAATTCAGTCTGTTATAATGATATTAATGAACTTCCAGGCATATGCATCAAATTATAATGATGGTATAATGAGGCTCAGGTGAGTTGAAGGTCCTTGGGGGGGTCTTCATTGTGTAGGTGCGAGTGATTGACTTAAACTGGTACCTAATTCTCTGCTTACTGGTTTCTGTGAGTTAAAAAATGCCTTCTGGCTTGCTTAATTGTGGGCGGATTAGGGCGGACCCCTTCTAGGATAGGATGACCTCAGTGTCTTTGCAGGCAGACCTGAAACCCCCTAACTTTCCTAACCTAACCTTTTTCTAAGAGCCATGAACCCACTTATTATTAGTATGGATGTTGAGGGACGGGTGGTCTGCTGAAGTACCACGTCAGTCCCTAAACAAGGAAAAGATGAGATAAGCTTATTATTTACATCATATATCTGTTAAGTTCTATTATTGATTTGCCTATTAAGTGAATAAAGGAAAACAGGCTTGGTTAATATATTTCTTAAAGAGAAAAAAAAAAGACCTTGGCCTAAAGTCCCCTCCCCTCTCAGACTCTAAGGGCCCTGTCTGACTTAACACTATTTCTGCTAACAATGGGCCAATGACCTTTATCAATAGCCAGAGGATCTGACTCACCAGTTTGGGGCAGTTATCAGGATTTGCGAGAGAGAGCCTTTTTCCCTAAGAAAGGAGGAAAGAAAACTTAACTAGGTTTACTAAAAAGATTAACTCTGCAAGAGATGTCCCATTTCATTTCCTGCTAAAAGATTAAGAATTTTACAAGTGATGTCTCAATACCGGTAGTGATGGTGGGGTTTATAGGTCTTTGAGAAGTATACGAAGAAGGATATAAAAAAGAACAACTGCTTTAGAATGCTACTATAGTAGCTCTGTTACTGTTGTTGAAGGGCTGATGGTAATAGTCAGTGCCCTAAACTAGTTTCTTATATGTCTTGTGAGAGAATGGAAATGGATTGAGGGAGGAAACATCTGGGAGGGAGAGTTAAAGACTATCTACTTAAGCTTTGGGAGGTGATCTGTAACTTAAAAATTTTAAGAGGCAATAAGCTTTTATTAATTGTTGCTTCTCCGTCACCTCTTAGATCTTTAAAAAGGAGGAAAAGAGCCTGCTTTGATCATCTAACGATAATGTCAGTTTACTATAAATACAGAAAGTGGGTTGTTTCAGTTTCTTCTTATATTTACTGTGATTTTCGCTTTATTTTTATTTTTGTTTAATTCATTAAACTTACCATCTTGGTTTGAACAGTTATTATATAATTATTATTTTCACCCAGTTAATACTTTTTGCTTTAAATTATCCCCTAATTTTACAAAATTTGCTTCTGCCTAATATGTCTTCTATCTGTCATGAGTTATGCAGATAGCAGTGTTTCTACTATCCACATATATATATGTGGCTGTAATAGATGGTTAGTGTTAATATTGTCACTTTGTTTTAAATGTTCTGTTTTTAATGTTTCTTTTTATTTTCTGCTTTATGCTATATGCTCTTTTTTTTTTTGGTATTCTGCCTCAAATAATTTAGCAGGTATGAAATATGTTTTTATTTTAATCTGGTTTAATTATAAACTTTAAATGGTATTCTTAAATCTCTTGTTACCACGTTCAGAAAAATTATTCCTAGGAGCTATGAAAATGGTAGAATTAGCTCACTTACATGTCATCTGATTTCTCCATGCTCAAATTTATTATACTTTATGATTTTTGTGGTCCTACAGCTATAATATATTAGGTTTTCTTTCATGATTTGTAACATTTTCATCAGAGTGATTTTTTTAATCCTAGTTTTTTAGCTTTAGCTTTTAACCATATTGCAATCTTGTCGTATAGAATTCTTTATTCAGTTTTATAATTCTTTAGAAAACACCTTTTATCTCATTGTGAAAGTAATGTGTGTTAACTTTAGAAAATTTGAAAAGTACAAAAAAGCACAATAAAGGAAAAAGTCACTGTAATCTCACCATTGAGAGCTACATTAACAATTTAAGATGTGATCTTTGTCTTTTCTCTCCCTGCGTCAACATTATCTATAGCACTTGATTCATCATATATATACTGTAAACTACTTTTTTCCTTTCACTTAACTATGTAGTGAACATTTTCCAATGATATTAAAATTAAAGTCAGGCTGTAGAATACATCATGATTGCAAGGTGTTCTGTAACATATGTATGTCAGAATTTGTTTAATGGATCCCCTATTATTAGACAGTTTACTGTTATAATTCTCCAGTTATTAACAGTTTACTGTTATAATTCTCCTGTCATGAATATAAATATTTTACATCTCTCGGGTTATTTTTTAGGTTAAGTTCCAAGAAGTGGGATAATTCTGAGGCTGTATAGTATATTGTGTTGATTAAGAGCATTGGCTTTGGAATCAGATTGCCTTGGGTTCAAATCCTTCTTAGGTGTATATATTTAGGCAAACTAATTTATCCCAGTTTCTTAATCTGTACATTGAAGGTAATGGTTTATATATGGAAAGCACTTAGAACAGTGTTCGGAATGTCATAAAAGCTCAGAAATGAAATGTTAGATGCTAGCATCATCATTGTTGTCATTATGGTTGTCATCATCATTTTTATTTAAAGGATATGCACATTTGAAATGTTTTTGATATGTATTATATTAAAATTATCTCCTGAAAAGTTATATCAATTTGCATTATTACCAGCAAAATATGAAAGGACCATTTACCAGCTCTAGCCAACAACTGAGGTTATAATTAAGATTCCATTCAAGATATCATTACAATTGACCTTTGAACAGTGTGGAGGTTGGGACTTAATGTAGTTAAAAATCTGCATGTAACTTGACTCACCCAAAATTTACCTGTTAATAGCCTACTGTTGACTGGAAGCCTTACCATTAACCTAAACAGTCGATTAACGCATATTTTGTATGTTACATGTATTATATACTGTATTCTTACAATAAAGTAAGCTAGAGAAAACATTATTAAGAAAATAATAAAGAAGGAAAATACATTTACAGTACTGTATATATTATTGAAAAAATTCATGTCTAAGTCGATCCACACAATTCAAACTCATGTTGTTCAAGGATCAACTGTACTTTTAGTTAACCATGTTTTCTTACTCTCTTCTGGTCTGTAACAGTTTTTCAGTCTTTTCTTGCTTTAATTTATATTGAGAATTTTGAGGAATATGTGTCATATATTTTGTGGAATATTTCTCAATTTGAGTTTGATATTTTTCTGATGGTTAGACTGGGGTTATTTATATCAGTATGGACTCGTGAATATTTATTTTATACTTTGGGTCATAATCCAATATTACATTATTTATTTTGTTGTTTAAATTGTTTCATCTTTGGCTATTTAGTCTTTCATTGTTTCATATTGGTTCCTCTATGTTCCTTTTGATATGCCCCAATTTTTTTTTTTTTTTTGGAAAAACTACATGTTACTTCAGGCTTACCTTCTGAATTCCCTACTCTGATCCTAGAATCAGCCACTTTCCCAAGAATCTTTGTTTACTTTTATTGGATGATGGTATGTAAAAACCAAGATCTGGGAGTGCTCATTGCTACTGAGATGTCACAGCTTCTAGTCTCTCTTACTGAACAGAATTACTACTGAATCTATGTATATAGATATTGAGGTAAACATGAGTTCACACTGATATCTCTGACTCTAATCCAATAGCACTAGGTTAATTCTAACCTCCCACCCCTTCCTTTTCTGTAACTTTTTACACCAAAGTTAGAAGCCATCTACCATCTGTTTATTTATTTGTTCAAGCTGAGTATACATGTGAAGTGTTTAGAATTAACTCATATTCCTCTGAAAGACAACTTTACCCAATAAAGTACAGTTTTATGTATGATTCCATTTGTCTTTAGCCTTACAGTTTCCAGTGAAAGCACGGTCTTCCAGAGTTACTTATATCAGTTTCTTTTTCCACCCACAGTTCTGCATCTGATGCTGGGTTTAAAAGACTTTCTTGGTCCAGGGATTGATTAATTACATTGTACTATTACATGTTACATATATACATATTTAACATGTAATAGTACAATGTAATTGTATCTAATAACCTCATAATAATTTTAGTATCTGGTAGATATTTCTCTTTTTGCATATTTGTGTTCACTTATCTTTTAATTAATTTCTACACTTTTTCTTTATTTCAGGAATATTTTAGTGGATAAACCAAATGACCAATCTTCCAGGTGGTCTTCAGAGAGCAACTATCCTCCCCAGGTAAGATTATGTGTAGCTCCTGATATCATTGTGAAGTCAGAATTTAAATAGGCAATTAATTAATCTGGAATTCATTAATAGTTTATTCAGTCTTTGAAATTGTGAGCTAAATTTTTATGTCCTCTCTTTTTGTTTAAATTTTGGAACATCTTTTATATAGATAAATGCAATGCGGCGTTTGATGAAACAGACTTTCCGCTTATGTCTATCAGAACATTTAAAATCATATTTCAATTTTTTCTGGATTACTAATGATGTAAAACTAAGTTTCTTGATACCTTTCGAGGAAAATATTAGCTAAAAAGAGAACTAGTTTTAAGTGCTGTTACTGCACTAATTGATTGTATGGTGTTTCGGTACACATGTAAAGAGTTTCTTTAGGGTGTATACCTTATAGGAGAATTGCTATATCATAAGGTATGTGTATGTTTAACTTTTATCAGGTAATGTAAAACTGTTTTACAAAATGGCTATATAATCTCTCACTGGCAGTATGTGAAAGTTGCTATGCATTGTATTCTTCCAGAACATCACTTCCTGTGGCTCTTGTTTAGATTTTGCCAGTCTGGTGGATCTTTCATTGTAACTCACAGTTAGATTTCTGCGAGCCTCTGGTCACTACATTTTCATCAGCCAATCAGTACATAACCTTACTTTATATGTGTTTCTGTTTAAAGATATCTTATTTTTCATACATACATAGATATTGTTTATTCATTAGCATTGGACTCACAGCCAACAGCACTATAACGCATGCCTCAATGTAGCTTATCTAACATATTTTTTCTGTAAGGCACATGACAGCCTTCTTGTGTTTAGAAACATTAGACAGCAGTTCAGCACTATATTTGGGGATTGATTTAGACAGCAAAATTGCCAACAACGCACAAAAATATAAAAAATGAGGCATTAAATAGACCATGAAAAGGAAGCTTGTTTATAGTCTGAGAGCTAAAACAAGAAGGTATGGTGTCTCTTGTTTGACCTCAGCTGGGAGAGTGTACATCTGGAGACTCAAATTTTTTGCTGCTCTGCTCATATCTGGGAATAACTGTAAAAGTGCTCTGAGTATTGATTTTGGTGTTACAAATAAATTTTAGTAGGCGAATTCACAAATAGAGAATCCATAATGAGGAACTACTGTACTGTAACTAGCAATTCATTTACCATATCTTAAACAGGTCTTAGAATCAGAAAGAAAGGCAAAGAGGACTCTGAAAAATTAAAATTAGCGTGATGAAATTTTAGGTCCTGACAGGATTCAGCAACTGGAAGCAACTGTGCATGGGGGCATAGCTGTAAAAGATATGCATGTTAACAGCAAGCTGACAACTGACAAAGTGTCATGAGGGAGAAGACAAGAAAAATCTAAATAACGAACAAAAACAGAAGTATAACATTTAAGAGGTTGTTAGTGAATATAGAATATAAATAATATTCTATATTTCAGTAGCCTCTAGGATAGTGTTATTCAGTAAACTTTCTGCAGAGATGAAAATATTCTATAACGGCTCTGTATAATATGGTAGCTGCTAGCTACAGGTGGCTGGCTATTGAGCTCTTGAAATGAAGCTAGTGCAGCTGAGGAAAGCAATTTTTAATTTTATTAAATTTTAATTAGTTTAGATTAGATAGCCCCAGGTGGCTAGTGGCTATGTATTAGATTGCACAGAGCTAAGGCATCACTGTTATTAGGGTATACTGTTTGATGCTCACAGTGCTTTACTCTGTCAGTAAGAAATTTTAATTATGTCTGTTATGCAGCTTAAGCAGGTAAGGAAGTTAATGGTACAGGTTATCTAGAAGAGGGTGGAAATCAAACTCAAAGCTTCTTAGCTACTCCTGTCTTTTCCCAGAATGAGGGCTATATGTGTATGCATGGGTGCTAGGATATATAGCATGTTTTGAGAATGGCTCCCAAAGTGAATAAACCCTAAACATGTCTCTTTAAAGCTCATGTTCATATATGGGCGGGATAAGTAGAAACACAAATATTTTTCTTTTAATATGTATTATTTTTTTAAATGGCTACTAAATTGTCAGGACATAAATACTTATTAAGTTTTTTGGACCTAACCACTTAATAAACAGAACTGTTAATGTTTCTTTTGGCTTTGGATGCTGTCCTAGTTATTTATTGCTGTGTAACAAATTATCCCCAAACCTAGCACTTAAAAACAACAAGCCTTTATTATTTCATACCGTTACTGAGAGTCAGGAATCTGAGAGTGGCTTAGCTGTGTGGTTCTGGCTCAGGAAAACAAAAGACTCATGTGCAGGGGAATGCTAGAATATATTTTTCATGGAATATTATCAACCATTTAAAACATTTTTATTTTTTAATTTTTTTTTAGGCGAGGCAACCCTTGGTTGACCTCACAGATTGCAAGGACCTTGTCAGTTTACAATCCCTTATTTTTTATTTTTTACGTCTACAGCATGTGGTCTTCCTAGGTCGTCTCCCGTCTAAGTACTAACCAGGTCTGACCCTGCTTAGCTTCTGAAATATTATCAGCCATTTAAACAAAATGAACTGACTTTATACCAGTTGACTTAGAGGAATTTCCACTGTAAAATGAGAAAAATAAGATACAGAGAAGCGTCTGTAATAAGATTCAACTGTTACCTGAATAATGACTCACTCTCTTTCACCAATATTTGTGTATGTACTTATGTATATTTGTATTTGATACAAAGGAGCCCCCCAAAAAGATAGGAAAGGATACATATCTGATTGTTGGCATTGGTTATTTAAGAAAAGAGGGAATGAAGAAAACAAAAAAACAAAACATTTATTTAAAAAAGTTACTACCATTAAAAAACAACATATATGATATTCTACATATGTAAAGTTAGATATCTGTGTGAATGTGTGTCTTGAGAGTTAGGTTGAATTATTATGAAAATGGTGGTGGAATTCAGGTGATTTTTAATTTCTTTTAAATTGTACTCTTATACTTTTATCTCTTTTTTTGATTATCATTTTAAATTATTGATAATTTGTATAAACAGAAAAAGATTACAACCATTTTCATTGTGATGGGGAGCAAATATTTTGAGACCTAATAAGAAAAGATTGCTGTTAATTCTGAATCATCTGTACTGGTAGAGAGTAAATGCAGCATGAGTGAAACCCCATAAATACTTTAAGATAGTAATTTTACCATTCTCCCTCATCAGATATGTTTTATAGGAGTTAACAATTCTTCCATAGAAAACATGTCTTTCAAAGTGACTGGCAAATACCTTAGAATTGGTTAACACGTATGGGCAGTTACAGATGTCTTAATAATTGCTTTAAGAAAGATTAGATCATAACTCTTTTTATAAGTTCCTTCTGAGGTAGTTTAAGTAAAAGTATGATATTAGGTAATATTCTTTGCTTTCTGGGGTTAGAGAGGACAGTTAACGTTGTTTTACAAACAGCAAGCATTTTGTTTTTGTATAATCTAAACAGGTCAAAGAAGCTTTAGTGATTATGTAATACTGCTGGGATGTGTGGGGGTGGGTATGAGTTAGCTTTTGTAATACACTCAGGTTATTCTTTCTCTGATGAGCCATATAATAATATTATAGGAGTAAGAGTTACTTGCAAAGTGAGTAAGGAAATAGAAAATATATGCATTTCAATGTAATTTTTTTTCTGTGGAACCAGTATATCAGTAAATTTATGAAGTTTCTTTATAGTATTTTGTCTGGGTTTATGAAAAGAGCATTGTATATATTGTGTAATACATTTTTGATTAACATAATTCACATACAGTGAAATGCATGAAACTTAAGTGTATAGTGTCCATTTTGAAAAATGTATACACAAATATAATTCACACCCCTATCAAGATAGGAAAAAAAAAATGTTTCCATTATCTCAGAAAGATCTTTTCTGTCCCTTAACAGTGAATCCTTAACTCTCACACCTTCCACCCAGAGGCAAACACCGTTTGGATTTCTTATGCTATAGATTAGTTTTGCCAGTTCTAATATTTAATATAGGTGGAGTCATGGAGTATATATGTACTTTTTTTGTATGTAGCTTTTTATGCTTAGAATGGTTTTGATGTTTATCCATGTTGTTGTGTATGTCAATATGCCATTTCTTTTTGTTATAGACTACAATTCTGGTTTGTGGATATGCCACAGTTTGTTTATCCATGCTCCTGCTTATGGATTTGCAGTTTTAGTTTTTGGTGATTATGAATAAAGCTTATATAAACATTCTCTTACAAGATTTTAAAAATAATACATATTTTAGATTTTGGTTAAATATCTAGAGGTAGAATTGCTGTATCGTAAGGTAGAGATATATTTATATGAAATTAACAGACTAGTTGCTTGACCAGCAGCTTCACCAACATTTGGTGTTGACACACATTTTAATGTAGTGATTATTGTTGGTATATGATGGTTTTATTTATAATTCCCTGATGCCTAATGATATTAAGCACCTTTTTCCACTTGCTTTTTGGCCTTTCATTTATCTTTTTTGTGAATTCTTTTACTTGTTTTTCAAAAAATGAGATGTTTCCTTTGTTATTACTGAGTTATAGAAGTTGTTTATAGACCAGATATAAATTCTTATTAGTTATGTATTTCAGATGTTTTCTCCTGGTCTGTGGCTTGCTTATTTATTTCTTAACACTAACCTTTATTATTTTTTAAAAGTTATTAAGGTGTAATTGACATATAATAAACTTCACCTCAGTGTACAAATTGATGTTTTGATATATGTGTACACCCTTGAAAATACAACTACTCTTAAAATACCGAACATATCTTTTACTTCAAAAGTTTCCCATGTCTTTTAATCTCTCCCACCCACCTGTATCCTCCATCTCTAGGCAGCCACTGTTCATTCACTATAGATTCATTTGAAAAATCTAGGAATTTATATAAATGGAGAAATACAGTATGAATTTTTTCTCTGACTTATTTCACTCAAAATGATTATTTTAAGATTCATTCATGTTGTGGTTTGCATCAATAATTCATACATTTTTGGTGCTTAGCTGAATTTCTTATATAGACATATCAGTTTGTTTATCCATAAAATGTAAGGAACTTAATAACAAAGGAAAAATAAAATATGGGCAGAGAACATGAAGAGAGACGTTTCTCCTAAGAAGACATTCCTCTATTTGTATAATGACCAACAGACATATGAAACAATGCTTAGCATCACTAATCATCAGGGCAATGCAAACTAAAACCACAATGAAATACCACCTCACCCTGGTTACAATAGCTATTATCAAAAAGTCAACAAATAAACAAGTGTTGGTGAGGATATGGGAAACCTCGTGCACTGTTGGTGAGACTGCAGTTTGGTGTAGCCACTATGGAAAAGTATGATGATTCCTTGGAAAATTTAAAAAAATAGAACTACCATATGACCCAGCAATTCCCCTTTTGGGTATTTATCCAACAAAAACACTAATCTGAAAAGATATGTGCACTCCTATGTTCATTGTAGCATTATTTATAGTAGCCAAGATATAGATGTAACCTAGGTAACTGTCAATAGATGAATGGATAAGGAAAGTGTGGTGTGTATGTATATACAATGGAATATTACTTAGCAATAAAAAAGAATGAAATACTGTCATTTGCAACAACGTGGATGGACCTACTGTGCTAAATGAAATAAGTCACAGAGAGAAAGACATACTACATGATTTCACTTATATGTGGAATTTTTTTAAAAAGATCAAAACAAATGAACAAGACAAAACAAAAACAGACTCATAGAAACAAACTGATGGTTGCCAGAGGGTAGGAGGGCGGAGGGATGGGTGAAAAAGGTGAAGAGGAATATAATCACAATAGGGTGATAACTTTGCACAGTGACAGATGGCTATTAGATTTAGTGTGGTGATCACATTGTAAGATACATAAATGTCAAATCACTATGTTGTACACCTGAAACTAATGTAGTAATGTATGCCAACTATACTTTAATAATAAAAAAGAAATTTTAATAGCTACTTAGAGTGTAAAATATAAACAGTATATAAACCTAAACAGTTGTTATCATGTAGTGGTTAAAGCTTTGGCTTTGGGGTCGGTGAATTGGAAATTCTTTTAATAAGAGAAGGTCTTATTACAGTGAGTTAAACAAATACTCCCCCCGCCATTCACACGCACACAATTATAGAGTTAGGCAGCTGCTGGTGAAAGTTGAGTGGCTCACACAGGGCTCTCTCTGAGATTCTCCTGATCTTTTTCTTTATTGTTGCATAGTGGTTGTTGCAGCTGTAACTCTTCAAATAGAGAGATGGCATTTGTTTCAGAAAGCGAAACTTATCCCACAGCAAACTTCTGCTTACATTTCATTGACCAGAATTTTGTCATATGTCTACCCTTGTCTAGAAGGTGGCTGGGAAGAACTGGGTTGAAAATGGAGGTTGGGTCACCCAACTAACAGTGTCAACCACAGTCAGATTGATGGATTTTTAATCTAAGCTCTTTCATTTATTAGCTCTGTAACTATAGTCAAGTTATTTAGCCTTCCCAAGCCAGAATTTCTTTATCTATAAAATGAGGATGAAGAGGATAATTATTGTTATTAAAATACTACTCCTGTTCCTCATACTAAAATGAGATAATGCATGTAAAAATCAGAGCAATGTGCCATGAGTTACTGCTCACAAAATATTAGCTCTGATTATATTGTCATCATATTTCATGTCACCACCAGCTACATTCTTTTATTTTGAGATAAAATTCAAATAATGTAAAATTAATCATTTTAAAGTATACAGTTCTGTGGCGTTTAGTACATTCATGGTGTTGTGCAACTATCACTTATGTCTAGTTCCAGAATATTTTCATCACCCCATAAGGAAACCTGGTGTCAGTTAAGCACTCTCTCCTTTTCCTCTTAACCCAGCTCCTGTCAACTACTAATCTTTCTGCCTCTGTGGATTTACCTGTTCTGAATATTTAATGTAAATGGAATCAATCATACAGTGTATGACCTTTCGTGTTTGACTTCTTTCACTTAGCGTACTTTTGAGGTTCATCCACGTTGTAGCTTGCATTAGTACTCTATTCCTTTTTATGCCTGAATAATAGAAATACTCCCTTTTTGTTCATCCATTCATCAGTTGATGGACATTTATGTTGTTTCCACCTTCTGGCTATTACGAATACTGCTGCTCTGAACAATATGTACAAGTGTTTGTTTGAATACTTTTTTCACTTCTTATATACCTAGGAATAGAACTTCTGGGTCCTGTAGTAATTCTGTATTTAACTTTTTGAGGAACCACCAAACTCTGTTCTCTGTTGTCTACTCTATTTAAAATTGCCACCAGCAATGTATGAGAGTTGATTTCTCCACCAGCTCACCAACACTTATTATTTTATTTTTTTGATTATAGCCATCCTAGTGGGTGTGAAGTTTATTTCATTGTGGTTTTGATTTATGTTTCCTTGATGACTAATGATGAACATACCTATATGCGCCCATTGGCACTCTGTTTTACCTTCTTTGGTGAAAGGGCTGTGGAGGTCCTTTGCCCATTTTTAAATTAGGTCATCTTGTATGTTGTTGAGTTGTAAGAATTATTTATATATTCTAGATTTTAAACCCTTATCAGATATATCATTTGTAAATCTTTTCTCCCTTTCTATAGGTTGTTTTTCACTTTCTTGATTGTCCTTTGATGCACAAAACTTTAATTTTGATACAATCCAATTTTTATATTTTGTTGCTTGTACTTTTGGTATTGTATCTGAGAATTCATTGCCAAATCTAAAGGCAGGAAGGTTTACTCCTATGTTCATCTGAGAGTTTTATAGTTTTAGTTCTTATATTTAGGTCTTTGATCTTAAAGAATTGATTTTGGACTAATTTTGAGCCATTTTAATTTTTCTGTATGTTATGAAGCAGGACCACCAACTTAATTTTATCACCTGTATTACTATTATGAAGCATGAAGTCACTCTTAACAAAACATCTGAATCATTTTTTCTGAACAGCTTTTTCTCATGTATTCAGTCAGTGGTAGTTTCCTTCTTAATTTTTATAATTGAAAACTGTCTGCATAATGTAAACTATATTCCCTAATTAACCGATCCCATTTTATCCTGTGTATAATAGGAAAACTTGAGCTACATCAGACATACCTATAGTAGGTCTGGGTTTTTTAATTTATAAATTTGGCAGGGGTGATTAGTAAATCTGTTTCTAGATTTAAAATTTTATCGTTGATTTTAACTGTGAATTTGCTATTGAAGTATAGTTGATGAGAATGTAATTGTTACTTTTGCATTCTAATCTTGTTTTATTATTTATTATCTTGTTTTATTTAATTATTAATAGTCTGTTATATCTTTTATCGAATGTCATGCCTTGATTATAAGTTATCTCACTAGTTCTTTTTTCCTCCTTCATCTACAGTGTTCAAGATGAACACTGTATTATTATAGCCTGTATAAGGCTATTGAGTACTATTCTTTATCATTAAAAAAAAAAATCTGCCAGTGCAAGATAGACAGGATAGACCTTATATATTCTTCTGTTAGCTGTCCAAAAATTTAACTTTTAAAGTTGTCTAATTATTTGTTTCACATGGAGGAGGATATAATTTGGTTGTTCGTTTTTTAGTACTTGATTCTGAAGCTTGAAAGGCCTGCTATAGTCCAGAATATCACATTTGGAAAATATGAGAAAACTCATGTCTGCAACTTGAAGAAATTTAAAGTCTTTGGTGGAATGAATGAAGAAAATATGACAGAGCTATTGTCCAGGTGAGTTATAATTATGGGGCAGAAAGAGTTGTCTTCTAAAAAAGTTACAGTCTTAGTTTAGTCTCTTTGTAGCTAAATCTGAATGGTTTGATTTTTCTTTCAAGGGAGAAAAGAATATTTCCACTATCCTATTTCTATTGCCTTATTTTAATATTGTCTCTTGAGTTAGCTTTTTTTTAACCACCAGATACTAGTTAATATTGTTACTAAACAAGAAAGAAGAAAAATTTTGAGTTTTTTTTTACTTCTTATTTTTCAGTTTTGTGTTTGAACTATTAATGATTCAGAAATACTTTCAACTTTAACCAGAATCTTTGCTATAAAAATATAGATTCTATCCAAAATATTAAGATTGATTGCCCTCATCCAGAACTAATATTCTAGAAATTTACTGTAAATTAGAGACTGAAAAGAGAAAAAGTATGTGACTGTACCTAGCACTGTGCCTACCACTTGGAAGGAGCTAGGTACATTTGAATTTTAATAGCGTAGACCACCAGGAATGAAAGTGTTCATTTACCCTCTAGGTAATGAAAAATCAGATAACCAATGGAATGGCCAAATAAAGCCATGGAGTTTTAGACTATATTCGTGACGCGTTATGTCTTATTAACACATACTTTATACAAGCAATTATTACATTTATACTGTATTAGATTTAAGTCATGAAAGTGTTTCAGGACATAAAGCAGCTTAAAGATAAGAGATCTTCTAAATATTTGCATCAGTATTGGTTTAAGTAGAGAGTTGTTATGGGTTTATTTCTATTTAGGATAAAGTGGATGTTATTAAACCAACAGAGTAAGGTTGTCTTTGAAAATTTGTTGAGCTATAAAAAGAACATTGGCAACTTAATCATACTTAAATAACAATTTTTTAACAAATTCAAACTTTTGACTCTGGTTAAGTTGTAAGTTGTGTGTGAATTGTTTTTGATTTTTTTCTTACTGCTTGAATGTTTTTTGTTATATTCAGTTATACATTAAGGACACTAGATCATCACATGTTTCCATTCCTTAATAGTGAACATTTTTTATTAGCCTTCTAATAATTAAAATACAGTAATAATGCAGTTGATGTGGATGTATACATTTTGACCAGTATTCTCATGTTCAGTGACTTCGTTACATTGTCTTGGTCATTTATTTTGAGCATTGGTTTAACTTTAAAATCTGAGTATGGTATTAATCTGTGTTTTAATGTGTTTATTGAATTATGAAATCAGATTTGATAACCTTATTTTTTTTTTACAGTGGCTTAAAGAATGATTATAACAAAGAAACATTCACCTTAAAGCATAAAATTGATGAACAGATGTTTCCTTGTCGATTCATTAAAATAGGTAAGATTTTTAGCATTGTGGAAAAGAAATAATTTTTTTTTTATAACATCAATTAGGAAACTACAGCCTATGGGCTGAATCCTGCAGGCACCTTTTTTTTTTTAATAAAAAATTTATGGAAACACTGCCACACAGGTTGTTTGTGTAATGTTGATGTCTCCTTTTTTACTAAAAAGGCAAAGTTGAGTGGTTGCAAGAGACCATGTAGCCCGCAAAGCCCAAAATATTTACTATTTGGACGTTTGTAGAAAAAGTTTTCTGACCTGTGCTTCATAAATCTATAGCTAAGTGACAGTTATTTTAAGTGGAATCTTTTACAAATATTTTCTCATTTGAAAGTTTCTTAAAAGATTTTATGAGATGAAATAGTGATTTGATTGCCTTAATTGTTTTATGGAAGGTTTATCAGTCTTTCTAAAGCTACAACATTTTAAAATCAAATACCCATGAATTCCTTAAGGCAGTGTATTATGGTAATTTTCTGTTCTCTTCCTTTTGGTGAAATGTTGGTCAAACATATAAAACTAATTTCATGACCTTAAGTAATAAGTTGCAAAGTAATGTTTGAAAAATACTATACTACCTAAGGCATGTATTTGTTTACCAAGTGTTTTAGCTTAAGAAAGTATTTGTAATGCCTCCTCAAAATTAGTGTGTTTAGAGTTATTTTGGCTTCTTTTAAATATTTAATATTTAGAAGGTAAAATTTATTATTTAGAAAGTTAAGGACTCAGATCTTTTAATTTCCATCTATATTGCATACCTTTGAAAATATTATGTTAAAATTGGGGTTAAAGTAAGTCAGGTCCCTTAAAGAATAATAATAAAAGCCAGAATCCCATGTTTTGATGTGAGAGAAAAATTCCTCTTTTGGAACAAGCAGTATACTTCATACAGTGTTATTCTATCAAGAGTTGGCCTGTTCATTTTAAGTCAGTTCCTTTGGGCAAAAATAGTATGTGAAGTCTTAATAAACACTACTTACAGAGGGAAAACTATTTTTAGAATGGTTGGGCTGTCCAGTGTGTTACATTTTTGTAACTATAGTTTCTGTTGTTATAATAAAATAGTTGTAAATAAAAACCTGTGTCCTGTTTTCCTGTGAGAATTTATGAACAAGAACATTTTTAAAAATAAATTTAACTCTTGGTTGTTTCTTTTGTACTAATGAGTATCCTTTCCTCAGCATACAGACACTCAGTTCTTACAGACTCTCGCATAGCTTTAAACAATTCTGTGATCTTATATTTCAAATGTATAAGCAGCGAAAATATATTTTCATATAATACATTTAGATTTTAGTTTTAAACTACTTATCAACTTCTGTTTTGCCTAGTCATACAAAATGAAATATTCTCTCTTTTTTTAAAAGTTCTTTTTTTAGTGCTTATTTGTATATTTCCTACGGTCATTAGTTTTCTTCGAAGGAAAATATCTACTACCACTGCTTCTGTAGCTCTCAGTCCTCTGGTGTTATTCATTAGAAGTATGAATAAAAGTCTCTTTTACATAGTTGCATAGTTTCTTCCCTTTAAATTTTATAAGAGAGGTCTCTTATGGACCAGTTAGACAGACGTTCAGCTGCTTGAAGACAAGCAGTTGGATCTTTTCCAGCCCTTTCTATCAGCCTTTTAATTGTAGAGCGTGATGATGTTTTTTACTTTACCCTGGTGGGTTAGTTTTATGGTATTCAGTTGAAATGTTAATTGGAGCTTTCCTAATAATTGTAGACCTTAGTAACTCGGTTGCTGTTTAGGATATTAATATTTAGATAACTTCATATTTCTTACTTTTCTATTAAAAGATATTGATGGTCTACAGTATCTTTGCTTTCCAACCTTTTTCCAATATTCTCTTGATAATTTTTTTTGAACATAAGGAAAATATGAAACCAAAAGCTTGTACAGTAGTTTAGTGTTTTTAGTTTATCACTGTTTGTTTTCTTTAAAATTATTTCATTAAACAAGAGTGATGTGTATGTAGCTTTATTTTGTTGGTAATTTAGCACAAATATTTGTTTACCTCATTTGTATAAATTGTTAGAGTTCTCCTTAAAAGAATGTGTTTGCGTATGTCATATTTATGTTCTATAGTGATATGTGTGAAAGGTCTTAGTTTATTTAAAAAAGTTTATCCTTAAACAACACAATATCTGTATGTAGTCAACTTTCAATTATTCACCGTAATGGAAGGGAAGAGAAGCAAGACTAACTCAATGGCAGATAATCTCTGAACCATGCTCTGACATCTAAATATGATCATTTGCATTGATAATGAATATAGCTTATTCATTAAATTTAGCTTAAACCAAATTTGAGTTAGTTTGTTTAAATAATTTAAGCTCTTATTTATGAGGGAAGTGATTTCATTTTGAATGTCTCTTTTTGTGCATTTTTATACTTATATTCATATAGCTCTTGTTTACATACCTTCTTAAACATAGTATTTTGGGTACTCTAGGAAAAATATGCACAAATATAATGTGAACCATCATGTCATTTCAGTAGTCATTATTTAGAGCTTCTTACGTTTTTATTGTTTTTGTTAGTTTGTAATTGCTTTCATATGTGGTATCTCATTTGAAATTATACTGGCACGTAAAATCTTTCTTGGTTGAGGAAACTGAGGGTAGAAGTCAAATGATGTGTCCCAAGCTACATAGCTAGTAAGTAATAGATCAAAGACATAGCATTTGGTATATGCTTTTGGATATGAGCTTGTATTGCTTTAGAGTTAATAGTAATAGTAGATATCATTTAATGAAACATCCTCCTAACACTCAGTGAGGTAAGCATTATTACATTCACTTTACAGATGAGGAAATCGAAGTGTAGAGGTTAAATGGCTGGACCAAAACGATACAGGTAATAAAATGTAGAGATGAAATACAAACTTAAGTCTGCCCACTGCCAAAGATTGAGTTCTTTTATTATGTGATATGTATGAGTTTTGTTTCCTCAGGTAGATTGTGAAATCTTGGGGATAGCAACCCTGTCTCTGTTTCCTCAGATTTCAGAAGTACCAAGCAAACTGCTTGCCCTCATTAGAGATATTGCATATATACTTTTTGAGTTTATTGTACAAGAGTTTAGAAGGATTAATCAGTGGCTTCATGAAGTTAATGGAAGAAAAGTTACATCTGTATTCTCTAACATCTAATGTATTTAGAATTTCTTCCAATTATAAATATAGGTAATAATATTAGAAATACTTGTGACTTGTCAAAGATAGAAGTTACAAATTTTTCCCATCATATTGTAGCATGGCAGATACTATAACTTTGAAATTATGTAATTACTAGACTTGCCTCTAGATCTTGTTATCAAATGTGTTATAAAAAAGTATATTTCTGTATCATAATTTTGTTTTTTCATTTTATAACTATATTTCAGTACAGTTGGTTTACTCTATAACCCTGTGTTTTTTCTTTTATACATTTAAACCTGAGGGTGGGTTGGGTCACAGGGTTCACTGAACAGCCAGAGGGGTTTATGGAACAAAAAAGGCAAAGAGCTCATGCTGGAGTAATGTCTTTAACAGGACTTAGGTGGATTTGAGAGTTGGCCTTAGGAAGAAGCTTGGTTTCCATAAGGTCTGTAGGTAAAGAAAAATTTAGTTAAGAAGAAGAATTATTAATTGAGAGACCAGATTCGAGAGAGTAAATTAAAAAATTGGAAGGGAAAATCTCAGTGGGATATTAGATCAAATGAGAGAAAACAAAGTGGAATGGGATGAGAATATTAGTTACAGATGACTAGAAGGGTTTAAATTCTGATTCGTAGCCAAGATAACAGCTGTGTGAGAAAATTAGCAAGGTGAGGTAGGGGCAGAAGAGGTACTTGGCAGGCCTCTTGGAAAGATTCTGGGAGAGTCCTGGTTTTTGATAGATGGAATAACTTGGATTTCTATGGAGTTTTGGATTTTTGTGACCTGGATAGTTGTGGGGGCTTTAGGGATTCAGCCTGCATTCTGGATTCTCAGGAGTATTTAAAAGACTAGGATGAGTACTAAGTCTGGGGGTTGGGGAGATACCCTGGCAGTGGCCCTTCATGAGAACATCTGGAAAGGTAACATTTAAAAACTGTACTAGTAAAAGGAAAATTAATATAGTAGTAATAGCTAATAGTAGTAGCTAACTTTATTGAGTACTTACTATAGTTCAGTTACTGTGCTGAGTGCCAAAGCACTCACTTATTCCATTAATTCTATAGTAAAATAGATGCCCTCTTTCAGAATGGTTAATCTTGAAATTTTAGGGTCTTCCAGAACCTGATCTTAAAATTACTAGCATCTTGTAATAGCTGTTTTAGCCACCTAGACAAGAGTTTCCCAGGTGATACTGCCAAAGCTCACTGAATGTGCCGCAGATGTGTTTCATTGTGTTGAGGCGTTGACCCTGCTCAAACCTAGAATAGCAGGAGCCTACAGCTCAGTACCCTTGTGTGCCATAAAAATACTACCATTTGCTATGCATGCCATTATGAAAAAGGATGAGAAGCTCTAATCTTGATGATCAGATCTGTGTCTGATTGTGCCTTGGGGAGAACTGATGGTTGAATCCTAGGATACAAACTCTTAGCCTTGGGAATGTGTATTAGGAGTTTCTAATCTTTTAATCTGAGGGGCGAGCAAAAACATACTTCTTTGGGGAAGAAAGAACATGTGTTTGGAGCTCCAATTCACATTTAGATTTCCAACATATAATACATAGTATGTCTAATATAGATTATTAATGTTAATACCACCAAAAATTATGTTAAAATTTAAAATATGTGTGCATCATTTTGCTCATTAAATTGGTTAAAAATTAACTACAATTGACCCTTGAACAGCAGGAGTTTTAACTGGGTGGATCCACTTATATGTGGATTTTTTTCGATAAATATACAGTCAGCCCTCCATATCCCTGAGTTTCACATCTGTGGACTCAATAAACCATGAATCAAAAATTATTTTCAGTCCATGGTTAAGAATCCACAGATCCAGAGGGCTGACTGTATACATTTATCTACACCATTTATATAAGGGACTTGAGCATCTGTGGATTTTGGTATTTGTAGAAGTTCCTAGAACCATTCCCCTGCAGATGCCAAGGGATGACTGGAATTTTGGGGAGTCAAGTTACATGTGAATTTTCGACGATTCAGAGGTCAGCACTCCAACCTCCTTGTTAGTTCAAGGATCAGCTGTGTACTCTTCATTCATCTGTAATACACAATGTTCTTATGTGATGACTTCCTAATTAGCCCCCTCCCCACAATATTCTCTGAAAGATGTTAAGAATTAGAACAATTTTATTCTAGAAATATTTCTGTTGGGCCATCAGGTATATAGAAAAAATCTCACTAAAACACAATTGCTCGAGAGGTTTTAATAAATGATCATTTTTACTGGGACTTGAATAGATACAATGGAAGATTTTTTTCTCCTGATTTTATTGAACTTGGACCTGGAACTTGAGAATGGATTTCAGATCTCTAATTAATATTAAATATCTAGTTACACTTATAGACTATGTTCTTGGGACCTTGGGTTTAGAATCCTATTTTATTCTGACTCTTTTACTAGTTAATGGTTATTGCTCTAATGTACTAAATAAACTTTTAAAATGGTACATAAAGAAATGAACATCAAAACATGATGATAATTTACTATTCATTGTATAAACGTTTTTGAAATTTTTGTTGTTTGCATATTTAAACTGAGAAATCCGTATTAAACATCTCAGGAATCCTTCATATATTCTGATGACTGGTGGCTACTGCCTGTGTCTGTCTTCATTCACACAGCTTCCTTTAGATGACAGGATGGGAAAGCATCTGTTACATCTTAGCTCCTCATTAAGTCTGATATGCCAAAAAAGAGCTGTGGACTTGGAAATTAGTAACCCTGATGTCAGATATGGTTGACATTCTGTTTTGATATCTAATCAAAATTTGACAAGTGTTAGTTTCTTAAAGGTAATTGCATTATTCACTTTGAACTATACCAGTGTATATTAAAGTCTGTTTGCCTGTCTTTGAGTTCATCTTTTATCTGTGCATGGTTTTGTGACATCATTTATTGGTCATTTAGAAAATATGATTCACTGAGTTATACAGGTCTTCCAAATGTTAAAACATTTCATTATATAATATTTTTAAAAAGCACATTCATTAACATCACCACGAATATCATCAGAAAAGTCTTAAGTATTAGGAAGTAGTTAAGCTCACAGCAGCAGTGGATACCAGTTTTCCAAAATTCTAATTTTCCTTTGAAAGCTTGAATTTTATCTTTGGCAACAAATAGTTGTTTTCCTTGAAACGACAGGTAAATAAATGTCTGGCAAATACCCAAAGCTAAATCATCATAATGGTCTTTCTTTAAAAAAAAAAAAAAAAATTCTGTAGGGGTGGGCGGGGACAAATGGCTCTTTCAGCACACAGTTCTAACAATTGTACAGGTCCTTTTCTCTGCAATAACCATCATGCTTCGGGATGCAGCAAAAGTGCTTTATTTGTACTTCTCATTGTGTCACACAGAATATTAAAAAAGATGTGTATTTAATGATAGAGCTTTATTAAGATTAGCTTTTACTGCATCAGGGAATTCATAAATGAATTCTTTTTTTTTTTAACTGCAAGTGTGTGATGATAAAAAATACAGTGCATTAGGTGTTGTTGTATGGAATACTGGTACACTTCTGTGCTGCTACTTTTTGTGACTACCAAGGTGCCAGCAGTTTTATTCATCATTGCCTTTACACCATGAGTATAAATGTTAGTGCACTAAAAATAAATGCTGATAAAGTCCTAGTTTTATTATGAAAAATAGTTGTGACTACATGAGACCTCCTGAAAGTATTTTTGGAAATACCCAGGAGCCTGTGGATCCCATGTTAAAAACCTCTCGTTTATTTTGTCACTACTGATGTAAAATGTTACCTCATCCTATGTCAGATTCCTCTGAATCCCTAAGAGAGTTTTGGATGTACTCTCCTCCAGTGATTACTTTCCTTTTCCTTCACTAATACCAAACTTATAATTGCTGTACCTTTTTAGTACGTTAATTTTCTTATTTTTATTATTTTGTGTATTCTTGCATTACTTTTCAGATAAGCTGGTTCAGTTACATGTCAAGAAAACAATGGATATATACCATTGGAATTTTGATTGCGATTATATTAAAATTATAATTAATTTGAGGGGAATTGACATGTTTACAAAATCGATTTTTCCCATCTAGGCACATAGTATGTTTTTTCATTTATTCAGTTAAGTTAAATTTTATATTTTCTTAAATAGATCTTGCATATTTTAAAGTATATTCTGAGATATTTTAAGCTGTCTTCACTATTATAAAGGGGCCTTTTTTCATTATATTTTCCAGTTGGTTATTATAGGTGTAAGGAGGTTGAGTTTTATATGTTTACCTTGCATACACATTTTTAAAAAGTTTTTCAGTTGAATCTTTTGAATTTTTTAAGTAGGTAGCAATGTCGTTTCAAATGAGAATAGTTTTTCTTACTTTGCATTTCCCCCCTTATTGCACTGGCTAAGATTTCCCATATAGTACTGCGTAGTAGTGATATTGGGCCTCTTTGTCTTGTTCCTGACTTGAGTGGCAATACT
Organism: Pteropus medius; assembly: GCF_902729225.1. Lineage (NCBI taxonomy): Eukaryota > Metazoa > Chordata > Mammalia > Chiroptera > Pteropodidae > Pteropus > Pteropus medius. The sequence goes on along the minus strand of NW_024356249.1, from coordinate 8,416,531 downwards.
CAACGTTTCTCCATTAGGTTTAATTTTTGAGGTTTTTGATACTTAAAATCTAGGAAAGGAAGTTTTTTTATGCCTTCTATTTCTTACATATTAAGAGTTTTTTAATGACTAGAAAGTACATTTTATTAGCATGATTTAAGATCATCACATTCATTTATCTTTTTCTTAATGTTGTGAATTATTTTAATATAGCTCCGATTATTGAACCATCCTTCTATTCCTGGAACGAATTCTATTTAGTTTCAGTGAAAACCTGGTAGAATTTTTTGCACTTAAAAATTTTTTTTGAATATAAATTCGTAGCTGAGATTGGCCTTAAATCCTTTTTCTTCTAGTTTTATTTTTAGGATTATGTTACTTTGATAAGTAGTTGAACTTTGAATCTCTTTCTGTGTTCCAATGTAGTTTAAATTATATAGTAATTATTTGTTTCTTGTGGGTGTGATAAAATTTGCCTGCTAAAATCTTCTAGCCCTAGCCCCATTCCCATTTAGGGGGTGGGGTAGGGGGATATATAAGTGACCACTTTGAATTTATCTTGCAATGTTTTTATAATTAAGGATACTTCATGGTGGCGTGGATCATGTTTCTTTTTGCCACTGTAGCCCTGGCACCTAATAGTTCAGTGCTAGGCATATAGAAAGTGTTCAGAAAATTTGTTGAATGGATCTTAGTAGGCTTGAATAGTGATTTTACTGTACTAAAGTTTTATTTGAACTATGTTAATTTTTTTTCTTTTTCTTTTCTTTGTTTTTTTCTTCTCAAAGTTCCACTCTTATCCTGGGGACCCAGCTTTAACTTTAGCATCTGGTATGTTGAACTTAGTGGCATTGATGATCCTGATGTAGTACAACCCTGTCTCAACTGGTATAGCAAGGTAGGACTGTATTTTTAAATCCCAATTTTATATTTTTAATAATGGTAAAGGGAGAATTGTGTCAGTTTCTTGTCTTCATTGAGAATAATTTAAAATATTGAGAATAGTGATAATTACTATTACTAATCAACATTTATTAAGCATTTACACTCTGCCAGCTTTTAAGCAATCTTTATAACTTATTTAATCATAACCACTCTATTTGATTGGTATAGTCATTAACCCCATTTTACAGATGATAAAATGAAGCACTGAGAAGTTAAGGGTTTTGCCTAAGTTCACACAGTTACAAATGTTCAAGACAGTATGTAAACTCAGGCAGTCTGGCTCCAGTGTCTGCCATTATAGTATTATACACATCTGACCCTGAGTTTTGTTTTTAAGCTATATTGATAGAAATATTTAAACACAGTTTTTAGTAGGGATAGATATGGTTCTAAATGGCTTTTATAATACATTCATCCATTATATTTGCGTTGATTAAAATAAGAATGTTTATTTTTCCTTTTAGAGAACTTAAAATAGTTTTTATAAATATTGTGCTTACAGGAAGAATAAAAATTGTATTTAACAATTTTATTCATAGGTCATTTTGTGCAATAGTTGCAGCCTGAAAAATGTGAGTTTAAATTATTGAGAAATAGGTCTTTTGGTTTTTTGAACACCTTTTATGCTTCATTTTTGTTTTTAATACATGTTAATTTGACTCTTGGCTAATATTTTTTAAAGGTGGGACTCTCTTCCATGTTAAGAAGGTGATAAAGCTTAGTCAAATTACCAGTTTCTGATATTTTTATTTGCAAGTGGGGTAAACTGATATACTCTTAGGAGATTGGGAAGCATTGTAGATTTTTTCCTAAGGCTTTTTTGTATGGAATTTCAGCTCTTTTTCTGGTCAGCTTAATTGAACTTTTTCTTTGACTAATTTGTTTTTTGCATTTGATTATATTCAATTTAAAATAGACCCTGACTTTCAGTATTTTCTGTATTTTTCATAATTGTGGGATTTCTTATAAGTTCTTGCAAGGCAGAGGTGATATTTTTAAACATTAAAAATCACCTTCGCGGTGTTATGTACATAATTGATAGTATATGCTTAAAATTTCTAAATGTGGTTCTTTAAAAAAAAGGATTTAGCTCCTCTGATAGTTGAATAAAATGTTCCCTTTAGTTTATGATATGTATGTGTTAATATACTCACACAAATCTCTTGATATTGCAGGAAGTTGTAAACTTCACTTCTTTCTCCAACACTGTAGAGAGATTGTATTTGAGAACTTAAAATTGTTCAACCACGTTTCACTTTTCAAGTTTTCTATATTTCTTATGAACCTCTAGGAATTAAAGTCTTTACACTCTTTGAGTTTCAATCTTTTTTGAAGCATTAAAATTCTATTACTTCATAAATCCTCTCCTACTATGTATCCATATACAGCCTGATAGGAAATATAAAACGTGAATGTGATTCAGACTCCTAAAGTTTAAATAATTGAAAAGGTATTACTGTTTAATATTGTTCTGGATAGTTATGATAAATCTTTATTTATAGGCCAGTGGTAAGAAACTAATAATGTAAAATTAGTTTGGGTATAAGATCATTTTTTTTTTTTTTTGTTACTTGATAAACATTTTGGTTAACTATAGTGTTTAAGGAAAAGTGTTTCGATAACCTTATTAATAAAAAAAAATCAGCCAGCTGTAAACTGCTGATCTGTTTCAAGTCTTGTAAATCTCCCTAAAAGATAATATTTTATTTTCTTGCCTTATTAAAGGATATTGCTTACAAGTAAATCATATTTTTGTTTGGTTTTCATGTATTGCTTCTGTGTCAATTTATTTTGTTAATCCTTATTTATAAATTTGCGCAAATCTCATAACATATTCTTGAAGTTAACTAATTTTTAAATTTTTAAAAAATTCTCTGTATGAGCTTGTATTTTTGGCATCATCCTGTTAGGGGAAGGAGTTAGTAGTAGTAGTAAATTGAACATTCCTCTTTTTGGATTCTATTTAATTGAGATTTTTACTTATTGCTATTTAATAGATGGAGTAGCCTAGGTTTAGAAAAAAATTATTAAATTTAAATATCTCTTTCTGATGACTTTGAGTCATAAAACCTGTTTGTGAATTTGAAATACATAAATATTTGATATTTATCATTCAAGTGATACTAAGAACCATGAACAAAAAGCATAATATAATTTATATACATTATTAATGGTTTCTGTGCTTTCAGTACCAACATTGTAATCTGATTAGTAAAAGCTATGGAAGTTACAATTTTTACAGTCTTTAGTGGACTTTGATAAATAGTTTTTCAAAAGCTTTTCTTGAAAGTTGAGTTTCTAGGTCTGTTCTCATTTTTTTATTTTTTCATCTTTATGAAATATATACGTGTGTATATGTATATATATATCTTCATGTGTTTCATATCTTTCTGCTACGTACTTTGTAACCTTTGGCAAGTTATTACAATTGACTAAGCTTCAGTTTTGCCATTTAAAAGTGAAAATAATCATGACACTAATGAATAGGGCTAGTATAGTGCTTAGCACATCGTAAATGCTCACTTTAAGTTGTCACTTAATATTTCCAATAGTAATAACTAAGCAGATCTCTTCTTTTCATATTTTTCTTGTGTTCCAGTAGTACCGTGAACAGGAAGCCATTCGCCTTTGCCTGAAACACTTTAGACAACACAATTATACCGAAGCCTTTGAATCACTGCAAAAGAAAACCAAGATTGCCCTGGAACATCCCATGCTAACAGACCTGCATGACAAACTGGTGTTGAAGGGTGATTTTGATGCTTGTGAAGAGCTGATTGAAAAAGCTGTAAATGGTATGTTATAAATACATAAATTTTGATTAGGGTGATTTCAAATATATGCACAAAACAGTTTTTAAAAAAGAATGTAGGATTATGCCAGTTATTAGTTTCCCTTTTTTTTTCCTTCCTTGTCTTTTCACTCTGTAACAACTGTTAGTTAGCTCCTTGGATTAGAGATTTAATCAGAGAAGTTCCCCCCCGCCAAAAAAAAAGAAAGAAAAAAGAAGGGTTCATAATGTAATAAGACTTGAGAAAACAAATTCTTTGAACTCACATATCTAAATCTAATTGATCATCTTGGGAAACCATGCACTTAGGAATGCTAACATTGACTAGGACTAAACCATGTTAGAAAAAGGCTTTTAATGTTACTTGTAGTATTAGTGGTCTCTTCTTTTACATATTTTTGTTAACAGCAAATTGTTATTTTTAAATAATGTAATTTGGGGATTGGGATGGTTGATAAGCCAAACAATGTTTTTAGTAGGCAGTTATAATGAATGACAAAATGTATATTGGAAACATAAGTCAGATGCAATTATGAATGCTACATAATTGTTGATTTTCTTGTGTGGCCTGTAATCTGGTTTTGAAAGGTAATTGTTTTGGATGATGACACCCATTTGAATATTTAGAGTCTGATATGTCTTGTTATTTAAAAAAGGATCTCTGTTGTCGCTTTATAGAATGGCATCCTTTTAAAAAACCTCCCACGGTGATTTTCATGGTTTCAAAGAACAGAATAGGTTCTTGTGGTTTAATAAAAAAATATTTTGTCTTTGTCCAATTCCTGGCACACTGCTCTTAAAATCTCTGGAATATGTGGAGGAATAAGAATGTCTTTTGTATGCTGAGATAACTGGTCCCTAGATGGCTTCAAATCTCCAGAAAGACCAAACCATATGATTAAGAGGGCTAGAACTTCAGTTCCCTCATACTTCACCCCACTCCCAATCTGAGTAGTGGAGAGGGGTCAGAGATTGAGTTCAGTTACCAATGGCTGATGTTTTAATCAATCATGTCTACATAATAGAACCTTCCCCCAAAGCCCTAAACAGTAGGGTTCAGAGAGATTCCAGTTTGGTGAACATTTCTGGGTACTGGGAGAGTGGTATGCCTAGAGAGGGCATGGAACGTGTGTGTACACACACACGCGCGCGCACACATGCACGCACGCACACACATACATCCACCCACCTTGCCCACCAGTACCTTGCTGTATGCCTTTTTTCCATTTGGCTCTTCCTAAGTTGTATCCTTTATAATTAACCAATAAGAATAAGTAAAGCACTGTCTCGAATTCTGTGATCACTCTACTGAATTATGAACCTGAGGAGGGTTGTGGGAGCCCCTGATTTATTAGCTGGTAGGTTAAGAAGTGTGGGTGTTCCAGGACTTGTGCTTGGCATCTGAAATGGGATTGTCGTTTAGAACTGAGCCCTGTAACTTGTGGAATCAGGTGCTAACTCCAGATAGATAGTGTCAGAATTGAATTGAATTGTTGGATACTTGGTTGGTGTCAGGGAACTGGAGAAATGGTTGATGTAAAACCCTATGCATTTGATGTCAGAAGCAATTGTGAGTAAAAACAGCCTAGTGCTCAATATAAAACTTGTAGAATGAAATTTGGTGAATCATTTTATAGAAAGAAAGAATAATAGACTTTCTCAATGCTCTGCTTTCATATATTTTAATCTTATCACTGTTTCCATCTAGTATTATTAGGTACTCATTTATTAGATATTTAAATTTTATAAATTTAAAGTTAACTTAAAATATTTGCTTCTAGCTCTGATGAGTTATAATAACAAACCTGCCTCTCAGCTTGTACATTGTTACTGCTTATTTCATTGGTAATATTTGCAAATAAATGGCTATATTTGAAATAGAGTATACAATGAAATATAAGCAGATAGAATATATATGATAATCTCTTCCCAAACCATTAAAATACCACCAGTGAAAGTATATATTTATGTATGTATACCATCTTGAAGAATGAATTCTATACATTTTTTACCCTTATGAGAGTTAGAAAAGCACAAGTAATTTTATGGCATTTTTGTTTCAAATCTTTAAGGCGTGTAATATTTTGTTAAGGTAAATAACAATAACAGCAACAAACCACCGACAACTTAATGTAAGTAGGCTAAAAACAGCTATATTTTAAAACTGTCTTTTCAGCAATATATTCATTTAAAAGAATTTGTTAAAATCCCATCTAATTCTGATACTACAGAGACTTATCCTCTGGCTCTAGGAAGGAACCAAGTTATATTGGTAGTAACTCTACTCTTGAGACTTAGAGCCAAATCGTATTTTTTGTGCTCCTCAATTGGCCTGTAACAGTGTTTAATTAATAAACATTCCTTCCAGGGTTGTTCAGTTTGCTGCTGACTTCACTGATGATAATTTGTTGGACAAATAAGGAAGTAAACACTGCAGAGTTTTTGGCCTCTGTTCCATTAAAAACATAGCGGAGAAGGGCAAGGAGTTCCTGCTTGCTAAATAGGAAAGTCTAAGGAATCAAAATCATCTTCCATCAAGCATCTTATAACGGAAGAACAAAAATTACTTTTAGTATATGTGATATATTACTCCGCTCTTCAAATATGGTCTATATTTTAAGAAAGTGTCTCTAATAGGCTTCCTATTTGCCTAGAAACATCTCTACATTTACATTTAACTTAATTAAAGGTCGTTCTTGAGCCAGTCATTGCTACTTCCTCTCTGACAATGTCAGGGAAAAAAAGGTAGAATCCAGTGAAGATGGACAAAAGTCATCACCCAGGAACAGGAAGTTCTCAAAGAAATCCTCCCTTTGCAGTGTTTATTTCCTATGAAATAAAAGTTTACTTTTGTGAGATAAGGATAGGATAAAGTTTAATTGTTTAATGAGTAGTAACACTCCAACAGGCTGACTAGTTCCAGTGTTTCTTAAAGTTTCAACTTGACGTCTTTATCTCCTTTCATCTCTCCTCTTTTACTTCCTTTAACCCTCCCTCCCTCTTCCCCTCTTCTTTTTTCTTCCTTTCTCTTGCCCCCCTTTTATCTGTCCCTTCTCACCCCTTGGTTTATGCAGTGATTGTTAATTATATGGTAGGCCTATTTTCCTCTTTAAGTTTTTTAAGTGAGATCACAAATCTTGTTGGTGTTAACTTTCCTCTTGTGGTGAGGTTTTTAACTCCAAATTTAGTATTATTAATAGCTAAAGGGCTATTTATATTCTGTATTTCTATTTGAGTGATCATTGGTAGTTAGTTTGTGTCTGTTGAGGACTATGCTCATTTCATCTAAGTTGGTGAATTTATTGGCATAATTCATAATATTCCGTTATTATCCTTTTAATACCTTTATGTCATATCTTATTCTTGACATTGGTAAGTTTTTTTTCCCTTAGTATTCTGGCTAGAGATCTGTTAATTTTATTTTAAGAAAACAGCTTTTGATTTCTTTGTTTTGTCTTGTCTTTCTTTTTGTCTTTTTCTGTTTCTTTCTATTTCATTGATTTCTGCCTTTATTATTTTTTTCTACATGCTTTGGTTTTAATTTGCTTTTTTCCAGTTTTTTAAAATGAAAACTGAGCCCCTTTATTTGAGGTATTTTTCTAAGGTAGGCATTTGATGTCGAGTTTCCCTCTAAGCACTGTATTGTCTCTATAACACGAATTTTGCTATGCTGCGTTTTCATTTTTGTTCAGTTTTAAATACTTATGTATAAAGACACATTTTTATTTCTAACACTTAGACCTTTCTACCCTTGTGTTTAATCTTTTGACCAGGATACTTAGTACAAGGTTGAGGTACATAGTGATAACAGATTTTCTTATATAGTTCATGATGTCAAAAGAAATGCTTTCAACATTTCATTGTTACATATGATTTTAGATCGGGGTTTTTTGGAAATCCTATATCAGATTCCTAGATTGCTAAGAGTTTACGGTATAAATGGATATTGAATTTTACCACTTTTTCTCTACCTTTTATGATTCGATTTTTTTCCTACTTTATTAATATGTGAAATAGTGATTGATTTTCTGATGTTAAACTTCAGTATTCTTAGCTTTGTCATATATTCTGCTGTATTTTGGATGTAGATTGACTAATGTTTTGTTATAATTCTTTCAGCTATTTTCGTTAGTAAGATTGGCCTTGAAATTTTCTTTATCTTACCTTCTCAGGTTTAGTATCATTGTTAGGCTAATCTCACACAAATGGTTGAGGAGTTAACCTTTTTTTCCTGTGCTCTGAATATATGTAAGATTTGAATTATTTCTTTCTCATCTGCTTGGTAGAACTTACCATTTAGCTCTCTGTGCTTTGAATTTGCTTGGCCATCTCTTTCAAGATAGCTTCTTTTATTTTTTCCATACCGCAGTTGCTTCCCCTTCTCTTAACGCCTGTTAGCCTTTTTGTCATATGTCTCATTTTGGGCATAAAAGATTATTAGTTTTCTGCCAAGTATAGCTTTAAATATTACATAATTATCATTGTCATAGCTAACATGTATTTGAGGGCTTTACAATGTGCATTTGCTCTTCTAAACCCTACATGTGAATTAATTTATTTCTCATACATATCTCCTTAGGTGGTAAGTATTGTTGTTATCCCCATTTAATAAATGAAAATGATTAGGCAGTTTGCCTCGCTAGAAAGTGGCAGAGCTAAGATTTAAATCCATACTCTTTATCACTATGCTTTACTGTCCTAGTAAATATTTTCTGGCTCTATTATTTATTATTGTACTATAAACTGCCATCATTTATATATTTCTCTTCAGAATTTGAACCAACTGCTGAAATGCATTTTTATTTTTTTAAATTTGTTTTACCCAGCCATTATTATTCTTGAATTATCAAAAAAGCTAATTTTCTCCTATACACATTATTTACCTATAAGTGAATTGTTAATTTTTCTTTTCAATGTAGTCTCTTTCGGTTAGAAATCAGTTTGATAGAGGTTTGGGTATAGGCAGCAGTACTGTAATTTATTCTTTTTTCTTTTTTGGATCTTGGATGAGATTCGAACATTATTTTTTTCTTTGAATAAAAGCTTCCTTCCTAAGTGTCATTTTTTAATCATGTACTTTTTAAGATAATATTCACTATTGGAAATAAGAACAGCTTGTGCCTACTTAGGACTGTGTGAAATGTGTTTATTTATAATAGTCATAATCATAGGATAAAAATGAGCTAGTATTGGACCTGGACCTGGAGACTTCAAATAGTTTTAAAATTGTTAGTGTGCTTTCTCCTAAGTGATATTTTCATTTCCTTTTCATAGTTTTACTTTTATCAGACCCTTATGATTTTTGAATTTTTGTCAAAAGTGGACATATAGAAATATTAACTGCCTGACTTCCTCTCTTTAAAACATAGAATTCTTAAAATGTAGATAGTTCACAGGCATGTTTAAATGCCTTACTTTTTAATTTGGTTTTGAGACTTTCAAAACAGTGTAATAGGTATTGTCATGCTTTTGTAGATGAGAATGTCATTGTCTCAATAGAGCCTAAATTTTTTTGCCAAATCACATAGAATATCTACAAGTAAGCATATCAAAACAAAAGCAAGACCATTGCTTTTATTAGCAAAGACCTTATTAGCAAGACCTTTCAAGAATTAGAAATATAGGGAACATGGTGATATTATTTGGAATGCAGAGGTGTCAATTTTTAATGTTTTTAGATCTCGAATGGGAGTTCTTTTACATTAAAACAAGATACCGAAAGCAATGTACTTTAAAAAAATATTTACCCCGTTTTAATGTTTGCAGTATTTTTGTTGATTACCTCAAAGGACTTCAAGCTTATGACTTTTCGATTTCTAAAAATTAAACTTGTTCTTTAGCATGCCTCTTATGGGTTTGAAACAGAATTTACTGTTTACCAAAGCCTCAGTAAGTAGTTTTGTTGCTACTTTTCTTTTGGAAGGTATAAAAGAAGATTCTTAAGCATGTTATTTTATTGAAAATAACCATTAAATATAACCTCCTCCATTTCTGATCTGGGCTATTTATTGATGACCCAGGTTCCCTGGCAAAAGGCATAATATATTTTAGAGTAGATAAAATGAGGTCATCTTTAATTCATCTTGTTTCTCTGTAAAGTGCAACACAGTTTTTTGTTTTTTGTGTTTTTTTTTTAGTCTATATAATATTTTTTGTTTGGAGCAGTTAGATGATTTAATATTATAGAATGAAATGTCAAAAAGGTAATAATGGAGTTGGTTAGTTGTAGTGTAGAAAGATATGAGAGGGCTGGAAATGATGTTTCTAGCTTTTGTGTTTTATGTGAAACCGTGATTTCTCCAAAAGAGGAGGTGTTTTGTTTAGTTTTTGTTCTTGTTTTTTGGTAGAACAGCTAGCTTCACAAACTGGCCTTTGCTTATATGGAACCACTTCCAGCTAGCAGGAATGCTTCTGGTAAGTAATCTGGAGTAGTGGCAACCCAGTGTGTTGGAGAAGAAACAAAACGTGAAAAGTAAACTTTAGCCATAGAAGCCCAGTGTCTTTATTTACAAGAGGGATTACATTTTTTCCTTTAAATCATAAATGATGTATTTCAACAACTTTGGTTGTACTGTTTTTTTATTTTATTGAGTTTGTTTAATCTTATGATAGAATGATCTGGTATGGTGAATTTTGTTTCCCAAAGTGTTGCTTCTTTTCATGTTATTGAATAGATAAATTTTGCCATGTGTATTATAGTGTATTATCTTAGATTGCAATTTAAAAACTAGCCTGTTATATGTGTGTTAGTCTATGTGTGTATCTATATTTACATACAGTCTATGAAGAGTTGAAAAAGTTTTGGACTTTGAAATTGGGCTTTGTACCTTTTTCTTTAGATTTCTTGGGCATGTTATTTAACTTCTCTGCACCTTGATTTTCTCATCTTTTCAGTAATTAATAATGACCATAGCATGAGGTTTATTTTAAGTAGTAACTGTGTAAACTTTTGTGATATCTTACTTAGTAAAAGTCAATTCTTTATTCTTTGGTTAGATCTTTTTAAAAGTTATTTCCAGATTTGATGCTATGTCTTAAATAGTTTTATTCAGGTTTTCTAATGGTCTCCACAGAAGAATTAGAGATATCAAAGAGAATTATGTAACTTTTAGACTGGTGGAGACAAAAGGAATTTGTTAGGGAAAGAGGGAGCCAATTAAAAAGTTCCCAAAACTGTTTTTTAAAACGTTTGCTTGACGACTCTTTGTGAAGTGGTGTGGCTTGTCAGGGTTTCATTATGTATTAGGAATATGCTCTCTTGGAAGTAGGACTTTTATGAGAAGTTTGTTTAAATTTAAGGAACTTAATAACATCAAGATGACTCAAAGGAACTGTCAACCAGCCAATGGCTAGGAAAGTTTCCTACACCTTGCCTTTTTTTTTTTCCTTATTTTAAGTATTTATTGTATACTGAGCATCTTTGATGCTGTTCTGTTAACTATCATTATTCAAGAGAAGATTAATTTTATCTTCCTAGAGCAAGATTGTTGTAGTTTCTAATATTTTACATTTGGAATACTTAATTTTTTAAATTTCGGAAGTAATAACTCTGCAAACCTGATTATAAATCTTGGGGCATATTTGGCTCTCTTTTTCATTGTTAAAAACAAGCAAATGTCAATGTCCAAAGCACTGCCTGTAGAAGTATGGACGTGTCTAGTGAGCTGTGAAGAATAGACATTTCAGGGTTAACAAAGGATGTGAAAATGGCTTATGTTGGTATAACAATATGTTATAAAGTTCTCCCAAGATTTAAAAAATAGTTCCATATATCTAGTTGTTTTGTGGCTTTCCTTCTGGTAATTATAGTGCTCAGTGTAAAAAATTGGAAAAACAGAAAAGTGCAACGAAGAAATCCTCAAATCAACAGTCACCCTAATCCTGCCAACCCAAGAAAATCACTTTTAACCTTTTGGTATATGTCAGTGTTGTTGTTGTTGTTGTTTCCATCTGTGTCTGTGTTAACAAAATTATTTTATAAAAATTATGTAATGCTTGAGAGTTTGCTTTTTTGAAAATTACTGACAGTATTTTCTTAGGACAGTTGTGTTTCATAGAAGAAAATAATATGAAGATCTTGATGAGTAGAGTATTTGTAAGCTTTTCAGGTTAGTTAAGAGTGGGGCTAGAAGAATTGGTTGAAAAAGGAGTTAGAGACTTTAATTTTACCTGTGGTGTTCAGAATGACTTATGATCCAGGGTGGGGTCCTTTTTCTAATTTGAACTGTTTCTGGGATCACTGCTTTAGGAACTCTTAGAATTTTCCCCAGTGAGATTGTGATATGTCTTTCAGAGCAGTCACAGAAGGCTTAGGGGGAAAGAGAAGATACTTTCCTAAGATGAACATAAAGTGGAATCAACTGGACACATGTAGTTCCAGTAAATATATTGGTTCTAACAATGGTGAAATTCTTGTATGCCTGAATTTGGAAGAAACCTCAGGCCTTATCCAACTCTTAAACACCAATTCTACTGAAAAAGAATGTACCTGATTTTTCAAAAGTCATGTAACTAATTAATTAGTATGGGAGATTTAGGTAATGTGGCAATTGATTACTATTAAAAAATGTATAATGTATTACTTTTCCAATTTTCTCTAATTTTGCTTTGTATTTTTCATGTTTGTAGCTTTCTTATCTCCCTTAGTTTTCTGCTCATTTTTATATAGTCTCATACTTTTTCTCTCCTCTTCAGTTAGCCATTATGTAGAATTAGTGTATATTTTAAAATCATTGTCTTTATTGAATAATTTTATCTTCTCTGTTCAAGGTTTTATAAAAAGGATTATTTAACTTTTATGTGCCTTTCCCAAAACTGAATAAAATTTAATTAGTTTTATTTCTATGTAATTCTAAATTTAGGATTAATATTTTTACTATCATCTTTACTACTAATAGGAGCCCCACAATATTGTATCTGAAGAAAGGATTTCCAGCTCTTGTAATGGGGGAAGAGTATTAGAGTAAGCTATATGGGGCCATAATTGTCAGAAAGGCCCATTGGAAGTAAATTATATGTAATAGCAAAACTCTCACTAAAATAAGTTGTGAATCTACTTGTTCCCTTTACTTTAACAACTAAAAAATAAATGCTAATTTTATATTTTAAAAGGAGAGAAGTATATTAGAACTCGCTCTTTATAAGAATTTTGAAAAGGCCCAAAAGCAAAGAGAAACTGGGTGCGTGTATAAATGGAAGTTTCCAGTTAAAGCCATCTGAAAAGCCATCTGAAAAGACTTGAAAACGGAAGGGTGTGGTTACAATTGAGCTTCATAATTACCCAGAAAAGAAAAAGATTAGGGAGATTTCTGCCGATTATACAAGTCACAGAGAACAGTTTTAATAAATCCTTCTGAAAAGTATTTGCTTTCAATGACTAAACGAATCAAAAGGGAAAACCTTTATTCATATTGAAATCAGTCAAATGAAATAATCTATAGTAAAAGTAACTTTATAAATTATAATATATTTGGGGTTATGTAAAAGAAAACCCTAGTTTAAAAAATAAGTAAATGTTATTATATCATATATAGAAGTTAGAAGTCTAGAGTTAGTTTTCATGGTTGGTTGATTCAGTGATCCAATTTCTTTATCTCTGTCTACTCTGTCATCATTATAGAATTGATTTCATTCTCATACCTCTTACTAATTGGCTGTATGTAGCTGGTGTGTACATTGCATACAAATATGAAAATTTTTAGAGGAATAAAAGTAAATTTTTCTTCTCTGTCCATTTAGAAGTAAGGAAACATTTCCTAGAAGTTCCCCCAGAAGATCCTCCTGTTTCATTAGCCAGAGTTGTGTTCCATACCAACTAATTGTTGTTGAGGGGTATGGGATTAGGGCTTGATAATTATTTGGGGTAGAATGGTTTTATGTGGGGAGTTCAGTATCTATGACCATTGTAGTAACTAGTGTAACAACTCCTTAAGAAGTAGATTAAGAATTCATTGATGAAACAAATTCACGAGTAGGTAAAGCATAAACATGAGTCCCAGCCTCACCACTTAAGAGCTGCATGATTTTAAGTTTCTTAATAACTCTGAATACACATTGATGTATTGATGATAATGCTTAGTTCATAAGGTTGTTTTTAGAATTAAACTAGATAAGAGAGCATGGATTCTAACATTAGTAAGTAGTCAATAAATATTACTATTACTGGTACTTTTGTCTCTGTAATTTTGTACTCAAACTATAAAAATGGAACTTTCACTTCAAAAGATTAGTTTTGTTTTTCTCTGAAGACACAAGAGCCTAAATCAAAATTGTTGGAACTCCCATTTTCTTCTCTAGTAGTGACAAAAACGGGGAAAACATAGTAAGTTTAACCTGAGCTGCCATTAAAACAATTTGTTTCTATGGCTGTGTCAACTAATACTTTCCTGTTTATGTTTGAGGTAACACGAAAACTGAAGTGACATTTTATGAACATGTGCTATTGTATTAATGATATATTAGTAATATCCCTCAATGTAGGCTTCTACATTTTTATCTTTTTTGCTGTAATAAAAAGCATAAGCTGTAATTCTCTCCTTCTTTGATATTTCAGATGGCTTATTCAATCAGTATATCAGTCAACAGGAATATAAGCCACGATGGAGTCAAATCATTCCCAAAAGCACCAAAGGTAAGCCCCACCTTCTAAATGGGGATGCTTTTGCTTTAATGTCAGTTTCATTTTTTTCCCAAGGTAGCTGAAGTTTCACAGTGCCCTGTTAATGAAAAGCAGATATTTAAGGCAAAATGTAGTTTCCTTAACTAGATGGCAGAGTTTATTATATTAAAATTTTCTTTTACACCTTTTTGTTTTACTGCTATAACATAAGGTTGGGCAATTTTTATAGAGAATACCGTCATAAACTGCTTTTATAGAGACACTGTAAAATTATAGGCTATTGTGTTGTAATGCCAAAGTGTTTCTGAAAACCTTAGGGCTTATGAGAAAAGTAGACATGAAGCATATCATTCTAGATGAAACTTTATAACCAGATAATAATAAAAACAAGTGTAGTCATCCTAATAAATATAAATGTCATTAGTATAGTTAAATCGTTATGAGCATTTATATTGAGCATCACAATGAATTTGGAGCTTTAAACCCTGGAGCTCATGCTTCTTTCTTTGACCTGTAGATCCTAGGGGCATTTGCTTCTAATAAAGACTGTTTTAATCAAAATTTAAAGTCTGATCCAGGGCGTAGTCTTCTTCATCAATCCATTTTTCAAAAGGAGGAAGTTTTTGTCGCTTCATCTACACTCACTGCTGTACCAGATGGTTAATGGTGGAAAGTGTAGCAATTCTTGAATGTAACTACTTTCATGAAAGGACGGCAGTTCTATGGATGTACAGTTTTTTTCTTATGGTCTTCATATATTGATTGCTACGGCCGTCTCTTTAATTGTGAGAAATCCTTCCTGTGATCAACATTAATATACTGGAGAAAATTCCTTATGAACTTCCATAATTTCTATGTCATATGAACATTATTTTATCAGTCATGTATGAGGTAATTTTCTTCAAAGAAACAGATAGTATGGCAAACAGCCTGTAATTGTGTATTTGAAAACGAATGGGTTAAATATATAAAATACAAACATACTGACAATGAATTTTAATGTTTTTTAATTCTTTCTTGCGAGTGGCAATACTGACTGATGGGGGAGAAGGAAGAAAAGGACAAAACTTCAATGATAATGAGCTGTAAAATCTAAACCTAGTATTAGAAAGGAGAAAGAATTTGCAGAGAACTGCTGAATGATTAGCTCTTAAATACAGTAGTAATGAAAAGAAGTTTTGCATCCTATTTTCTATACAAAAGAAGTGACATTTCAGTCTTTTTCATAGTAACCCTGTGAAATTTGTGAAAAGTCGTATGTTCCTTATTTTACATAAGAAAGTCGACACAAAAAAAGCTACTAGCAAAGTAATATATTTCAGTTAATGTGAGAGTTATAAAAAGAAAACCTTAGTTTTTCTGCTTTATATCAAGTAAGACATTAGAATCTTGTAACCTACTGAACCATTGATATGAAGCTTTATCTTCATATAAATGAAATAGGATTTTGTATAAAGTAAGATTAGATACTAGTTTAACGATAGTTTTCCTCTATAAAAGCTTAAAATTTTCACTGATATTTAAACCTGCCTATTAAGCTCTGCGATGGAAATAAGAATCAAAGGAAAGCAAATCTTACATTTTCTCAGTCAGTACTCAAATAAAATAGTACATTATGTGGAAATTAATTTCTGAAATATTGGCACAAAGTTAACAGTAAGAAAATTATTATTAATATAAAACAATAATTTCTTAGTTTTCAGTAGCTAGTTTTATGAACTTTAAAATTGCTCAATCTATTAATAAACTATGCCTGGAATATAGACCTGATATCTAACTCTATAATTGTTTTCCACATTCACTTTTTTCGCTCCAGTAGTTGATAGAGTTTTTTTGCCTTAGATTTTTGTAGAATATCCTCTCTCTTTACTGATTTATTTCATCGGTCATAAATACATTGGAAGTAGCTTTCAATTGCATCAGTAACCTGAAAGCAGTTGGGAAACAAAGCAAGATAATTATAAGCGTAGCTATAAGTCATATTTCTTTTGAGTCGTTTTTTAATTCTTAATATCAAAAGAATAAGAGTAAGTGTTATTTTTACTACTTATAAAGTTAACTCTGCTTTTATGGTTATTCTGTGTTATTTCTTTAAAAGACAATATTGTTTATACTTTAGGTGATGGAGAAGATAACCGACCAGGAATGAGAGGGGGCCATCAGATGGTTATTGATGTTCAGTCAGGTGAGGAATACTTGCAATGGAAAGCAAATTCCTTTAAAAATTATGCATTTTAAAATATCAGGAAAATATGAATATACATTTTTTGATTCATTTCAAAGGTTAAATGTCATTGGCCATAACCAAGTAGCAAAGAAGATAGATATTAGCCACAGGTATAATCTCAACTAGGCAGTGGCATGTGACAGAGAGGGTGTTGCACAAATGACATTAGATAACCTAAAAGAAATGTAATGTATAACCCCTTATAGCTCTGTGTATGTGTGTAGTTTTATATGTATTTGATTTTCATAGTAAATTGTGAAATATTTCTGGGTTTTCAGTACATTTATATTTTAATGCTATTAAATGGGAATTGTAGCAATAAAAGAGAATTAAGATGTATCTTTAAAGGGAAAGAATATCAAATTAGGTAGCTTGAGTCGGGGGTCCGCAAACCCTGGGCCAGAAACAGGTACCGGTCAGAGGCCTGGTAGGAACAGGGCCGCACAGCAGGAGGTGGGCGGCAGGCAGGGCAGCGAAGCTTCATCTGTAATTGCAGCTGCTCCCCAGCGCTCACATCACTGCCTCAGCTCCACCTCAGATCATCAGGCATTAGATTCTCACAGGAGCACCGGTCCCTGGTGCCAAAAAGGTTGGGGACTGCTGGCTTAGGTGATAGAGGATCTATTAATTGCTAAACACTGTTCACAAGACTATAAATAATTTGTTTTAGTTATTCTTTGCTTCTTTTAAATTTTATTCTATAACTTTGTATTGAGAGTTTTACTTTGGTTTCTTTAGGCTTAGGACAACTTAAATACCGTTATATTTAGAGATTAATGCTAAAATTATAGTAAGTTTCAAATTACCATCCTGAAAAGGAAATAATACCAAGAATTTAGTATAATTTTACTATATATTATTTGATTTTAGAAAACTACTGCATAGAGTGCCAACATTCATCAAAGTAATATTTTATTTTTTTAATACTCATTTCTGTTCTGTTATGCTGACTCATAGTGCTTCAGGAATAAATAAGTTGTTTTTGTTGACTCACATTATAAAATAATTAAGAGTAAAAATTATTTCAGTGTAGGTAACTTAGGCATTAATATATTTTCACAAACGTTTTATAAAAAGAAGAGAAATTATAATATTTTACTTAAAATTAACTACTGAATTTATATAGTAACCTGTGAGTTTGTTTAAAAGTATTATTAGGGTCTGGGAAAAATTAATTTCAAAGCATAGGGATTTGCTTTCCTGATGTTGGCCGCCTCCTTGCTTCCCTCCCACGGAAATAGGCTGACTCAGCTGTAGTCTTAGCATCTTTTTTTCTACCCGAGACTCCAATAAGTACAAATATGCTTCTTTCTTAAAGAACCAGATTTATATACAAATTGTTTTTTGTAACCTAGAAAAGTCACTTTGCGTAAAAGGGGTCAAATATATGATGACATTAAAGAATTAAAAATAAATAAATGTAAAAAAATGAAAAAAAAGAGAAAAGTTACTTTATGAAAATGGAGATGAAAATTTGTGTTTAGAGTGTCTCTAGTAGCTTTTTCCCTCTTTTGAATAGAGTGGAATTTATAATGCTTTTTTTTCCTCAGTCATAATTGAAAATGTTATTAAACTTTTAAAAAAATAACAGCAGTAATATACTGAAGAAGAACGTTTATTTGAAAAAGCTTGTTTAATTTTCTAAATAAAATGCTGCTTTCCTTAAATGTGAAAGTAATATGGTTTACTTTAGAATTTAAAGCCCACCTTATCAGGGGGCAGAAGGCATTTTCAGTGTTTACTGTATTGATTGTTATAGGAGAGGGACCATATGTGATAGGTAAAGTACATGTGTAAGAAAAGATAAAATAATTTTCCTCTTTTTTTTATAATGAATTTTGAAAAAGGAAAGTAAAAAATTTAAATAATAGGCCAATGTCATGACAGAACTTAATGTGAGCCGATCACTAAGATTAAAAACTATTTTTTCAGGTCATAGATACTTGAAGTGATATACTTACAGTTGCATGTTAAAGGTCCAAATATTTTTCCTATAATATCTTTGTTTTATGCATTATAATAGGATTTTAGCAAATTCTTGGTGGTCAAGTCCCTTATTACCACTGACTTTAAAAAATATCTCAAAGAGAGGAAAAGAGTTGAGTATTTACTTAATTTGCTTTAGAAGCAATAGTTATAAGAAAGCATACTAAAAATGACTATTATAGTTATGGATATTATTTCAGCTGGGATCTTTAGAAGAATAATCTCTTTTTGATAACTTCTGAGGATTCATTAGTCTACAAAGTAAAACTGACCTGTATCCATACTTCTAGTATTGGCACTAGTTTATAAAAAGTAATAGAAGTACTTTGGAAATGTATTTTTAAGCAAATAATTCCACCATAGAAAATTTAGGGACTTCTCCAGTAGAGGAATTTTTATTTAGAGCCATTTTATATGTTTCAGTGCCCTTTTTTTTAACTTTCCGAATGCCGGGTCAAGCTTTTTTAGGTCCATGGATGATTATAAAACTAGATTTTGAGCCTTTAAAAGGAACCAGAAACTTAAAATCTAGTATAATTAAATAATCATGGATGGTCAATTAATATGAAAGTTGCCTATAACTCAGATGGGCTTGATGGTCAATATGTTACATTTTTGCTAATGGTGTGGAAACAGTACTAACTGTACATGAATGTTAAAGATGAAAGGGTTAGCTAGATTCAAGTGGTCCTTTATATGAGTAATAGGAATGGTGTGTAAAACATCTTGGTATGGAATTCTTCCTTTCATTTTTTAAAAACTTTAAATAATGTGTTTCAAAGAAGATGCTACTTGATTTCTCTCATCTTCATTTTGATATCTCAAAATGGAAATTGAGGTAGAAGTGATGACTCTTTTTAATTTTATTGTTGACCATGGAGGGGAAAACTAAAAGAACACATACCAAAATAGTGACATTCATATGTCTCGGTGGTACTTACCAGAGGTTTTAAATTTTCTACTTTAAAAATGTAGTATCAAAAATATTTACAACTAATACATATTATAAATTGGAGAAAATTTTATTTACTAGCATTCCTTTTAGGAAGGAACTGTATTTATTTGGGAAGGTTCTTTAGGGTACAAGGTGAAATGCCAAGGAGACCTCATTGTAGAAGGAACTATTCTTTGCAATATTAAGGACAACTTGCTTGTTAGGACCAAAGAAAGGGAACAAGGAACCACATTAAGAGATAAATGATCGTGGAGCCAGAGAATGGCAGAATGTCACACTTTGTGACGTGACTGTCTCTTTTTTCACCAAAATCTTAGACGTTTTCTCTAAAACTGAGTTGAGAGTGTACGTGTGTATATATGGGGTGTGGGTTGAGGTTTGAGGTAGGGACTGGTGATGCAAGCTTGAGGCAGGGCAGGAGAGTGGCTTCTGAGAATTCAGTTGTTTGCAAGCAGAGAGATGTCAAGAGAGATGCCCTCAGACAAATCATAGAAAGAGCTTTGAACTTTCACAAGACTCTGGAATTGTGGGTTAAGTTTAAACAGGTGTCTGGTTCTGAGCATGAGTGATACAGGACTCTGCTATGATCAAAAGAAAACAAAAGAAGTTTTAAAATACTATTCAAAAGACTAATAACTTTTATACCTTGGCATTCCCAGTCTTTTGTTTTAGCTAACCATTGCTGTCTATATTCTTTTCTGTCATCATTCTCTATTCTTATAAATATTTACATATTTTTTTTAGATGAGGCTTCATGAATGGGCTTTAAGGGGCCCAGGATACTAGAAATGATGTACAGTATTTTTTTCTGTCTGCCTTTGTGGAACTTACTAGGAAGAGTTATCACCATATTTTTAAAGGGTTAAACTTGTCTATTTTTGAAATCATGGTAAATATTGCCAAACTAGGTATTCAAGTAAAAATTCAAATAAAATTACTTACTCCACATAAGTATTCAGTGTTGCAAAGTAAAACTGTTTCCCACCTCTCCCCTACTCTTGGTTTTTCCCAGATTATTTGTTGCTATTCTGAGATATGTAAGGAAGAGAATAATAGACAATAAAGTCAGAGATGTAGTGAGGGGGACAGATTGTGTTGAGTCTTTTAGGCCTTTGTTCGGAATGAGATGGGATGACACTGTTGGATATTGAGAAATGCCGTGAACTGTCTTTCATTTTAACAGGACAGACTGGGTGAAGGGAAGATGCAGACAGACCTTTTGGGAAGCAGTCACTTACCAGAGAAGTGTTGATAGCATTAGCTTATACTAGAGTGGGTACAGTAATGATGAGAATTAGTCAAATTTTGGATATATTTTGAAGATGTTGTATAGAGCAACAGAGTTTGCTAAAGGATTGGATTTGAAGTGTTAAGAGAAGGGAGTGAAGGATGACTCAAGGTTTTGACCTGAGTGATTAGAAAAATAGTGTAGTCATTCTCTTAGATGGGTAAAACGAGAAGATCAAATATGGGGGATTGTTCAGCAACTCCATTTTAGATGGGTTAGGTGTGAGATGCCAGTTAGACATCCAAGTAGATATGTCAAGTAAGTAGTTGGATATATTAATTTGGGATTGAGGAGACAGATCCAGGCAGAGTCATTATTTCCCTTCCTGTATTTACGTAGCACTTTGTTCATATTATTATTTTTCCTGAGATGATTTCCATATTGTTTGAGAGTTGCTTATATAGGTGTTATGTATCCCAATCCTATCTGTTCAGCTTCCCTCTCTCCAACCCCCAGCCTAGTGGTCTTATTGAGGGGGGAAGGACAAAAATCTTGCTTTATTTATTTTCATGGCAACGGAGCTGGTATGGAGCAGATGTGCACTAAATATTTGTTGAATTGAATCAAAATTTTAAAATCCATTTTCCTTTAAGTGGAAAGAAAAATATTTACTTGGAAACTGCACTCGAATATTGCTGTAACCCTTGATGAGTGGAGCGTGTTATGATGTCATTTATTGTAATATGCTAGTATTTTTCTGAGGTGAATTTATGTTGTTGGTTATATTCTAATATATTTAAACTTTTTGATGACTCTGCTTGTTTTATTCTATTATATAGTCTGTGCTTTTCTAAAACTGTAGTTATGATTGATTACCTTGGGATCTAGGTGGGAAAATTAAGTGTTACATAGAGCTTTGCATTCTTTAGGGTAACACTTGGTGCTTTTTAAGTTTAGTTTGGGTACAAGAGCAGAATCTGGGATATCCTTGGAATTTTTCTCTAGAAATCCTTCTATTTCTATTATAAAACCATTAATAGCATGATTTTTTACCAAGATGCTTTAATATACTTCAAGTATTGATTTTATCATGAATGTACCAGAGCTCTCTGAATCAGGTTGATCTTAATCACCTTCGAAGAGATTGTGTTTAAAGTCTTTGAAAATCCAGTCTTACTGATATGACACCAAATGTCGTGGTTGCGGATTGACTTTGTGAGAAAGCTGTGTGTGTGTTAGACATACCTGGCTTTGAATCCTCCCGACTTTACCACTGATTTTTTGTTTGATCTTGAATAGTTATAATAAAAATGAGAATAATAAATTAAGTTGTGAGAGTTAAAAGAAATAATGTATTTTATATATAAAATATATTATTTGTATATGTGTTTTTGTACGCAACATATGATATATACTAATTAATTCTGCTGAGAGAATTTTATATCAGTTTGGAGACCTTTCTTTTGTTTTTGTGTTTTTGACAGAATCTCACAGTGGAAATATTTTTAAACAATTTAAAAATTTTTGGAAAATCAGTTGAAAAGCAGGAAAATATTAACTCATTTCATTTCTATGGCACCTCTGTGCTTAACTCTAAATTGGGTTTCAACTCCGGGTAAAATAAGGTGACTAGAAGAGAGAAAGGCTCTTCTATTTTGTTTCAGTGTGGAAATCTGTTCAGATGAAAATTTAAATGTCCATTGTACCAAACAGTTCTTTGTTATGTAACTCTCATTGAGTTTTGAGAACCTACAGTACCAGTCTTTTTTCCTCTCAATCAGAGTAGGTGGTAAGACTCAGTCAAAATCCCAATATTTGGTATCTACAAAAGAAGTTTGAGGGGTGTTACTTGCCACTTGGAAGATTCCTTCTATGGAAATCTGAACCTTCGCCTATTCTGTACTAAGTCTATGAAAAGTACTTTTTTTCTTCTTCTTAATTTTTTTTTACATAGGGTGCCATGTCATGGGTTTTCCTTATATTCCTTAAAGAAGCCTTTGAAGGAAGTAGGTAAACATGGGTTTTGGTTAATTACACATATATTCATATGGCTATATTTCTGTAGCTACATATGACATGAATCCTTTTCTTTCATACAGTTAGCCTAAAGGAATTCTGAAAATAGCCTTAGTTAAGATTATAAAGTATATCGTCATAGGCATAAAATATAAGCTTTAGCAGGGAAAGTGACTAATGTTGAATTGACTGAAAAGATCAGTCTCTTGATAGTTTTACAATCATAGCTTGTGTAAGAATATAGCTCTATATAAAAAAGGGAGACCGATGAATCCAGTTGATAATCTGCTGGGTCGTAGAGCTCAGGGGATGGTTCAAGAAGGTAAGGTACCTAGGTAGGGTCTCTTTCCCCTTCTCATGTAATCCTCTCTTCAGAAATTGTTAGTTTAATTCTTCCTGACTGCATTTCCAGAAGGCTTAAACTCTTAAACTAAATGCCCTGACAGTGTTTCATTTTTAGCTTGAATATAAATTTGTGTTTAAAACTTTTTTTTTTTCATTTCATTTGTTTTTCTCTCGGTGTCTATATTAAACTAAAAATTAAGCTAACCTCCTTCACTAGCCCGTTAACCCTTTTCTTACCTCTTCCTTTTGACATGTGAATTTGTATGCATTCTATACTGTTTCAAAGTGGAAAAATAGATTTAATTATAAAAATAGTGTGCCATCTTGTGGAGGATTATGCAATCAGCATAGTCTGATTTACTCCTGAGAATCAAGAGTAGAAGGATGGATATTGCAGTTGGGCTCATAAAATAAAAAGCTTGCTTCTTTGTGCAAAATGGTATAAAGACACTGATATGTTAACATTTCTACCTTATTTTCAGTTCATATAAGCTTAGTACTACTTGTACTAAGTAGTTATAGGGTTTATTTTGCACTGGTACCAAAAAGACTTCTACCAGAGAATATGGTTGAATTTTAGTTTTTGTGGCCTGAGTAATGAAAGATTGATTGATTGAATGATAAATGATTCATTTATAGTCTCCTGAATGAAATTGGTTTGACATTTTAAATATAGGCTATCATTAGTCAGTTTAATTCCTTCTCTTCTCTTTCAGTGGCTCCTCCTTTTCATTCAGTCCTGTATGTTGCAAGTTGAGATCTGACCGTGTCATGTCCCTGCGTAAGATCTATAGCTACTCCATTGTCTGTGGAGTCAAGTTCAAAGCCTTTATATTGTCATTTAACCCCTTCCATGATATGGCCACTACTTGTCTTTTTAACTTCATCTCCACCTATTAACCTTTTGTGTTCTTAAAACAGTACATTTATTCATCACACAGTTTTCCCCACTTTGTATGCATTTTTTAATTTAATTCTCACAGTATCTTTATGAGATAGGTACTGTGTGCCATTTTAGAGATGAAGAAACCAGTGATTAAGGAACTTGGTGGTCACACAGCTGTGATGGGAGAGCTACAGTTCTGTCTGAAATCTACCTGACTTTAGAGTCCATGTCTTTTTAAACACTTTCTGTGTGTTTTTCTGTCTCTATACCTTTATTATACATTTTACTCTGCTTGAAATGACCTCTTCTCTGTCCCCCATTCTGCTAACAAAGCCACCTTTTGCTGCATAGGTCAGTTACCACTGTCACCATGAAACCTTTTCCGAGTCCCCTCAACCAGGTATACCTTCTTCCCTCTTTTGAACCCTCATGGTGCTTTTTACCTTTCTTACAGCACTCAGTCTGCTCTGCATTATGGTGATTTTATGTGCTTGTTTTATATTCTTAACTAGATTGTAAGCTCCTTGAGGATAGGGACTGTGTCTTCTTTTTATTCTCTTAAGTGCATTGCCAATTCAAATTAGTACTCAAAAAATATTGACTGGACATTCCTCTAAGTGCTGAGAGAAATGGATAGCCTCTATAGCCTGTGCTCCTTTAAGAAAAAAATAGAGAGGGCTGCTGCTTGAGGATTGTACTGCCCTAGAGACGGACTCGAATTGTTATATAACCTATAAGTGTGAGAATGGATATCAGTAAACCAAACTACTACCTGTCGCAAACAATAATGTTATTTTTTTCTACCTTCTTAACTTCTCACTACAGCTCTCTTCAGTTATTTATATAATGTTTCAAAGTTTTTGATATCCTTTATGCATTAAATAATACTTTTGCTGGTGTTTGTTTCTAGATATTTCA
The DNA here is from genome assembly GCF_902729225.1 of Pteropus medius. Classification (NCBI taxonomy): domain Eukaryota; kingdom Metazoa; phylum Chordata; class Mammalia; order Chiroptera; family Pteropodidae; genus Pteropus; species Pteropus medius. The sequence goes on along the minus strand of NW_024356249.1, from coordinate 8,391,637 downwards.
TCTCTGAATGTTTCAACTTAAATGATTTAATTAAAATTTTGTTATGCATTTCATTTAGGTATGTCAAAAGGTCCTGTTTCTGTCTGATTTATTCAATTTTACTATTAAACTTCAACTGGGACCACAAAGTATTCATGGACAAGAATGACATCTTGGATTAATTCCATTGGGATGCTTGCTCTGTGCCAGATTTTATTTTGCTCAGCTATCAATGAGGCTGTTGTGGAAATGTGGGTTTTTCTTTGCTGTGAGAATTTATGCGTACAAAGAGACCTGCTTTTCAGAAAGAACATTGAGAACCCAGAGCCCAAGAGGAAGGGTTATTAAAGTTAATGAACCAGGGTAACCTTATCCAGAGGGTGCCCAGAAATACTGTAAAACAAAAGGTCAACTGCTATTGCTATTTTAGTTATATACCCCCTCCTTCTCCAGGCTTCAGAATTTAACAGAGTTAATTGCCCCTACAGTGAGGACTTGACAGATAATTTTTAAGCCAGATGAAAATTCTTTTAATTTTTTTTTCTGTAAAATTCTAAGTATTTGGGCATTACTCTGTGCTATTTGGGAAACAGAATGTTACTTAACTAATGATAGTGGATTGTTTTATAGTTCTGAGATGTGACGGTTTTTAATAGTTTAAATAATTGTCATTATTTCACATTAGTACAGAGCCAGATGTGTTCTAGGTACTGAGAGACATGGAATCAGACACAGTAATACTGTTTTTATTGTATCTGGGGATTTAGTATCTACAAGTTACTTTTTATTTTTGTGCATGTTTTAAAGGACATGTTGTTTATGCTTGACAGCTTTCAGAATGTTTTTATGTAACTTCTGTCTGAAGAGCTTCACCACAGCCCTGAGAGTTTTGTAAATGAAAAAAGTAAGACTCAGTGAGGTTTAGTGACCTGTACTGATTACCCAGTTAGCACTAGAACTTAGTCCTGTTCCAGTGGTCTGCTCTTACCCAGAAGCATTGTTTCGATTTCCCAGGGTTCTTGGGGCATAGAATAGGATGTTTCGCTTAAGAGAATTCATTAGAGTTTGAAATTATATGAAAATATGACACAAATCTCTTAGAAGATAGCACAACTCTATGAATGGCAAGAATTTTCTTAAATGGTGTTACAGTATTTCCAGGTGCACTTTGAATTGTAACCCTTCACGGTGGGACATGATTTAGATGACAGTCTCCACATATTATAGGCCTAGGTCATGTCAGTTAGAGAGTAGGTGGCTTTACAGTTTACTTGTAATGTCTTATGTAACTTTTAAAATATAATTGGTGGGCTTGTGTAACCAGTAGACATAAGACATTTACAAAGGGGGGAAATATTTCAAGAAAGGAAAGGTACTATTATTATATAAAGAAGGATGGGATGATGCACAGTGTTGTGTGTAAAGATTTTCACTATTCACTGAGCAAGAATTCGTTTTGTCACAGGGATAGAGTCCATGGATATAACAGATTTAAAAGAAACCAGATTCTCAAAATACCTAGAATGACTTAAAGGTTGATTTCTATGGAGTTAAATCTACCACAATATATTTGGAAAAAATTCCCCCAGTTTCCATGGGAATATCAAGGCCATATGTATCACTTTATTCTTAAAATATCTAATTTAACTTCCAGCTACTTTTAATCATTGTTTTTGGTATTGCAACCAAGAGAAAACAGTTTTAATGTGAACTTTTTTTTTTGAAATAGCTAGATGTCTTAATGTCATATTTTACATTATATAGTCTTCTGAGATTATTTTTTTCAGTCTGAAGCTGCATTATTAAGAAAGTGGTAAATGTAAACTTTTCCTGGTCTAACACAGAAACTCCTAAACTGGCTGCACATTAGATTCACCTTGGATCCTTTAAAAGTACAGACCCTTTTTACCTACTGAAGACCTATGGAATCAGAATCTTAGGGAATGCCTCCTCGTTATCTGTATTTTTATAAAGGTCTTAAAATAATGGTTCCACAGCAGCCTTTCCATATATTCATGTTTAAGAAATACTAGCCTAGTATATATTTTGGAATGTTACCAGTTTAAAATTTTGATTTTTAAGTTTACTTAGATGTACCTTCTTAAATGATAATAGAAACAACTGATAGGTCTGGGTGCTTATATCTTGTCCTTAAGTTTATCTTTTTACACATATTTTTCTAATTTTCATAGAGACCGTTTATTTGTTTGGTGGATGGGATGGAACACAAGATCTTGCTGACTTCTGGGCGTACAGTGTGAAAGAGAACCAGTGGACATGTATCTCTAGAGACACTGAGAAAGAGGCAAGTTCTCAGACTTTTCATCCATCTGTATTAAAACAGAGATGTGGGTGTATACTTTTCCAGATGATTTGTATTCTTTTCTAATGTCTGTCAGCAGTGGTAGCAGAAGAATTTGTGAACAAGTTTGTTTTAAGTACTCGTGTTTTCCAGCTTCTCTACTTTCAATTACTGGTACACGAACCAAACTATCTTATAGAGCTAAATAGAATGGGAATCTAAGATCAATCATTTTACTACTTTTGCCTGGAAATGTAACTGTGTAACTATCTTTTTTTCTCATGGCCCTGTCAAATCTATTCTTATTTCAAGCATTCATCTTATTTTGATTTCCTCTGGAAAATTTTGCTTTGAATGTCCTCACTCTCACTGTTTTGGTCCCTCACTTTTTGATTGTAGTTATCAGTTTTACAAATGACATTTATTTTAAACTAAAATTGTATGTATGTATTCATGTGTGTGTCTGTCTGTTGAGACAGATACTCATAAAGCATTTCCATAGTGAATAAGGTGGTCGGATTTATGGCTTTGAATTAAATAAGTACATAATTATACACTGGTATAAAGCAAATATTGATTTAGTTTTTGTCCAGATCTTTATAGAATTTTTTATTGTATCCTCCATGTAAGCTATTTCAGATTTCGAGGTGAAAAATAAACAGAACAGTAGGAGCTGCAAATGAAAAGTAAGAGAAAAACCTAATTCAAAAACCACTAATTTTAATCTAGGAATGCCATTTCAGAAAGATCTAGTGCTATGTCTTTAATCTCAGGAAAATAGAGTCTTGCTTACTCTTCTGTTCCAGTGATTAATCATTTAGGTAGTGCTTATCTTTCCAAAGTTATCTTAAAATTCTGATTTGTTTATTATCTCTGTAAAAGTATGTAAAAATGGCTTGTCTTTCAGTATTAAAGTAACGTTTTCTGAAATGATTATTTCTATCTTCAACAAAAATAAAGACATCTAAGAAATACCTAGCATTTCTCTTAAACTGTATTAAATCTAGATAGATTGCATCTGTAATTATTCTTGCAGTAAGTCTAGGATTCATCCTGAAATCCTCCCTCTTATTCAGAGTGTATCTAATTAGTGCCTAAGTTCCAACAGTTCTAGCACCCAATATTGTATTTCAGATGTCTTTTCCTCTTTTTTGGCATTAATTCCAACTTCATGGTTTCTTTCTTAAACATTTTTGCCTCTATTGTTGATCTCTAGATCTATTTTCCATTCATTGGTATAGTCTTTAAAAAACATGTCTGGCCATGTGATACCTGCTCAAACTCTATGGTTAGCTTCAGTCTATTTCTGTTATCTCTTATATTGTATCTATTACATTACAATCGCCCACAGAACTTCAGTGACATATTTGGTTTTGGCTGGGTTCACTCATGTGTCAGGAGTCAGCTGGCTGTCACCTAGTTCAGAACTACTTGGTTCTGTTCTACATAGTAGCTCACCTTCCTGTTTGCTAGCTGGGGCTTGTTGTCATTTCAGGGGTGGGGCTGCAAGGGGAATGAAGTGGACATGAGCACGTCATCAAATTTGTTGTCTTATTGGCCACAGGAGGTCATATGACCAGGTCCAGAGTCATTGTTGGTGAGAGGCCCTATCAGAGGGCACAGAAACAGGGAAGTATGGATAATAACAATAATCAGAATGATAAAGTGATTTATCTTCCTCAGTTGCTTCTGCTTAGAATAAGAACTTCAAATTTCTAGTCATGATTTGGTCCCTATTTACCATTCTAGCCTCATCTCCTGATTTTATGTACCAGCCATACTTATAGTTGCTGGGATTATTCAACTTTCTCATCTATGTCCTTTAGCAATAGTTTTTTTCCTGTTTCGAATTAACAGAAGGTCCAGTCTTTACCGAGTACATGCCTGCTTATTCTCTTAAACTCAGTTCGAACTTCATTTCCTCTGTGAATTCCTTCTTGACTTCACATAGAATTAGAAGCTTCCTTTGATATGCCCATTTAACCCCTTATATTCCTTGAATGGATTACTGTAATGATTGGTTTACATTCCTATTTTTCCTACCTAGACTTTGAATTCCTTAAGGCATAAATCATATGCTTACTTTTTAGTGATAGGTGAGATAAGTTAAATCAAAAATTAATGCAGGGAAAAGTAAGGAGATGATAAATGCAAAATTCAGGAGAGTGGCTGCTTTGGTGGGGGAAGGGGTTGGTTTACACGGGACCTCAAAGGTAGTATTAATGTTCTACTTTTGAAGGTGGGCATGGGTATTATTTTTTATACCATTTATATATATGTTATAAGTAATATTTAGAATGCAATAAATTATATAAAACTAATATTGGAAAAATACAGAGATTATTTTGATGAGAATACTTTGTTTCTGTTATTTGGAAGTCAATAGGGTAAGTAGTGATCCAGTGCTGGAGTTTAGATTTATAATAATTTATTATTACTTTCTTCATATAGACACCTAAAAACCTTTTGTTGATCTGTCCCTTACTTGAATGGTAATATATGACTCTGCATAAATGTTTATTCCAAAATTGAACAGTTAATATTTCATTTAATTTTATTTTCTATATTAGTGAGTACAAGTTATTGTTTGATGGTACCCCAAGGCATGTTTTAAGAGTATGATATACAATTAAAAAGCAAAATTAATTAAATTCACTTAAGTGTGTATCTAATAACACATTTAGGAGATTGAAAGATAATGGAACAGCTCAGCTCTTAAGAATAACGATTTTAAATGTTCAAGTAGATATGCAAGTAAGTTTTTATAGGTTCAAAAACTGTATTTTTCTTTAGTTTACAGTTTTATAAATCTCTTTAATGTTTAACTTCGTAGAAGACAGCTAGATTGTGACATGTTGTTTTGTGTGAAATATATGAAGAAAATTGGACCTCACATGGATATGTTTTTGGAAAGGAAAGTAGTATTTCAATAGCATTTTTTGATAATGGTGTATGTTCTTTTTTGATCTCATCTCCCAAATTGACAAGTGGTTATTTTGTAAAGGTAATTGCATTTCAGACCAGGAAACCGTATCAGCTAACGTTTTATATTCTGTTACTTTAAAATATATTGATCTATCTTGCTCTCTGAATGGATATTTTACTTACCCATGGTGTTTTACCCAAGTGTTTTTGGTCATTTGAAAAATATTGGTTCCCTGAGTTATGAGCATTGTCCAGATGTTGACATTTTATTGTACAATATCCAAAAACCCCACATTTGTTAATATCCCTATTAATGTTATTAGAAAAGCATTTTAAGTTTTGGGAAAGTATCAAGATCACAGTGGCAGGTAGACATTTTCTAAAATTCTAATTTTTTGCTTAATTTAAAAACATGCATTTTATCATTAGGAACAAATTTTGTCAGTTTTTCTTCAAAATGACATACTTCATTTTCAGAAAATGTCTGCCATATTCATAATGTTTGAATAACCATACTTAGATTGTTAATTTTCTTTCAAGTAAATATAGTGTTCTATGAAGAAAGCAGGTAGGTCAGCTTGCAACTCAATTGCGTAGGTGCTTTTTTTTTTGAGATAACCATCATACATCAACTACCATTGTTTCATAGTTTTCTAAATCTCTTTAATGTTTGGCTTAATAGAAGGCAGCTGGATTCATATATGCTTCTGTATTCAGTATGTTGCTATTTCAAAAATCATACAGCTGCTGGAAAATTTTGTGTACACTCATAAGAGAATAAGAGCAAAAAAGACAAATTTTTATCTTAGTATCGTTATGAAAATAACTGACTTTGTGGAGTCCCTGAAGTGTCTTGGAGACCCCAGACTGCACTGAGAATAGCTACTTTAATTTAATCCACAGTCCCTATTCAGATATAGACAATTATCCCAATACTTCCTCAGTAATGTTCTCTATAAGTGTCCCAACATCGGCCCCAATCCCCATCTCTGACCCAGGACTCAGAACATGACCATGCATTGCATTTCAATGTTATGTTTCTTTAGTCTCCTTTAGTCTGGAATAGTTCCTTAACATTTCGTTGTATTTCTTGATCTTGACATTTTTGAAGAATACAGAGCAGTTATTTTGTAGAATATCCCTCAGTTGGGTTTCTCTGACATTTCCTTAGGATTGAATTTAAGTGTTTTTAGCAGGAATACCATGTGGATGACATTTGGTCCTCCCCAGTATATTATCACACCCAGAGGTATATTTCATCAGTTTGTCTGATGTTAGTTTTCATGATCCCTTGGTCAAAGAGCGTGCCCACCAGATTTTTTCACTCTGATAAGTAATTTGTGGAAAGACATTTTAAGATTATGAAAATATCCTGTTACTCATCCAACTTTTACCCTTTTAGTATCCATTGATGAAACCGTTGAAGCTTTCTCAAAGTGGTTGTACCATTTTTTATGGTACAGAAATGTTTGAGAGTTCTGGTTGCTCCCTGTCTTTTTATTGAAGTGCTTTGGCACCTTTGTCAAAAATCAATTGATCATATAAGTGTATGTCTCTTTGGACACCGTATTCTCCTCCATTATCTTTTGGTCTGTTCATATACCAATATGACACTTCTTGAGGTCAGATAATATAAGACCTCTTTATTCTTTTTTGTTTTATTTTATTTTTTTAAAGTTTATTGGGGTAACATTGATTAATACAATTATATAATTTTCAGGTATCCATTATAATTTCACATCTATATATTCTATTGTGTGATTACAACCCAGAGTCCAGTTTCCTTCAGCTACCATATATTTGATCCCCTTTACCAGCTTCACCCTCCCCCAGTCCCCCTGTATTTCATCCCCTTTACCCTGTCTGCCTCTTCCCTCCTCCCCAACCCCCTACGCTCTGATAACCACTAGTCCATTGTCCATGTCCCTGAGTGTTTGTCCTGTTCATTTGTTGCTTTTAGGTTTATATCTCACATATAAGCGATATCATGTGATTTTCAACTTTTTCAGTCTGGCTTATTCCGCTTAGCATGATTATCTCGAGGTCCATCCGGGTTGTCGCAAATGGCAGTATTTCATCTCTTCTTATGGCTGAGTAAAATTCCATTGTATATATGTACCACAGCATCTTGAGCCAGTCATCTATCGTAGGATACTTCGGTTGTTTCTATGTCCTGGCCACTGTGAATAGTGCTGCTGTGAACATCGGTGTGCAAATATCTTTTTGGATATGAGTTTTCAAGTCTTCGGAGTAGATACCCAGTAGAGGGATTGCTGGATCATGTGGTAGATCAATTCTTAATTTTTTGAAGAACCTCCATACTGTTTTCCATAGTGGCTATACCAATTTGCAGTCCCCACCAGCAGTGTATGAGGTTCCTTTTTCTCCACATCCTCTCCAACACTTGTTATTGCTTTTCCTGTTGATTATAGCTATTCTAATAGGTGTGAGATGGTATCTCATTGTGGTTTTGATTTGCATTTTCCTAAAACTAGTAATGTTGAGCATCTTTTCATATATTTGTTGGCATTTGTATGTCCTCTAGGGAGAAGTGTCTGTTCAGGTCCTCTGCCCAATTTTTGATTGGATCGTTTGTTTTTTGTTGTTATTGAGTTGTATGAGTTCTTCGTGTATTTTAGATATTAGGCCCTTATCGGGGGTGTTGCTTGCAAATATATTTTCCCATTTGGATGGTTGTCTTTTTACCTTGTTGACAATTTCTTTTGCTGAGCAGAAACTTTTTAGTTTGATGTAGTCTCATTCATTTATTTTTGCTTTTACTTCCCTTGCCTTTGAGGTCAAATTCATAAAATCCTCTTTAAGTCCAAGGTCCTTGAGTTTAGTTGCTATGTTTTCTTCTACACATTTTATTGATTCTGGTCTTATATTTGGGTCCTTAATCCATTTTGAGTTAATTTTGATGTGTGGTGATAGACAATAGTCTAGTTTCATTCTTTTGCAGGCGGCCTTCCAATTTTCCCAGCACCATTTATTGAGGCTTTCCTTTCTCCACCGTATGTTTTTAGCTTTTTTGTCAAAAATTATTTGCCCATATAAATATGAGTTTACTTCTGGACTCTCGATTCAGTTCCACTGGTCCATGTGTCTGTTTTGCTGTCAATACCAAGTCGCTTTATAGTGTAAGTTGCAGTCAGGGAGAGTGATGCCTTCAGGCTCATTCTTTTTTTTCAGAATGCTTTTGGCAATTCGGGGTCTTTGGTGCTTCCATAGAAATCTGATGATTTTTTGTTCTGTTTCTCTAAAAAATGCCGAAAGGATTTTGATAGAGGTTGCATTAAATCTGTATAATGCTTTAGGTAATATGATCATTTTAACTGTGTTGATACTTCCAATCCAAGAACACTGAATATCTTTCCATTTCTTTGCATTTTCTTTGATTTCTTTTAATAGGGTCTTGTAGTTTTCATTATATAGGCCCTTCACATGTTTCGTTAAATTTATTCCTAGGTATTATATTCTTTTTGTTGCAATTGCAAAAGGAATTATTTTTTCCACTTCTTTTTCTGACACTTCATTATTAGAGTATAGGAACGCTATGGATTTTTGAACATTAATTTTGTATTCAGAGACTGTATTTGCTTATTGTTTCTAGTAGTGTTCTTGTGGAGTCTTTAGGGTTTTCTATATAGAGAATCATGTCATCTGCAAATAATGACAGTTTGACTTCTTCATTTTCTATTTGGATGCCTTTTGTATCTTTCTCTTGTATGATTGCACTTGCTACGACCTCCAATGTTATATTGAATAACAGTGGCTATAGTGGATAGCCTTGCCTTGTTCCTGATCTTAGAGAGAAGGTTTTTAGTTTTTCACCATTATGTATAATGTTGGTTGAGGGTTTGTCATAGACACCCTTTATTATGTTAAGATGCTTTCCTTCTATACTGATTTTGTTAAGTGTTTTAATCATAATTGGATGCTGTATCTTGTTGAAGGCTTTTTCTGCATCTATTGATATGATGATATGATTCTTATTTTTTAATTTGTTTATGTGGTATATCACATTAATCAATTTGCATATGTTGAACCATCCTTCTGCCCCTAGGATGAAGCCCACTTGATTATGGTGTATAATCTTCTTAATATATTGCTGCATTCGGTTCACTAGTATCTTATTTAGGCTTTTTGCATCTGTGTTTATGAGAGATATTGGTCTGCAGTTTTCTTTTTTTGTGTTATCTTTACCAGGTTTTGGTATCAGAGTAACATTGGCCTCATAAAATAAATTGAGAAGTATTGTCTCCTCTTCGATTTTTTGGAAGAGTTTGAGGAGAATAGGTATTACATTTTCTTTGAATGTTTGGTAGAATTCACTGGTGAAGCCATCAGGTCCTGGGCATTTACTTTTTGGTAGTTTTTGATGATTGTTTCAATTTCCATACTGCTGATTGGTCTATTTAGATTTTCCAGATCTTCTTGATTCAGTCTAGGAAGATTGTATTTTTCTAAGTACTGGTCCACTTCTTCTAGGTTATTAAATTTGTCATTATATACTTTTTCATAGTATTCTTGCATGATCCTTTGTATTTCTGCAATGTCAGTTGTATTTTCCACTCTTTCATCCCTGATTTTGTTTATTTGTGTCCTTTCTATTTTTTCTTTAGTGAGTTTAGCCAGGAGTTTGTCAATTTTATTAACCTCAAAGAACCAGCTCCTTGTTGTATTTATTTCTTCTGTCGTTTTTTTGTTTTGAATTTCTTTTATTTCTGCTCTAATTTTGATGATTTCTTTCCTTCTGCTGACTTTAGGCCTCATTTTTTCTTCCTTTTCTAGTTTTTTAAGATCAAGCGTTAGATTGTTTATTTGGGCTCGTTCCTGTTTTTGGAGATAGGCCTGTAATGATATGAACTTTCCTCTTACAACCGCTTTTGCCCTGTCCCAAAAGTTTTGAGATGTTGTACTATCATTATTATTTGTTTCTGTGTATCTCTTGATCTCTCTTTTTATTTCTTCCCTGACCCAGTTATTCGTCAGTAGCATGTTGTTTAATCTCCATGTATTTGTAGTTATTCCTGATTTCTTTCGCAGTTGCTCTCTAGTTTTAAAGCATTATGATCAGAAAATATGGTTGGTATGATTTCAACCCTCTTATATTTGTTGAGGCTATTTCTGTGCCCTAGTATGTGGTCAATTCTTGAGAATGTTTCATGTGCTTTAGAGAAGAATGTATAAACAACTGTTTTGGGATGGAAGGCTTTGTAAATGTTGATTATGTCCAGTTGGTCTGTTGTGTCATTTAAGGATGTTATTTCCTTATTGATTTTCTGTTTGGATGATCTGTCCATATCCGACAGTGGGGTATTTAGGTCCCCTACTACTATAGTGTTTTGGTCTGTTTCTCCCTTTAGTTCTGTTAGTAATTGCTTTACATATTTTGAGGCTCCCTGATTGGGAGCATAGATATTAGTAATTGTTATGTCTTCTTGGTACATGATTCCCTTTATCATTATGAAGTGTCCCTCAGTATCTTTCTTTACCTTTTTATTTTGAAGTCTGTTTCGTTCGATATTATTATTGCTACTCCTGCTTTTCTCTGAATGCCATTTGCTTGAAATATCATTTTCCACCCTTTCACTTTGAGTCTGTATTTGTCTTTGGAGCTGAGATCTGTCTCCTGGAGGCAGCATATGGTTGGGTTTTGTTTTTTGATTCATTCTGCAACTCTGTGTCTTTTTATTGGTGAATTCATTCCATTTACATTTAGGGTGACTATTGAAATATGAGGTCTTGTTATAGCCATTTTATCTTTTGCTTTGTGGTAGCTCGGTGTTTCCATTGCTTCCTTGTCCTTATGTTTCTGTTTTCTTTATTTTGATTGGCTTTTGTGGGTTTTGCCTCTGGTTCTTCTTCTTTTATGTTATATACTTCAGTTGTGAATCTTTGGTGTGTGGTTATCATTACGAATATGAAAAGGATAGTTACATATATACAATCGTTCATTTTCTTCTGCCTGTGCCTTATCTCCATTCCCCTTTGCGAATTTGGATCTTTGAATCCTCCCTTTGTCAGTCATTGATATCTCAGTTTATCCCTATGTATGCTGAATGTTCATTACTATCTTGCTATAGCAGTTCTCTTATTATTTAAGCTTATAATGCCCTGTTCTTAGTAAGGCTTGTACTCCTTGCTTCTATTTGCCTGATAGTCACATGACCCCTAATTATGCATTTTTTTGTTTTGTTTTGTTATTTTGTTTTAGATTTGATTTTCTGGCGCCTTTCAGTATTTCCTGTAGTGCAGGCCTCATAGTGGAGAATTCCCTCCATTTTTGTATATCTGGAAATGTCTTAATTTCTCCTTCATAGCTAAAGGAGATCTTAGCTGGATACATTATTCTAGGCTGGTAGTTCCTTTCACTTAATAGTTTAAATATTTGATTCCATTCCTTTCTAGCTTGTAAGGTTTGTGCTGAGAAGTCTGAGGGTAATCTAATGGATTTTCCTTTATATGTTACCATCATCTTTTCCCTGGCTGCCCTGAGAATTCTGTCTCTGTCATTGATTTTTGATAACTTTAATACAATGTGTCTTGGTTGATGGTCTTTTTGGGTTGAGATTAACTGGTGTTCTGTTGACTTCTTGAATTTCAAGCTCCAGCTCATTCCTTAGAAATTCTCGTTCACTATTTGTCTGAAAATTCTTTCTAGTCTCTGCTCCTTTTCCTCACCTTCGGTAATGTCCATTCTTTTTATGTTTCCTCTCCTGATGGTATCAGATAGTTCTTGTATTTCTCTTTCATTATTTTTCGTTCTTCGGTGTCTCACTTCTTCCTTCTGATTATTTCTAGATTTCTGTCTTTGATATTACTCATCCTTTCCTCCATTTGGTTGACTTTATTTCCTAAGCTTGTTATTTCATTTTTCACCTCTTGCAGTGTGTTCTTCATCTCAAGAAGTTCTATTTGGTTCCTTTTGAGGGTGTCAGTCTCCTCTCTCTACTCATCTAGTTGTTTTTTCAATTCCTGAAATTGTTGATTTGAGTTGTTTTGGATCTCATTGAGTTTTTTCGGAAGTATCATCTTGAATTGTCTGTCATTTTAAGTTGCATATTTCTACATCTATAAGCTCATTTTCTGGAGATTTTTCTCTTTCTTTCTGAGATGCCTTGTCACTGTGGTTGTTCATAGTGTTTAATGGACTATTTCTCTGCCTGAGCATTACTGGAAGTGTATTCTGTTGTTTTTCCAGAAAGATTTATTATATAAAGTTCTCTTTAGCCTATTGCAAAGAAGGCACTTTTCTTTTGGTTTCCAGTAGATGGCATCTAAGCCTCTTGGATCCCTGCTTTGTATAAAGCCTAAATATCTTTTTTATTTTCTTGTAGATTTTAATCACACTTGCTACTCTCAGTTTCAACCCCTGTCAGTGTTAGCAACAGTTTCGGTAGTGTTTGCTCAGATTCCCCTGGGGCTCTGTGGTTATCGTTCTCGTAGAATATGGGGAACGGGCCCCTCTGGGTTGGGAGTTGGAGGCTGTGGCTCAGCCTCGGTTTTGCAACCGCAGCCAATAAAAACTGTTGTTTCTCTGCAGCCCCATCCTACTTTTCTGCATTCTGCCCTGATGACTGGGTCCTGCTGCCGGCTGCTAGAAGTTCCGGCACTTCCAGGCAGGCTGATCGGGGAAGTCACTGCATCTTCACATCTCCCGCTTCCTCCTGCAGGGAGCTCTAGCGGCTGAGAGAGGCAACTTCTTTATTTCTCCCAGTCCACTGCCCAGCACCCGGGGTTCTGACCTGTGGTAGCTCTTATGCGCAGATCCCATGCTCAGATGTGCTGGTGTGCAGTTTGGGTGTTTTTTGTTGAGTTTTAGATGTTCAGCATATTGTTGTTTCAAGGGGAGAGATCCATGGACATAGTTAAATCTCCATTTACTTCAGTCTTCTTTAATATCTCAGCACTCTTGAAATTTCAAGGTTAGAGGTTGGCTATTTTTATTAAATGAATTCCAGCGTTTTTTGTTTTTTTGTTTTTTTTTTTTTGCTATTTTAAATAGAACTTAATTTTTTAAAGTTTCCATTTGTTTGCTGTTAGTATAGAGAAGTAAATGGTTTTTCATTAATATTGGCTTTGTATGTTTCTTTTCTAAATCTGCTTATTATTTCTAATAGTTTCTTTGTTGATTTCTTAGGATTTTTCAACAGTCATGTCATCTATGAATAGGGACAGTTTTATTTCTTTTTACTCTTTTTCTATCATAACTTTCTATTTTATTTTTTAAATTAATGCCTAATTGCACTGACTTGGACTTCCAGTACAGTGTTAAATAAAAGAAGTGGGAATAGACATCCTTATCTTGTTACAGATCCTACAGGAAAGCATTCAATAGTTCACCATTAAGCGAAAAATTAGATTTAGGATTTTTATACATTATTTATCAGATTTAGGAAGTTTCTAGTCCTAGTAGCTGTGACTTTTCATGAATATGTTGGATTTTATTAAATTCTTTTTATATATATTGATAATATCATGTTTTTTACCTTTAATTCTGTTAATGTGGTGAATTAGCCTGATCGATTTTCAAATGTAAATCAACTTTGCATTTCTGAGATAAACTCCTTTTAATCATGAAATATCCTTTTTATATATTGCTGCATTCAATTTGTTAATATTTTGTTAAACATTGGTTTTCGTATCTCAGTGCTTGAGGTATACTAGCTGCCTGTTTATTATTTCTCCTCCTCCTCCTTTGTGATAATTGTTGCTTGGTTTCAGTGTTATGTTGTCCTCATAAAATAAATTAGGAATGGACTAGAATATAGATTACAAATAGAGAAGGTATTTCCCTTTGTTTTTGAAAAATTTTATGTAAAATTGGTATTATTTCTTCCTTAAGTGTTTGATAAAATTTGCTAGTGCTTATAAGTAGGAATGGCATTCTCTGTGGGAAGATTTTAAATTATGAGTTCAATTTTTTAGTAGTTATAATGACTTCATATTTTCTCTTTCATCCTGTGTCAATTTTGACAAGGTAAATTTTTTTCAAGGAATATGCCTATTTTATCTATATTGTCAGATTTTTCTTGTTCTTCATAATAGTCCCTTAATTCTTTTCAACTTCTAGTGAGCCTCTAGTAATATTTCTGCTTTCATTTATGACATTGGCAATTTGTATTTTCATTTTTAAAAAATTAGCCTTGCTAATATTTATAATTTTATTAATCTTTCCAAAAACCAACTTTGTTAATTTTGTCTGTTTTCTATTCTATTCCTATTCATTATTTTCTTTTAACTTAGAGAATAATTGTTCAACATTTTAATAGCACTTGTGCTAATTAAGCTGAAGTAAGAAGTTCTGTTACTCTCCTATTCAATTTCAAATTTCACACTCTAGGAAATATATCATCAATTTATTATATATTCATCTTTGTTTTTGAGATTATTTAATTATGGAAGAAATTATTTGTAAATAATATTTTCACCTTATTTACTAAAGATTGACAAAAATCTTTAAAAATAAGTTTTAAAATAGTAACTGGTATGAATACTAAAATGCGGATTTAAATTAATATCTGATTTAATAACACTAATGTCAGACTATTCTTCATACCTAATGCCTTATTCCTTCATTTAATCTAAATAATAATGCTAGATTACTCTTCCCATAATACTGCTTTTTAAATCTTATGTCCTGCTCTAAAAACCTATAATAGTTTTTTATTGTTTGCAAGATTATATCCTGTCTCCTCTCTTGGTCACTCCTCTCTTGGTCACAAACAGACTTCCTGTTTCTACCTTACACTTCAACTCTCTTATTTCTGCAGCAAGAATTCTTCATCTCAGTCATAACCACACACATTGTATGAAGTATATTTTTGCTTTTCTTTCTCTTATCTTCTGGAAAAAGATCTTCTGTGAGTTTCTGAGCAAACCTTATAATGAAAGTCAACAAAAAGGGACATTTAATTTTATTTTCTTTGAACCTAGGTTCAAATTCTTTGAATTTTTTCTTTTCTTTTTTTCTCCACAGAATGGTCCTAGTGCCAGATCATGTCATAAAATGTGTATTGACATTCAACGAAGGCAAATCTACACATTGGGGCGTTATTTGGATTCCTCTGTGAGGAACAGCAAATCTCTGAAAAGTGACTTCTACCGTTATGACATTGACACAAATACGTGGATGTTACTCAGTGAAGATACTGCTGCTGATGGAGGGCCGAAATTGGTGTTTGATCATCAGGTTTGGTGCACAGATCAATATATGATAGAATTAATTAGTGCTTAGTAACTCTTACTCTTAGGGTTTATTTCACATGTTATGCTGAGTTGTCTGTTAGTGATTTCCATTACAAAGACCTATGACAGATAATAAAAATAACTATTTTTTCAGGAGGTATAAAGTTACTCTTAAAATTTTTTTTCTCTTTTTTAGTTCAGGATAAAATACTAAGATCTCAGAACACAATTGTGGATTTATAAAAACTATAGATAGAGTAGAAAGAGCAGTACATATTAGGAAAAATAAATTTAGTTTTATAAATACCCATAAATTATAACAATAAAATGTGCCCTTTTAAAACTTTTTTTTTTTTCGGTATTCCTGGTAGAAATTTAAAATTACTTTATAATGAGTTCAAGAATTTAAATCTAGGGCTTTTCTTCCAATTCAAGTGTAACATATTTACTTTTGTACGTAGTCAGAAACTCGTTATAAAACAGGAATTTGTCATAAACTAGATGAAGTTTAAACTCAACATCAGTAAAAATCGTATAATGGTGAGGTACACAAGAAAACTATAATACAGATGGTGATATTGTAAGCCATTTTAATATTAATATGCATATAGTTCTCATCACCATCCCCATCAGTGTCATTACCATTGAATTTGCATTGAATACTTATTCCATATCAGTTCAGTATAGTTCAGTACCTCAAACAAAATAGTAAAGTAACTTTGAATCCTATAAATAGATTCAACCCAGGTCCAAAGTGTTTTTGGAGTATGGGGGAGAAAAAGACTTTTAAAAATCTGTAACGTTATATTAATGAACATAGAATTATCTTGTACTTTAAAAATGGAAGGTGGTGCTAGAATTATGATAGAATCTAGCTTAGGCCTATTTTATCTCCTATCTTATATACAAGTTAAAACCCAAGTCTTTATTTATTGTTCCTTTACAGATTTTTGTTAATTCTTTGCTTTGAAATTATCCTACTGCTATATTTATATTAACAAGAGGTTATTAGTAGGAGAATGGTAAGTAAAAGAGGAGTGGGTTATGTACCTATCAAGTAAGTAGTGGGTGGAAAATCAAAAACATTAGTCTTCAAAGTACTCTCAGATTGAATTTGGAACGTCTGCTGGCTCTATGTAACTGAACTCTGCAAAGCTTTGTACTTCCCTGCTGACATCCTCAGTGTTTTCATGTGGAAAATAAGTACTCAAAAAAAAAAAGTTTGGCTTGTTCTGATCTTTTAAAAACAGAACATCAGCAGATAACATTGTGAGGGAAACAATTTATTTTCTTGCTTTTGACTGGTTACAAATTTTTTCACAAAAGATACTTATGTCTTTATTTTTATAAGTTGAAAAAAGAGTGGCTTAGGGGTAGTCTGAGTATAACACGTATATTGTCTTTGTATATAGCCTTTGTTTCTCCGGACTTTTATAAAATGATTGTTGCTTGGAAGCTAAGTTCTATTAAATAATGTTTGGTTTTCAACTGATTAGATGTTATAGCAGAACAGCAGGGGTGGAAAAAAACAGATTTTTCAGTGCTAATTCAGCTAACAACTAGGTCTGTGACCTTGAACAATTACACAATCTGTATAAGCCTTCATTTTCTCTTCTATTTCATGCAAATAAAGTTATATATTGGAACTTAACTCCAAAAATTACTTGGGGTTGTTCATGACACTTTAAGATTTGACACTCAATGTTCAGAGTTGAGAAGAACGTGAGACAGAGGCATTAAGATATGTTTAAAAGAGAAAGAGGCATTAAGATATGTTTAAAAGTTACATTGTCATTTTTAATTTAACATATTAAAACTTTTTTAATTCAGAGGCTTTTGTGTTTCTTAAGAACATAGTGGCAGGTTAGTTCGAAGCTTTCCATGTTGTTGCTTTGTGTGATTTTCAGGAATAATGAGAACCAAACAAAAAAGATTTTAAAAACACACATGCAGATCACATATTCAGCAAAACCAGGAGCCAAAGAAAACTCCTAATTTCTTGTAAGTTTAGCCAAAAACAGCTGAAATATCCAGAACCTGTATTAAAGCCCACAACAGTATAATGGGGGAGAACTAGGAATGCAGAGGGCGCCTCTAGCAGAGGTACGTCTTAATGGGAAGTATCGTGAGCAGGGCAGAAAGTTGAACCCAGGGCAACCATTGGGGGAGTCAGTAACATATCATGTGGAAAGTACCCAGAAAGGCCCAGAGGTGGTAGGTGTCAGAAAGCACCATCTTCTAAAAGTACAGGAAACACCATGACAAGTAAGGACCATTGGCTCCTTTTGCAATGTCTGGTGAAGGATTTGGGGGAGCTCAGGGCTTGAGATAGAAGCTCCCTAAACCAGATGAGGGTTCATGGAGTTAGAGAAGACGTGGCTTTACAGAAACACCATATTTTGAAGAAGCTATTTAATTCAGTAGCAACAGAGGAGGGAGTCCTTGAGCAAGAAAATTACCCTTTCATAGAAACCCTTTGTTATCTGGTACAGGGAAATTCAACTTATTTAAATGTGAAAACCTAAAAAGCAATAAACACCAAATCTTTAGAGGAGAAATTATCTGGTACAGGGAAATTCAACTTATTTAAATGTAAAAACCTAAAAAGCAATAAACACCAAATCTTTAGAGGGGTACTCTAAAGAAAAACAGTAAAAAGAAAAAGAACAGCAAAAAATCTTCACACAACAGCAAATGTAAATTATATTTCAGTATCTGAACATGAATTAAATAACTTAATGAAGCTTGAAACTGAAGAAAACTATAAAGCATAAATTCAAGAATGCTGATGAGATGAACAAATAATAGGAGCAGGTGAAACTGGACCTGGTAAAACTCAGGAAAGAAAGTGAAGAAAAACATAGTAATACTTTTAAAAATGAAGACTAATCTACAAGGAACATAATGAAGAATAGGAAGGATCATATAGGATAGAAATAGGATATGATATAGGATAGAAGAGCAGATAATAATGGAATAAGGATAGAAAAAGGATTAGCCAGAAAATTATGAAGAAGACAGGTAAAAGTAAGCCAATATACATATAACTAGAGGCATTAAAGACAGAAAACAGAACAATGGAACAGAACAAATATTTATAAATAAAATTTAAGACAACTTTCCTAAAGAAAGAAGACTATTCTACATATCAAAAGGACATGCTGTATTCAGGGAAAATTGAGGAAGGCATTCAACTCTAAGACATGTGTTAGTAACACTGAATTTCAAAGATAAAGAAGCCATTATTCAGGGCAAATAGGCAAAATGATCAGGTCACCTAAAAGAGAAATAAAATGAGACTGGTAACAGATTTCTCTACAGCTAAATTCAGTGCCAGGAAAACAATAGAGCAACACCTGGAAGGTATTCAGGAAAAGACAGTGTGAGTCAAGGATTTCATAGCCAAACTGTCCTTCAAGTTTGAACACTTTTTGAAGACATTACTAGAAAATGGAATACAAGCTAGCCAAGAAATGGCAGGAGAAACTTTAGTCAACGGATTGGAGATCTCAGCTCATTGACATTCTCCCTAGGTCAGTGTGGATCATTGGCAGGCTGAACATTTACTGTCCTCCTGCCCCGCATCCTGTGAAATGACAAGAGAATACATTAGTAACAGTGTTGAAAAACAGGAAAGAATGTGCTTGGAGAACTTAGAAATTTGGAGGAGGGGCAAAAATTCCTTTAAGGTAGAAAGCGGATAAGATCCGATCCAACCAGAAGAAACTGGAGTGTGTAAGATTGCAGCAGCTTGATTCTCAGAGTTTATTTAGCTAGGGCAAACATTAGATGGTCAGTTGGAGACCGAACATCAGGGCCTTCTTCAGTTTGACTGAGCAGCACGTAATTGTGAACTCATGTTGAATGTGGACATTGGAGCTAGAAAGATAGAGCAATACTCCCAGGGGCACTGGAGGAATCCCCAGTGGAACCCCCCACAACATCACATCTCATTTCTCCCCACCCAATTCCTTGAAGCAGGCTACTGTATATGCAACAGGCAGATGACTAGGGATTCTCAGATAAAATAAGGACTAGAACAACAACAAAAAATCCAAATATTTGAAGATAGTTCATACCATGAATCAGGAGTGCTGAACTCAACAAATTAAGAATTAACATAGAAAAGCAGTATTCTAAACTGAAGAGACCTTTAAGATAAGTGATATTTTTAGAGCAATTCAGGAGGCTATTGCATCCATGAGAAAGACAGATCTAGAAAAATTATAAATTGATTCAAAATAAAAACCTCAGTAAATTAACTAAAAAGCAGAACAGCCACAGTCACCTCTAAATGGTTACTAAATTAATGAGCTGAAATTATGAGAGATAAGTCAAACAGAGCAAAAGTCATGAAGTTTCATTACTGCCTACTAGGAGTTCTAGAAGAGAATGCAGGCCAAAACATAATCGCAAGGCAGAATGAAGAAAACTTCTAGAGCCGAAGACAGTTGTCAGAATGAAGTGCAGATCAGGATGAATGAAAAAGAATATCCCTATCTAGATACTCTTAATGACTTTTCAGAACTCAGGATTAAAAGAAAATCCTAAAAGCCACAGAGAAAAAACTGGTTACTTTTTTAGGCAAACAAATGAGACTAAGTACATCAAAATTAAATATCTCCACAAGGAAAGAGAAACTCCCTTTGTAGCCATATGAAGTAGAACCATAGGGGCTCGATAACTGTAGGAAACCTGGTAACAGAGATTGGCCAAAATTAGTATGAGTCTGTGAAAATATAAATTGGCTCACATCATGTAGATCCCTCAGGATTTTCAGCATGATCCCCAGGTATTTGGAGAGATTTGAGCCTTAAGTATTTAGGACAGGGTAATGTGACTCAGCTTCAGTGAAGTCCTAGACAGTGATATATATAGTAGGTGAATGAGGCCATAGTGAGTTGTCTTCAGCAATATATGGATTGCTTTTAATGATAGAATCATTTAAGATTAAAAAGTAGGAGCACTTTCTTTGGAGAACCAGGAACATGAAAACTTTGACATTTCAGTTTTGCAACCTTATTCACAAAGATTTCACCCTTGAGAAATAGATTTTCATCTTAATTTATGGAAGTGTGCCGGAAACCTGGGAAATGGCCAGTGAGTGGATCTTTTTAGTGCTATGTAAAGATTAGGAGATGCTAGAATCTTTTCCTTTTAATATTAATTTAAAAGTCTTTGCAATTATTAAAATAGCTTTTTATTAAAAACAGTCCAAAATAAATAGCAGAAGTAATTTGATGGGAGAAGAGAAGTTAACATACAATGGCTAGTATTTGTGCTTTAGCAAAATAATAGATGTTTTATGTACACAATTTATTCTTTAAATGTAATTGTCACTTGTGTTCAACATCTAATTCCCAACTTGGACATATATATTCTTTGAAATAGAATTTAATTCTTATTGTCTAGTGAGAAATAGCTGTTTTCCCAGAGATATTTTTATGAAAAGCTATAATCTCCTTGAGTTAAATGAATCAAAGAATCAAGATTGGCTTTTGAACATGGGTTGTATAACATACCTCAGAGAAAATTAAATTTATGGTATTGTGTTAAAAGAAGGCAAGAGTCATCACAATGTAGATATCAGTCTGAAGACTGATTGCTATAAATGTCTTTTGTTTGTGTTACTGTATTTTGTAACATAATTTGAAGAGTTTTGTAAAATAAATGCCGTGAAATGTATTTAGCTGCTTCACATATGTGAATCACTTATTCACATATCTGCTCATTAAATGGTAGCAAGATTAATTGGATGTTTACCTAGAATAGAAAGGAGTTTTTATAAGGATGAAAAGGAGGGTGTGATCACTATTTACTGAGAGTATGATCTGTATTTACTGTTAGGTTTATAAATCAGTACCTCATGCATTCTTGGTTGATTTGGTAAAAATCATGCAGTTTCAAGAAAACATAAAGCCCTTTAACCCAACATATTTTACTCCTACTGAGAAAAATGGAAACATGAAAAAGTATTTAGAAATTCATCCTGAATCTGCCAGGTGGTGAGCAGTATTGCAATAAGTACATATGATAATCAGGGGTGGTCTTTATGTTATTAGATGAAGTTTAGTTTTTTTGAGAATCTAAATCTGCACACATTGGTTCGTTTTAGCACATACGACAGGAACAATCTAAAACGGTTCAATCTGTTGCCTTGTTCTGATAGATGTGTATGGACTCAGAAAAACATATGATCTACACCTTTGGTGGTAGAATTTTGACATGTAATGGCAGCGTAGACGACAGCAGAGCCAGTGAACCACAATTCAGTGGGTTGTTTGCTTTCAACTGTCAATGTCAAACCTGGAAACTTCTTCGAGAGGACTCCTGTAATGCTGGGCCTGAGGACATCCAGTCTCGGATAGGACACTGCATGCTATTTCACTCAGTAAGAATATTCTGTATATTGTATTATCTTATTTTGTCATGTGTATCTCAATAGGAAAAGAAGTGGTAAAATCTGATTCATTAGTAGGAGATCCAAACTTTGCATTAGAAATAAATGATTAGTGTTAGCAATGATAGACAAAAATAAAACTTTTAATAGTGAACTCATTTCTATCAATTTAGTAATTCCCAAGTAGTTATCACCTGAAAGTAATCTAGGCACTCTTATGACTAACTTCACTGCTTATATAGATACTGCAGCCTTTTCTCTTTCTTATACCTTTCTAGTTATTGATTTCTTTTAGTAACTAGAAGATCAATTTTTTATGTTCTTATTTTCCCCACTCTTCATTAAGCGTGAATAATTAAGAATTGACTTTATAGAATTAGAATTAAAATTGATCAGTAAAATCAACATACAGACTTTCTTTAGCCTTTTCACGTGTTATAGTGAAAACTTGGCCTTCTTTCTGTGAACATAATTTTTAAAATATATTGTGGAATATTTTAAACAGACCAAGTGAAGAGAAGAGCATGATAAATTTCTATGTACTCGTTTATCAGGTGCAGGAGTTATCAGTCTTCCTTTCTTCACTTTTCATGTATCTACTCTACTTATATTTCATTAATTTTTCTGATGTTTCTTTGATTTTTAAGTTTATTCTTAAATTGTATTGTGCTGGGATATTTTAAAGCAAATCTAGACTTTGTATCATTATACCTGTAAATGCCATACTGTATCCCTAACAGATAAGGACTTTTTAAAAACATAATCACAATACAAATATAATACATAACCAAAGTAAAAGCAATTTCTTAATATCATTTAATACATGGTATTTTTCTGAAGCAACTTTTCATAGTTGGTTTATTTGAGTCAGGATTCATAAAAGGTCTGCATGCTACATTTGGTTGTTAAGTCTCTTAAATCCCTTTTAATCTGTAACAGTACTCATACTTCCTATTTTTTCCCCCACATACCACTTATTTGTTAAAGAAACTGAATCTCTGTGCTTTAGAATTTCCTATATTCTTGATATGGCTGATTTTATCATCATCATCATCATCATCATATTTAACATGATCTTTTATCCTCCATATTTTCTTTAAGCTGGTAGTTAAATTCCGAGTCTTGATTTCAGATCTCCACTTTTTGAAGGGAGGTGATGGGGATGAGAGATACAAAAATACTTCATAGGTGATCTGATTGCAAAATATCAAGAGGCATTTAATGTGTAGTTGTCATACTTTTGGTGATATTAAAATTGTTCACTGAGTTCAGTCAACTTTTGACCTCATGGCTTTAGCAGCCTTTGATAGTCATTGGCTAGGTTGTAAAATGGTGATTTTTCCGATTGTATCATTTCTTCTGCATTTATAAACTGTGATCTATTATAAAAAGTACTCATTAACTATGTGGCTATCCTGATATGTAAACCACACAGGATAGGCAATAAAATGTTTAATTTTTTTCCTTTATCATTTCATATTGAGTTGATGCTCCAAAGTTAATGGATTTTTTTAAGTATTATTATGAACTCATCGATTTTTATGTATTTGATGTGTTTAATCCAATGATGTCATTGCTCTTTTTGATGCTCATTTTTTTTCTCTGTGGCCAGTAGGAGTGCCCCTCTCACAGTATATCCATGCATATGTGTGTGCGTGTGTATACATACATATATATATATCTTTTTTAATAAGAAAAATTGAATTGAATCATGAGTTCATGCCTATGTGTCCAATTCAAATTAAAGATTATAGAGTTTTTAAGTTAGTATCTTTGATTTTGTATTTGTTTATCTTTTAAGTTTAAAATTCTTCTTAATGTCATTATTATATTTACTTGTTCTGTTTTTAATAGTTTACAGAATAACAAAACTAACAACAAAAATCACTGAATGCTGTTTAAGATTGCTTTTTGATTACTTTTCTGTTGAGAATATAGCCCATTAAGGATGGATAGTCAAAAACATAAATTAAAATCACTAGAAATACTACTTCTTTGTGTGATCATCTTTCTGTTTGGTCATATCTTTATATACAGATAGGTTTATTTCATTTTTTTTTCAAATATCAGAGTTTTTTTTTCATTTGAGTTAATTTGGTTTTCTAGTTAAATAAAAGCATATACCTAGGTCTAAAGGCAAAACTGTAAGTCAAGGTACTTTCATAGAGATTTGGTTTTCATACCTGTCTTCCTGTTCTGCCTCTTCTCCTATAGGTAACTGTCCTTTATTAGTTTCCTTCTTTTGTTTCTTTTTGAACACATATACATTCCTTTTTCTCCTTTCTTATGCAGAGGCACCACCTTCTACATATTATTCTGCCCCGTGCTTTTTTTTACTTTAATAGGATACGCTAGAGATCACCTCTTAGCAGTATATATAAAGCTTCCTCATTCCTCTTTGTACCAGCATAGTACTTCATTGCATGAAATCTGTCATAAAATTACTTTTTAGAGGTTTAAATTTTTAAAAATTCATTCTGAAATCTTCACGGAAATGACAGCCTTCTCCGTTCTTTGCCCTTTTTTTCTTATTTTTCAGAAAAATCGTTGCTTATATGTATTTGGTGGCCAGCGATCGAAGACCTATTTGAATGATTTCTTTAGTTATGATGTGGACTCTGATCATGTAGACATAATATCAGATGGCACCAAGAAAGACTCTGGAATGGGTAAAGGCATTTAGCAATTTTTCTCTCATATCCTACTTAACTACTTTAGGTAGAAGACTGTAGCCTATTGTCTAACCATTCCTTCCTCCTTTCCCCATTTCTTTAATTGAAGTAATTCTGAGTGAAAGGAAGAAAACTACCAGCTAAATTATCCAATTCTGTTTAAAATATATGAATTATTATTATTTCTTTTAAACAGAAAATTATCTGAATTTCTAAAGTAATTATGTGTGTGCTTGCTGTGGGGAGGGGGCAGCTTTACAAGAGTTAATACCCTAAAAACTGTATTCTGTATTTACGAATCTTTTCCACTTTTGTTTTTTCTGTAGCGACTTATATTTTAGGCACTAGCATAGTAGAGTATATCTTTGTTCTGAGGAAGGGCTTCACGTAATTGGTAATGCCGTTTACGTTTACAAGCTCAGCAGCCAAGAAGTTATTCTCCTAGTAATAGGGTGATTGGTTTGAGATAGTCCCAGTTTTATTCATCTTGCTCTGGCATAATAATATATTCACTCTCAAATGTATCTTATTTTGGATGAATTACCCTACCTATGTTAACTAATACCCTACATATTTGTCACTTTGCTTATGATAATGGTTAGTATACACAGACGAATGGTATTTCTTTAAGGCTCAGTGGTGTAAAATGACTAATTTGAACAATAAGGTGAGAAATTAGATCAGCTTGCTTTTCCTTTTAGCTATTATTTATAAAAAACAGATCTTTTATTAAAATAGTTCATATTTAGGAGGGAAAATTTTTTTTATTAATGATAGCACCATAGTAAAAAATAAAAAGTGCGCATGAGGTAGTTGGCCCTCGGGATCCTTCTCCCATACCTCCTACTTGGTAGAGGCCAGAACTTTATTCTCTGGGGGAAATGAAATGATAGAGGCTCTGTGGAAGCCGAGAGGACAGAGAAGAAAATAGGACGATTAAACCTATAAATTAAATAGTGGAACTTCGAACCACTTCCCTGTTCCTATGATGCTAGACATGTTTCCTAGCAGAAGATTGGAGTCACCTTCTCTGGAGGAAATGTATGGCTTCAGAGCAAAGATTTTTGGATACTGTTGTTTGGGGATCTCCAGTCCTCCAGTAAAATGGCTAATCTTGCTGCATAGTCCCCAGGACAATGCCACTTTCACAGCCCAGTCCCAGTATAGTGTAGCCACAGTACACATACTATTTTCAATTAAGTTTTTTATTTCTTTACTCTTAATGAAATGTCAGTTAAGTATCTTTTGTATTAGGGCCTTCACCATGAAAGAGACAAACACAAAACAAATGTGAAAACAGAAATCTGGAGTAATGCACTGAACACAAGTAAATGAAAATAATGGTCAAGATCTATTTTCTTAGAGGAAAGGATTCTGCATCCGTAAAATGACAATAGGATGCAATCAAAGACCAGAGACTAGGAATAGCTTTTGGAAAATAAATTTTGTTAGAATAAAAAAGTAAAAGAGTTGTAAGAAATCTTAAAAATGGAGTTGGAAATTAGAGAAAATAAGAGTCTTAGAAAATCAATCCAGGAGGTCCAATATTGAACTAATAAGGATTTCTACAGTCATAGAGAACAAAGAAATTGGTGGAGACTAGATTATAAAATAAGTACCAGAAAATTTCCCTAAACTGAAAACCATTGGTCTCCAGATTATAAATGGCCCCCTACAGAAGTTAGTCAGTACATCAAATTTAGAAAAAAACAAAAAACAAGAACTTCACTCCGAAGGCACATCATTGTGCGTTGCAAAATTTCACATATCAGGCATAAAAGGACTATCTTCAAGGCTTCGAGTGTGAAATGAGGTCACATTCCAAAGGAACAGGACTTAGAATGTTGTACCTAGAATGATATTCTCAGCAACATTGGAAGCTATAAGATAAGGGGGAATAAGATCTTAAAAATTCTGAGGGAAAGTTATCATCAACCTAGAATTCTGTTTCTGGCCAAAATACCTGTGAAACAAATGGGAAGAAATACTATTTTTAGATATATAAGATTTATTAGTGGAATGTGTTTGCCTTATTCTAGGTAATAGGAAACCCAGAGAACCATGTCTTAAACAAATAGAGAATCTTTTCTCTCACAAAGTAAGAAATCCAGATGAAGATAATCTGGGATTGATGCCGTGACTTGAGCAATGTCATGAAGGCCCCCAAGTTCTTTTTAATCTTTCTGTTTTTCCATTCTTAACATGGCTGTAGCCTCGTGGTGGCAGTTGGCTGAAGCACCTCAAACATCATGTCTTCATTCCAGACAGGAAAAAAGGAAGGAGAGCAAAACTTGACCAGAAAGCTCCCTAGTTACAGTTCATTGACTAGAACTGTGAAACCTGGCTTCAAGAGAGTCTGGGAAAGTGAGCATTTAGCTTTTCCAGCCTTTATATAGTATATCGGAAGGAAATTGAAAATGGCTGTTGGGACATGCAATCAACAGTGCCTGCTACACGAGATTAAACAAAATGATAGATCTTTTTATTTGTTCTTGCTTAGGAAGTTACTACACCTTATACACTAACAAAAGGGAGCAAAAGTAAATAAAAAGAACACATAGGAGCTGGGAAAAAGGATCTAACACAGGAAAGCTCTGAAGGGACATCAAGATGATACCTGCACAGCAAACCTCTGAGCATCTAGTTCAAATTGGAGTGGGAGGACATAACATAGTAGACTTCTCTTCTTCACCAAAAGAGAGGTTTCCAGATAAAAGTAGACTCTCTAGGTATGTTTAGCATTTGGAATAGAAAGTTAATAGATAAATAACATCCAATGTAAAAGATTACGGAGAGGAACATAATAGGAAAAGCAAAAATTTTTACGAGAAAGGTGACATCACGGTCTGTTTCTTGGCTCTATGATGAGCAGTATTTCTCTAATCATAATGTAAAAACTACAATTTAACCAAAAATTTGGATAAAATTTAGTGGGAGGATAGGGTGAGGGGAATGGGGGGTAGTGGAAGTGTAGTAAAAACCTTCATCTATAACAAGGAGTCAGTAGGTGATGTCTAAAATAGCAGCCGAAGCTCTTATTTAGAAATATGGAAAGAAATACAGTAAATGACTAATAACGTTACTTAGCCTATCTAAAATTGTCTCTTATTTGTTTACTCATTTATTTTCTGCTACTGTAGGATAATCTAGAGGTATATGATTTAATGTTTGACTTCCTCTAGCTTTTAAGAAGTCATTCTAACTTTCCATTAAAATAACTAGGAGGAGAGGTAATACTTCCTCATAATGTTAATGTAGCTCTACCGGAAGATAGTGATTGATTTGACAAATAGGTATTGAAAACTAATACACACTGGCTTAGTGCTAGACTAAAATACAGTGGAACAAGATGATTGTGGTATCTCAAAGTACTTATAATCTAGCTAGTAGATAATGTATCGATGGATTATATTAGCTTCTCTTTATTTAGATCTTACCATATGCCAGTCACTTAATCACGGCACTTTATGAATATCTCCAACTGGTGGTACTATTCTTGTTTACCATATGAGAAAAATTGAACTTGAAGTAATATATTCAACATTACACAACCAAAAAAAGGTAGAGCTGGGATTTAGAAGTTTGAGTGCAAAGAAGGTTTATTTCTCACCATTCTAAACTGTTTCTCAAGATTTAAAAAAAAAAGTGGCAAAGAGTAATAGTGGCTAAGAATTAGTAGAAAAATTCACTTTAATAAGTAGGCTTTAATGACTTATTTGAAGATTTTAAAAAATGATTAGTATAATTCATTCATGGTTATAGCTAGCTTTAGAGCAGACAAGGTGTGATAATTGTTCTTTTTTTTCAATTTTGTTTTAATTATAAAAGTAATATTCTTGTAGGTAATTTGGAAAATATAAACAGATGCAAAAAGGAAACATATTGACATATTTTCTACTCTTTTAAAACTTATTTATTGTATAAAATTTAGCACAATTTTAGTCTGCTATTTTAAATTTATTATTAAATTGTCACTTTTTCGTCATTATAGTTTATTACCATGGACTAGAGATATTAGTAGAAAAGACAAGTGGATTCATTTCCTAATTACTGCTATAATCAACTTTTGTGAAATCAGAATCACCATTAATTTTTAATTGATTTATGGTGAGTTATCTCACAATGCAAACAAATCCTTATTCATTAATTTAATAATATTTGTTGATTACCTACTAGCATCTAAGTTTGACCCTCTCCATTCTTCCCTCCCAACATATGTCAGTGCCAACATATGCCAAGTGTGTTTTATGGACCTGGGTGATGAGATCCCTTCTCAGAAAAGACTCACATTCTAGTGGAGAGAAACCTACAGTTGCCTTCTATGTACTGTGAAGAAGAAAAAAATTGGAGGCTATGCTAATGAACAACTTGGGAGGTCCCTTTTTAGATAGAGGTTGGAAGACCATTTCTCGGGAGATAATCTTTAAGATTTAAGGCAAAAAGTAGAAAATTAGGGAGAACTAAGAACTGAGAAGGGCAAATACCAAGGTCCCAAAGCTAGAAAGAACTTAGCATGTTCTAGAAACAGTTGGGGCTGATGCAAATTGAGAGTGAAATTGAAAGTTGGCATGAAATGAGGTGAAAGAAATAGTTGAGTCTGATTATTCAGTGCATTGTACAAATGCAGTAAGTTTTGTTTTTTTTCCTAAATACAATAGGTTATTGAAAGGGTCTTGATCTGATTCGTTTTGAAAATATCTCTCTGTTGTCTACATATACATTTTCCAAATGGTTAATTTTGACAGTATGCCTGTAAATTGCATTGTTCAAAGGCTGTATTTATAATGGGTGCTTTAACTGAGGATTTTTATGCGGAGTTGAGCATCTGGTTAGAACTACTGTACTTGGAAAATTATCTCTACCTAAAACTGTTACAGTTATACTTGGAATTGTGGAACCTGAGTGGCTCTGTTGGCATATTAGAGTAGAACTGAAATTATTGTCATTTTTTGTTTTTTTTTTTTCCATCTCCCTTCCTTCCCTCCTTTTCCTCCTTCCTTTTCCTTCCCTCTCATCTTTCCCTTCCTTTCTCTCCTTCTTTGCCTCCTTTCCTTCTCATTCTTCTCTTCTTTCTTTTCTACTCCCTTCTTCCTGTCCTCCTTTCTTTGTCTGTCTCCCCTGTCCCCTCCACCCCACATCAGGGATTTCTGATATGTACCCCGGATTGAGAACCACTGTTTTAGCTTTCCAGAGCCTATCTCAGTCTTTAGTCAAAGTAACCTTGGGCAAATTACTTAATGTCTAAGCCTTAGCTTGCATCTCTGTAAGTGACCAAAACTATTTTAAAGAAACTAGCACCCCCGCTCATGGCTACAGTTTCACTGATCACTATCCAGTAATCAGATCATGTGAGTTTTACCTCCATCTTCTCTCTATTCCCATTGCCACTTAACTAGTTTAAGCTATCATCACTTGTTTGGCCTCTGTTTCTAGCCGCCTTCTTCCTGTGTACCCTGCCCTTCTCTCCAACCCGTTCTCCACACTACAAGCAGCATATAGTGTTACATGTTACCAGTTAAGTGCAGAACCATGCACTTTAACATTTATTCAGCAGATATTTTTGGTCACTTGCTAGCTGCCAGATAATAAACTAAACTTTAAGGATACAACTGAGAGGAAGGGCTCTATCGACTGGAATTTATAGTTGCCCGTAGGAAGAAAAAGACTAACAACCTTACCTTTTGATTACTGCTAACAAGATAGGAAAATATCTTTTAAAAATATAAACTCGATGGTTTTCCTTCTTGCTTAAAAGCTTTTGTTTCTGTCCTTAGGATTAAGTCTGAACTCAGCATGACTCACAGATTCCTTAATGATATGCCCCAGCTCACATTCTTGGTATCTACCCCATTCTTGGTATCTACCCATATCTTGCCACCAATTCTTGGTTTTATGACCACTGAATACTAATTCATTATAGATAGAATACTTTTTATTGCCTTTGGGTTTTTGCTCATATTATTCTCCCTACCTGAATCACTCTTCCTTCTCACTTCCAAAATGTAGCTAACTTGTGCTCGTCTTTCAGATTTTAGCTTACAGATCATTGTCTACTGAAATTCTCTAACTCCTCAAGCTCAGGTTAGTAATTAAAGCATATGATTCTAACCTCAATTGTTAACACAATTCTATGTATTCATCTGGCAGTATAATCTTGACTGTGCTTTTCAAAACCTATGAAAAGCTCAGCTGAAATAAATAGACTTTATTCAAGATTTCTTAAAGAGCATTTAGTCTTTTCAGTACTCCACATCTCCTAAAAAGTCTTTCACTGGGTTTAGTTAGGCCAGTCAGAAAACCTCATATTAGAACTCTGGTATTGTCCTTCCATAGAATTACTTTTACCTGATTTTTAAAAGTCCATTTAAATTTAATTTTATCTTACTTATTTTGTAAGCCATGAAAAGTCCTTTTAAAGACAAGGCAGGGTACTATTTAAATTTCCACATTATTTAATATTCTCAGAAACACCAATTTTGGACATGGTTCCATAGTGTAGCGGTTAGCATGTCTGCTTTACATGCAGAAGGTCCTGGGTTCGCGCCCTTGTGGAGCCATGATCCATGGTCTGTGGCCATGCTACCCTAAACAAACCTGATGTCTGATCTCGGAAGCTAAGGAGGATTGGGCCTGGTTAGCACTTGGATGGGAGACCACCTAGGAAGACCAGGTGCTGTAGGCATAAATAATAATAAATAATAATAATAAAAAAGAAACACCAATTTTACTTGATCACATGGATGTTTTGTAGCTTACTTAAACATTCTATTAACTGTTCTTCTAAAGCTTTTTTACTATAGTTAATTACTGTAATTAGAGATGGACTTAACATATAATTACTATGTTTATGATTCAGTAATGGGGGTTATTTGATTAAAACTGCATTTGTGATGCACATTTCAAATTGGTTGTTTGAAATCATAGAAGAAATTTGTTTGAACTATTGAGATCACCAATTAGAGAAGATATATCTAATTGTTAAATTATTGCTTCCTTTTATAATTTTTTATTTTATCAGATACTATAAAACCTTAAATGGTTGCTCTTGTTAGTTATTCAGATGAATTAACTTAAATTTAACTTCTCAAGATCTGAGGAAACCAACTCTTACCTTATAACTTGAGTATAGCAGTTGTATGCTCTCCTAAGAAGGAAATTATACTTTAAATCAGTGGATTGGCAGCTACTTAGAAAGAAGGGATTTATTAGTATTGTGTCTAACACATACATAATTACATAAAAAATTCAGCACATCTAAAATTTGGGTTTATTTCTGAATAACTTTTGGCAATAAGTCTGTGAACACAAGGGGTTTAGCAGACTCTCCATATGTAAGCTCAGTATTTAACACTAATTGAAAATTATGTTTAGAACATAGTCTGTCATACCACCAGAGCTTTATGGTTTGCTATAAAAACTCAGTCTATTATAATAGGATTACTTTTTCATATCTGTATTAAATTCAAGGTAACAAACATATTGAGTCTTCATCATTTGCCAGATGCTAAGTCACACATTGGCGATACAGAGCTCTTACAGTCTAATCCCTGTTCTGTGGTAGTTATGTGTTTACTTGTTTTATTCCTTAAATTCTGTTGACTATTTTCCCACATTTGCCACTGTTTATTCTATTTTTTTTTCCTAACCATAGTGGCAGATTGATATAATTGAAAGAATAGTGAACTGAGAATCAAAATACTTGGTCTCTTCATCTGGGTCTGCCACTCATCCCTCTGCAACTTTGGCAAAATTATGTAACTTTTGTGTGGACCTGATTATTTATCTGAAAATGAGGGAATTGGACCAGTTGATCTGAAGGCCTTGTCTAGCTCCAGAATTTTGACAGTTAAATTTCATTCCCTTCTGCTGTTATCAGGCTGTGAAACTAACATATGAGCGTTGTGTGTTATTTCTGCAAGATCTGATTTATCTATAAACGAATTTTCATGAACCTTAAAAATCTTACTGATTTTCATTTTAGCTTTGGGAATATGTGTATTGTGCTTATTGATATTGTTTTTTCTTTTAATATATATATAAAGTTTTTATGTTTTTGACCCTTTTAGACTTTTACCAATTGACTAAATAAGGCCAATTCAGTAGTA
This sequence comes from Pteropus medius, assembly GCF_902729225.1. Lineage (NCBI taxonomy): Eukaryota > Metazoa > Chordata > Mammalia > Chiroptera > Pteropodidae > Pteropus > Pteropus medius. Next base: position 8,359,060 of record NW_024356249.1, on the reverse strand, counting down.
CAGAGAAGATTCTGAAGCTGATGATTTGCCATTGTTAACAGATTAGTTAACTAAGCTAAAAACAGTCGTACTTATTTTCAATGTGACTCACTTCATTGCTTTTGCTTTAGCATTTTTATATTTGGTTTGCAATTATTCTGATAAAATTGTATTATGTACTTTTTTCCTCTCAGCATTATTGGAGATAATAACTTTCCATAATTTCTCCCTTCTACTCTCCCCAGGGGTGGTTTTCCTAGTTATAAGCTTATCAAAGTACAGTATTCGTATTTTTAATATAAAATTTTTCATTCGATAGTAAATGTGCATTAAAGTTCATATGTAAAAGAAACATCAAAATATGTAAGAACAGTAAAGACAGTTTTGAAAAATGAAAAGTAGTGAAATAATATTAACACTGCAATTTATATTTATAATTTTGTATAGATTAATGAAATAGAACAAATAATATAAAAATATTCCCAAATACATATGAAGATTTAGTATATGATGAAGTGACATTTCTACTTAGAGAAGGAAAATGGATTATTTAGTAAATGACATTAAGATGTCACTTGGAGCTGGTAAAAAAGTAAAATCTGGGTCTCTGATATCTATGTGTCACAGAAAATGCGAAGTAGACTCAAGTTTTGTACTTAAGAAATAAAATTATAAATCTAATTGATTTTAATAATTTAAGATTGGGAGAAGACCTTTCTAAACATGACATAAAACCCTCTGAAGTTATAAAGAGACTAAATTTGATTTTTTTTTGCAAATAAAATTCTGTATGGATAATTACTTAAATATCAAATAATAAATGACAAATTAGAACTAAGACAAAGGTTAGTATCTTACTGTAAACAAAAAAAAACTCTTACAAACCAATATAAAAAAGGAATAATCCTCTAGTAGAACAAAGGCAAATGATCTGAGTTCAAAGAAAAAATTCAAATAGCTAATAAATTTGCTTATGTAAAGATGTTCAACTTCATAATCTTAAAAATGTAAACTAAAAGATCACTCACTGAATGTTGATATCTATTGAAATATAAAATATATACTTTTTGGCTAAGCATTTTTTTTCCAGGAATTTATCCTAGATGCATAAAAATACGTTATACAAGAGATATTTATTGCCGTATTGTTTGCAAGAGTAAAAAATCTGGAAACAACTTTTAATAGTCCACCAGTTGGTAACTAGTTAAATAAATTATGGTTGATCTAGTCAATGAGACGAATTCTTTGTAGCTTAATACAACTGAGATAGATTAATAAGTACGATAGTACTGAGTGTCAAAAGCTAGTTGGAGTTTTCTAAAAATTAAATATTGAGTGTTAGAAACCCAGATTCAGTTAAAATAATAGAAGTTATAAACTAGAGTTGTTGCTGGAGCTTAATGGGGTTTCATTCACCATTTAAAATGTCCCAAATTTACAAGATAAGAATATGGCAGACACTGTTGGTCGCCTAACCTATCGCCATTGGCCCTCTCTTCTTGTTAATCAAACCATGATTTCGTTTAATGGCAAGTTGCACAGCCTAAGAGGTGAATCATGATTATTCTCAAGCAGTGATTGTTATCCTTTGCCAGATTATTTCACTTTCCTCGCCTCCCATGTGACACAGTTCTGGCCAATGAGACATACGGAAATTACCCTGAAAGACATTTGAGAAAAATATCCTCCCTAAGAAAATACTGAAAGAGTTGTTTTTTTCCCTGCTTTGGATGCTCTATAAAAGGAAGTAATGCTTGGAGCTAGTACTGGCAACTTACAAAAATTAGAGGAAGGTCAAGAGAATTGTAAGGACGTTAACTAAGTACCATGATCTTATTGAATTGCCGAAATAATCCTGGAACTGTCTACTTGCAAAATTTTGTTGTGTGAGCTAATTAATCCACAGTTATTCAGGTTTTCTGTTACTTGAAGCTGAAAATATCCTAACAGAATTTTTGGAAAGCTCTTTTTATTAAATTTTACATTTCTGTGACAATTCCAATTTTTTTCATGTCTTAAAGTAATTAATAATGAATATGTATATTGGATCATGAAACAAAAAGAGTTCAGATTAGTTCATTAATGCAATAATGTATCTTCCTCAGGAATTAAAATGACTTCAAAAATATTTGTTATCTTTTTATCCTTCATATAGGATATCCTTATGTTACAAATTCTGATAAATCTCTCCCTATTGGGTAAACCAAAGAAAAAGAATGAAAAAAGGTGATTCAGACTGTCAGATGAAATATTTTATTTAATTTCCACTTTATCTGACTTTTAAAGATGCTAAAGAAAAAATAGGCGAGTTGAAGGATTATTATTGTAATTTCCTGAAAAGACTAAAAATAGGTTGGCATAATTGTTGTTTGTTATATAATTCTTACTCTCTGTTTTCTCAGACAGGTGTCCTTTCAGTGTGTGTTCATGATGAACATATGATCTTGTTTACTGATCTGTTTGATTAATTTTTCCTTGGGAGTCATTTTATAAAGACTGGTTAAGATTCCTGGCATTCATTCAAGCTTTTTGGCAGTTGAATCTAAAAGCTTTTAAAATATTATATGTCGCAACTCTCCTATTCTTTTCCCCTTCCTCTGCTACTACCCATTAGAAACTATAAATTGAAAAGATAGCCTAATTTTCTTCTTGGGAAGAAAATCAATACAGAAGACATATTAATACTTACAACATGTTAGAATGAAAGCTTCTTTCTTGGTTTTGGTTTTTAGGTCTTTTAATTTTCGATAATGCCATTTTCGTTCAACCAATTTTTTAAATAAAATTATAGGAGTAATGCAATGTACATAATTAATAAAACAGAATTCAAACAACATAAAATGCTATAAAATGCAATATATTTCTGCCAAAATAGCAAAGTAACACAGGCTGCTGATTCTGTTCCTTAAAATCAACCCTGGAAAAATAGAGGCAACTGGCCTTCAGGAATTCTTTAAATGAGAATTATTCACTTATTATGAAAAATCTGTAGTATTTCTATCCAGATTTTTTCTGTATTTTGGTTTAGATTTTTTTCTTTTCTTGTAACTATAAAAGCAATAAATATTGGAAAAATTCATATTATATAATAGAAATTTAAAATATCCTAATCCCTGCCCTGTAACTATTATCTACAGTTTGGTGTATTTTCTTTCATATTTTTTCTATTCACATACAAACATTTTATATATAGACATTTCTGTCTTTAGTATGCAATAAAAATTATATTCGTAAGGGTCTGTAAATGTAAGGGTTAATAGAAAATTTGTCCTTGAGAGATTTTGCTTTTGAGTATTCTTAGAGTAAAATATTTGGATACCTCAAAAAAAATTCAAAAAACATTTTTACTCTTATTTTTCACAAGTTTTTTCTTCAAGCTTTGTCTCTATTATGTCAGTCCAGGGATTTTTTGTGCTTATGGTACAACACCAACCCTTCTTATGCTGATATTTATTTTGTAGATATAATGATTCTTTATTGATAGTTCCTTCCTACCTTCTTCCAGTTTACTCTATTATAATTATTACAGCCTCCTAATTGATCTATCTCTCAAGAGTCTCTCACTTTGCCTATCGATGCTGCACACTAATACCAATTTAATATTACTGAAAGTTTTCATCTTGTGGCTCTCACCCTCCTGAGTCTTGCCTTAACAACAGAAATTTTAACTTTGAAGGAGACCCAATACACTGTCTAGCTCTGCTTTCAGTTTTTAAATGAGAAACTGAGTTCCAAAAAAGTTTCTTGCATGAAATCACAGTTAATTGAGAAAGTCTAGACTAAAACAAGATTTTCTACTTTCATTCTTTTTCAGTTCTAATACTTGGCTATTTAAGTTCCTAGAGTAGCCGTCAAAAACCTATGAACACACACATCTGATTTCTGTATTATAAGCAAAGTAACTCCAAACAGATATTTTTAAGTTGGAAATTACTTATAAATAGGGATAATGTTACAAAAATATTTTAAGAGCTTTAATGGTAATGCTGTTAAAATGAGAGCATTCTCTCAAGACAGTAATTTCACATCCTATAGAATTTTATTAGCATTTGTAAAGATTAAAGATTTATCGAGGTGAAATAACTCAAGAATGTGAAACCAATATTGAATCCAGTGGTTTAATATCTTCATTTGGCTACAATTTTTCATGTTTTTTTAATTGAAGAACAATGTCTTGGTTTAGGTACTTAGCATATTAATTGGCTAAGCTTTATGATGAGTTATTTTGGCACTCTAACTCTGGCTAGCACAAAATCAATACTAGAGCACAGATAACAAAAGAAGAAAGTAGATAATTGGATTTCAAAATGAGAAACTTTTATACTTTAAAGGATACCATTAAGAAAGTGTAAAGACAGCCCATAGAATTGGAGAACACTTTTGCTAATTATATATATCTGATAAGGGACTTATATCCAGAGTATATAAAGAACTCTTAAAACTCAGTAATAAAGAAACAAACAACCCAGTTTAAAAATGGGCAAAGGATTTGAAGAGACATTTTTCCAAAGAAGATATGCAAATCAAAAACCATAATATGCTATCACTTCATAACCACTAAGGTGGCTATAATAAAAAAGATGGGAATAGCAAAGGTTGATGAGATTGTGGAGAAATTAGAACCTTCTTAAATTACTGGACATGTCAAATGATGCAGCCAATCCATGGGAGACATATAAAGGAGAGTGGGGAGTGACTGCTAATAGGTATAGGGTTTCTTTTTGGAGTAATGAAAAAGTATTAAAATTAGATTGTAATGAGGTTTTCAGTGGATATACTAAAAAACACCACACTACACTTTAAATAGGTGAATAGTATGATGTGTGAATTATATCTCAGTAAAATTGTTTAAAAAGCCAATCATAGATCCGAATATATAACTGGGAGGCAAAATCAACCTTATGCAGAGTAAAAGGCATATTGGATATGTAAGACCAAAGAAATGGGAAAGTATGTAGTATGCTTTGTGATCAAAGTAATTTTTTATAATACTTAATAGTAAAGATTTTATAAACATGGTAGTCTTACCTCCCTGAGTATTATAAACCTGCCCACTGCTTCTCTCTTTGAGAAGCAATTTTTATCATTTTTCTGTTCTGCCACTAAGATGCTTCTCGGCAAAACGTGACAGTATGAAAAGGAAAATATGGTCTTATAGTCTTCTACATTCTTACATGTTTCTACCAGCCCAGTACTCCTTTAAGCCCTTCTCATTGATGACTCTACTCCCACTTTCTAGAATTCAAATTTTCTTTCTCTCTCCACTGATTTTAATTCCACTCAAAAATTTCCATTTCCTCAGTGGGTTCTTATTTAAGCTAAGCAGTTTGTTTCATTACTTTATAATGAGTCATACATCTCTGATATTTTATTTTAAAAGATTATATAGAACAGGGCTCAGCAAGCTTTTTCCATGTGAAGAGCCAGGTGTAAATATTTTCATTTTCGCAAGCCATTAAGTTTACTTTTGCAACTATTCAACTTTGCCATTGTAGGATAAAAACAGCTACAGATAAAATGTAAATGAATGGATGAGGCCTCATTTGATTTTAGGCAGGACAGATCAAACCATAGTTTGCCAACTCATGTTACAGAATTCTTAATTTAGAGTCTCAGTGTTGACAAAATGGGACAAAGAAATTTAAGTGCAATAAATTTAGGCAGTTATGTCCTCCACTTCTACCACTAATGAAAGTGATTTTATTTCTTTGCAGTTTTCTCTTTCTTCCAAGGTTATCTGAGGAACAGAGGTCAGAACTTTGGCAATTTTGAAAATTTACCAAGCCTTATTAAGAAAATACCAGACTTTACAAAACCATTAAAGACTATGACACAAGGGTTGAGGTTATTAAGATTAGGTCGATGTATGTATTTGTATAAATATAAATGTACTTGTGTATGGATGCATACAAATTATGCATTGTATTCTGTGTATGTGTGTGTTTGTGTATGTTTAAATATATTTACTATGGAATACATTTAGATAGTCTCTAAACTATCTCAAACAAATTTATTGACTAGGAATGTAAAAAGACACATGAATTTATGATAAACTAGGAAAAATAGATACTGGATTATTTGGCCCTACTAAAGTAGATGAAGACAAATGAAGATCAGTATGGTTTGCATTTCCTGCCATAGTATTCTGGATTGATTGAAATATTTTACTTCAGTTTGATGTTTGTTAAACTTTTTGAGCACATGATAATTATTCATGTATGAGAAATGTAGTGTTGAAACAATGACATTATTTTAGATACGTGGAAATTATGTTGTGAACCATAAAATTACATTTCAACTAATATTTTCAAATAACAATGATGAAAATTGCATTTGCCATATCAGTGTTTTACAAATTATTGGATTATGCAGAATGACTATCACTCATTTTAATGAATTTCTTAGAAAAATAAAATGTCATTACTTCTGGAGAGTTTGATCTACTTAGGAAACAAATGGCATATTATACCCCGAAATTTTTAATTTTTTTTCTTGGAAATTATGTCATTTCATTGTATGTCATGAACAAATATTTTAAATGGTGATTCTGACCATATTAAACAAACCTGTGTTTCAATTTTATCAAATTTTGTTTTTCCAGGTCAGGATTTAAATATTTTATCTCTACTATTAAGTTAGAGCTGACCCAGATAATAAATCAGTTAAAGTATTACCCTTTTCCTCAATAAAAACGATTACATCGCCTACCTCCTTCTATCTCTTTCCTCTTTCTAGCTCCATTCTGATAGTTATCATTTATTTATTCTTTCAACAAATAATTGGGTAACTATTATATGCCAGGCACTGTTTTTGGTACTAGGAACAAGATAATGAACCAAACAATCTTGGTCCTTACAGAGCCTATATTCTAGAGTGAGAAGAAGGCAATAAACAGTTGTTTATTTTTTGATATAAAAGTTATGTATTATGTTAGAAAGTAGGTGCTGTGGATACAGTGGGGTAAGGATGTATTAATTTTTCACAGAGTAGCACTAATCTCTTAAATGAATATTGTCATCTTATTTTCTCTTTCAATTTAACAGTTCCAATGACAGGATTCACACAGAGAGCAACCATTGATCCAGAGCTGAATGAAATACATGTCTTATCTGGACTCAGCAAAGACAAGGAAAAGAGAGAAGAGAATGTCAGAAATTCATTCTGGATTTATGACATAGTGAGGAATAGTTGGTAAGAAGTTCTTATCTGTGTGTAATCTCAATGTAACATTCATTCGAGGTTGTTGGTTTATTCAAAATAAAAGTGAAAGGCTTATGTTAATTTGTAATGTCATACATTTAAATGTCAACATTGAGGGGAAAAGTCAAAATTGGTGCCTGTATATACAATGACATTCAGTGAATGAATTTTATCTATGAATTGTTTAATTAGTAGATGGTTCCTTGTCTGGGGTCAAGAAAATTGTAGTCTAGGGTTTGCTACTAAGTAGATGTGTGAAGTTGAGAACATTTTTTTTTTTAATATTCCCAATTTTTAGTTTTTATAAAATGAAGCAATTTGACTAGAGCAGTGTGGGGGGCATTATTATTTAGCATTTTCACTTTAGGACCTTTTTGTCACAGAGCATCTCACAGAGCTGGTGTTACACATTTTGCTTTGGATCTAGAGAGGACCTAGCTCTGCTATTCTGTAATTACTGTATAAGTGAATGTTCTACAAAACAGGTTCTTAAGAGAATTTTTTTCATTCACTAATAGAAGATGGTACTCAGCAACTAAGGAATTTAGTATTTTTAAAAATGACATTTATTTACAGTAAAAATGAAAATCTGTAGTTTTATTGTTTGAGCCTTCATAAATGCCATTTGTGTTTCATAACATGAGGTATATTCTTAAGTGAGGTTTTAATGGACATTAAAAGAACTTAAGAACTCAGTTCTAACAAATTCAGATAATTTTATGAAAATGACCAGAACTTCAAGATTTTATGTAAATAAATTTATAATTGTTTTGTCGGTAATTAGACATGCAATTAATTCGCCATCTACAATTGTATTAACATATATATACTGCTAATTTTCTAAGATAGGATGCCTTAAAAGTAATGTCTTATAGGTCTTGCGTCTATAAAAATGATCAAGCTGCAAAGGATAATCCAAGTAAAAGCCTTCAGGAAGAAGAACCATGTCCAAGATTTGCCCATCAGCTTGTTTATGATGAGTTACACAAGGTATCCTAACTACAATGATCTGTAAATTTTCCATGAAAGAACCTCAAAATATATCTGTTTCTGATTATTTTTAAGTGGATTTGAGTAGAAAGTTATAATACAGAACAGACATTTAATAGACTATGTAGCAGACGTTCAATATCATTTCTCCCTAAAATTCCTTAAGAAAATAAACATTTTTTCATAGTCCATAATTCCTGGCATTTTTCCTCTATTGAAAATGGTCTGTGGCTGCTTCTTAGCTGCATAGATCAAATATATAGCATGGCCTGCTGTTTATAATATGAATATCCAAGTAAAAAATTTACAGTTTTCAGCATTTGGGTACCTTGTTCCGTAATGTGAAAGGTATATATAACTTCCTGATTTAAGATTTTCAGCATCAGAAGTCTTTTTATCTTTATTTTTCCTATCTATGAGTGGCGCGTCTTTTCGATCCGCCTTGTGAAAACTGCCTTGCATTCTGAAGTTTTAGTGTCACTAAGTGTTCAAAGTGGTTTAAATATTTCTGTCTTAAACTTTATAAGTAGTTTAGTGATTGGGATCAGAACCTGTATTTTTTCTGTTTAGGTCATAGGTGATTATTTAAATTATGTATCATTTGAAACCTTTAGGTAAAAGATTTTATTGCTTTTGCATTTTTTTTTTGGTATTAATTGAGTAACAGAATATTTTTAAAGTTATTTTACAAATTATATGTTCCGTTTAATATTTGACATTAAAGCTAAAGCAAAAGTAAAATGCTAAAATTTTTTAAAAGTTTCTAGTTATTGATGACTTTAGTGATTCAAAATATGTGGTTTTTTTAAAAGATTTAATTTATTATGATCAACATGCGATTACTTGATAATCCCCATTATTCATTGCCCTAAGCAAACTATATCTTGGATTAGTTTCTTACTGTTGTTAAAAAAACATTGAACATGAAATTTGAAGATCTAATTGGCTTTATTAAAAATGACTTATGAATTCAGCAACATCTTACCTAGCAAGCAGATAGATACTCTGAGGGGTTATTCAAGATGGAAGTCTTAGAAAAGAAGGTGGGACAAGGAAGTCATCAGTAAGAGGAAAATTAAAATTCATTTTGAAGAAAAGAGTTTGGGTGACGCCAGTTTTTCATTGGCTGGGCTGCAGCATTTCAGTTAGTTGGGCTTGTTGCTGGGCAAGAAGAAAATCTTCCTGCTGGAGTAGTAAAGTAGTTGTACTTCCTGTTTGGGAGAAAAAGGTACCTCTCTTCCTGTTGGGATCTGTAATTGATGTCTTCCAGTATGGGGGTAATTGACTTCCAGTGGTAAGAGAGTGAGAACTACCTCTACAGGCTATCCCAACTCCAGTTTTAGTGGAGGTCTCCTTTCATAACTTTCACTCTATCGTTGCTTTTGTTTCATGTTTTCATTGTCAGTGTGATTGTGGTAATATAACGCATTTTAATATAAAATGTAATTTAAGGAAGTAGCCACAGTAATTTAAATTAAAATGGAAACTTGAGAAAAATCAAGAGAAGCCTTGGGTAGAAATGCAATAATGTTTTGATCTTTTTTAAATGAGCAAGGCTAAGGAAATTACCTGTTACACTCTGCTAGCAAGATGAAGAAATTTTACTATGACTTACATGGTTTCTTACGCATGCATTTTTTAAAATCTCATTTATTTTGTTTATTATAGGTTCATTATTTATTTGGTGGGAATCCAGGAAAATCTTGCTCCCCAAAGATGAGATTAGATGACTTCTGGTCACTGAAGTTGTGTAGGCCTTCAAAAGATTATTTACTGAGGCATTGCAAGTACCTCATAAGAAAACACAGGTATAAAAATAATTCACTGAAAACTTTTATTTAACATTATCAGCTGTTGTTGGCATTACCTAAGCTTTGGAGATGGGATTTTGTCTTTGGAAACTTAGTAACATGACAGTGTAAGTACTGCAAAGATCATGACTTTGTTAATGCCCTATTATTCTCCTTATTTTATTTTTGCTTTCCTCTTTCAAAGGGAGATACAAAGTAAAGATAAATATCGATGCTAAAATCTTTAAACATAGAAGGAAATTTTTTAACTTAAAATAATGGAAAAAGTTTCTATGAAAGTGATGAACCTGCTACTTACTGTCCAGTAACTCAAGGCCAGACCTATACAGATGACATCAGTTCTAGATTATTGACATACGCCTGACCTGTTGATAACTTTCTTAACAGTGAATGTGATACTATCATTGACTAAATAATATCTTTATAATTTGATGTTTTGGAATATAACTTCAAATATGGTTATAGTTTTACATCATTACCTTTGTCATTTAATTGCAAAATCGCGTAATCAAACATTTTCATGTATGTCTCCTGAGTCACGTTTGCTTTTTCGCATTAGCAGATGATAAGCTACTAAAAGTATAGAAAAGTATATCTGTTCTTTTGGTTACTGATAGTGTTAGATGATAAAAACTTACAGTTTGGAAGGAGAAAGTTAGCCTTTAATGATGATAATAGCTACCATTTATTGAGCAATTTTTGTGTGCTAGATCCTGCATATTATTCTCATAATAAGCCAATGAAGTAAATACTGTTCTTATCACTATTTTATAAAAGAAAAAATGGAGCCATTTTAAAATGGGTTATGTAACTCTTGTAAGGCCACTCAACCGTAAATGACAGAGTTGGGATTTGATCCTGAATATTCTAACTCCAAAGTTTATCATTTCACCACCACCACCACACACATGCACACATGCACACACGTGCACATGTATATGTATATACACATGTGTGTTTATATGTTTATTATATATAATATAGAATATAAATACATAAAAATCCCTGCATGGGTATAAATTAGACCATATTCCTTTATCATATCGTGTTTGCTTATTGTTCCTTTCTCTGCTTTCACAAGTTGTGCTTGAGAGAGAAATTAATAACAAAAGCTAGTTACTTCTTTTTCTTTGGCATTACCATGAATAATTAGTATTTTTTTTTATATATATTAGTATATATTCTATAGAATCTACAGGAGAAAGGCTCTGAATCTTCACATTGGCTGAATGACAAGAGATATATTGTTTTATTAACCAGATTTAAGTTTAAGGTACCTTCAGCTAATGTTTACACTGCTAAAATTTTATTTCTTAGTACTTTACTTAATGTACTTAATGTTAGAATTTGTTTTTATAAGGACTAAAGGAAATTAGAGATTTCTTTTTTTACCTCAGATATATAACAACTGGTAGTTGGAATGTTAGGGTGAGCTCTTTTTTAAAATTTCCTGACCAAAAGCCCAATAGAGATTAAAGTAGATTATTTAGCACTGTATGTAAAGATTGGAACTTACTTATAAACACTTCCCTCTGACTTTTAATTGAAAAAGTATTGCATGGATAATAATAAGGAAAAAAAATAAGTCCTCTCTCCTTAGAGGAGAAAATCTTTTTGAAAAGATTCAAAAGAATTGAATCTTTTGTCATCTTACCATTCAGAAATAAAAACTTAATATTTTGAGATATATTCTTCGAACTACAGGTGCACACATAGATTTTTATTTGTTTAACTGAAAAATAGGGATTATATTGCTTTGAATCTGATTTTTTTTCCAGTGCATATGTATACAAACATTGCCATATTAATAAATACAAGTACAAATTATAGTTATGGCTGCATAGTATTTTGTTTTGTGTAATTTACTTAACTAGTTTCTTTTTGTAGGCTATTTAGATTATTCTCATCTTATCTGCCATTATAAATAATACTATAATTAATATTATATACTTCTATATGCACCCCTATCTAAAAATTCTGTAGGGTTGTGGTAGAATTGATGAATTATCAGTCGCACTCCAGAAAGTTAATGTACATTTCTTCCAGAAGTAAATAGGGATTATTCATTTTCCCACAGCCCAGCCATCCTGATAAGTATTATTCTTTTTGATCTTTGGCATTTTTTTTTTTTCCTTTAAAAATATATCAGTGGGCAGGTGAAATGACATTTTGGGAATCTGAAATATTATGTATTTTGGCATGTTTTAAGTTTCAAATACCAACATCATTATTAGTGATGTGTGTTTGTAAAGGCATAGAATGAGGAATGAAGATGGATAAACAATAAAAGAATAATTAATAAAAAATCATTTAAACTTTTAAATAAATGGTGAAAGACTGTTGTAAATCTTGTATGGAATGAGTCATGACATAAAATGACTGAAGTTGAAAGACATTCAGTTTTTAATGCTTGGGCAAATAATCATTTGAAATTTCTGCTATGGGAAAGAAAGCGTACTGGCTCATCTGAGAACTTAAACCAGAAAAGCACTTGAAGGAGCATTTAAGAATGTTTAAAGACCCCATCCATTTATATAGATTATTTTTAATTAGAGTAATAATAGCATAAAAATATAGAACATAGTACTCTTCCTCATTTCTGATTTTGATTACTTTTTGCCTTTAGTTCTATAGCTAATGCCTTATATTGGAAAAAGTACTATACCTAGACCTTGAGTTGATGTTCAAGCCTTCTAACTTAATCTGCCTGGAGATTACTTTGCTCATATGTAAAATGGCCAAAGCAGCCACCTAAGGATCCTTATAAACATCATTAAAACTATTCACTTATTTAAGAAATATTTATCAAGTACATACAATGTGCTAGACATTATCCTAGGCTCTGTCGATATGTCAGTGAAGAAGACAAAAATTCCTGTCCCTAAATTTCCATTCTTAATGAAGGGAGACTAACAGTAACATGATAAAGAATTTATATGTTAGATAGTAAGTCTTATCAAAAACACTAAACAGGTTAAGAATTTTTTGTATAAGTGAGGGAGCTGGGGATGTGATTTTTAAATAAGACTATTGGGATAGACCTCTCTGCAAAGGTGACATTTGAGTAGACCTAAAGAACATGAGAGAATGAATCATACAGATATTTGAGGGGAAAGTGTTTCACATAACCTCTGTCTGAGGTTAAAAAAATTTTACTTTGGTGAACACACAGTGCAGTATACATATGATGTATTATTGAATCGTACACTTGAAACCTATATGATTTTATTAACCAATGTTACCCCAATAATTTCAATTAAAAATATGACTTAATTATTTGAGTAATAAATTAAGGAGGATGGTGTGGTAGAAGTGGAATAAGTGAGGTGATTATGGTAAGAGATGAGGTCAGAGAGATAAAAAGGGGTTCAGATTTTGAAGGTCCTTTGGCTTTTACTCTGAGTAAAAGCATTGAAAGATTTTAAGTAGAAAAATGACACATTCAGACTTATCTTTTAATAAAAACCATTCTGAATTTTCTTCTATAACAGACTTAAAGGCCATGGCTATTTTCACTAAGATGGGGAATTCTTCAGAAACAACAGGCTTATGTAGTTCAGTTGGTACACTTTAGGTTTTGGAGATGATCTGTTAGCATTTAGAGAAAGTCATGGGCTGATGTTCCATTTGTGAGACATGAACAAGGAAAAAGCTTGCTCGAAGAGACTTAAGAGAGTAGAGGGGTACAGGGTATAATCTGAGGACTGCCACCATTTGAGGGAAGGCAGAAGAAGAAATGCTACATAAAAGAGAGAAAAGACAGTAAGATTCTGGATAAACTTTGAAGGTTGCAGAAATTCTTGATGGATTTGATATGGGTATGAGAGAAAAAGGGCAGTCAGGATGACTGCTAGGGCATCTTAAGAATCTTGTTTACTAATTTGAACTGACAGTTAAAGGCCCATCTTAGACACTTAAAAAGACACAGGCCTTTTTTTTCTACCACCTTAGATGAATTAGAGAGTTTGATGGATATTACTACATTGCAGGCAGAATAGATAGACATTGCTTTCTATGAATTGAGTGGAACATGAAAATTATCTTTTTAATTCACATTTCATATTAAATTATAGACCAAGGCTTTCATTATATAGAAACTTACCCTATGCTGCCGGGTTGGCTTATTTATTTTTGTTCTTATGGAAAACGATTATTTATTCTGTTTTGTTAAAATATAAATTCAGAGGGAGAGAGGTATATTGTATGCCAAAAGCGTATCTTTGTTCTTAATGGTATCACATGATACAGTAAATAAAGTGCCACTATTATTTTTTTCTATAATGTTCAAGTTTCCAAACTTGTTGATGATTGAGGGGATAAAAGGGGCCAAAGAAAAAAAGATGTAATAGGGTTAATTCCTGTTCCTTTTACAGAGCAGAATTGTTGGCTGAAATATAATTCTACACTGCAGACACAAGTTCAGTAATGTGTTTGCAAGCCAAAAAAAAGCTTAGAAAAAGAAGAGAAAAAAACGTAACTTCCAGGAAAATGAATCTCTTTATTAGATTTAATAGGATGGTAGGTGTATGTTGGTTAGGTTATTTCAGGTTGCAAAGGAGAAAGACATACTTAGGAGACCTCTCTGAAAGAGAATTTACTATGAGAATATCTAGAGAATTCAGGCACTTCCTTAGCATTTAAACAGTGAGGCCTAATGGACAATTGCTTAGGATATTGGAATAATTCTATTAGTTAGGAGCTACTATAGTGACTTTCCTTATAACTGAGCCTCTCTCTTTCTGCTTCTTTCCTCTTGTTTCTCCAGTTTTACTTATTACTCTTGACTCTGCTTTTCCTCAACCTCGTGACTTCTGTAGGTAGGTAGGTAGGTAGGTAGGTAGTGTTCTTACTTTTGGGTTCTCAAACACAAGGTAGGTAGGTAGGTAGGTAGGAAGGAAAGAAGGAAGGAAGGAAGGAAAGAAAGAATGAGATAGGTAGGTAGATAAGTTTGGCTTTAGTAGATAGGTAGGTAGATAGGAAGAAAGGGTAGGTAGATGTCTTCTGTTTACTACCTTCTGAGTTTTGTCTGCCTTTTATGTGTGCTGTGTATCTCACATTCCGATTACCTTAGAGAAAGTATCCTCTTAGAGGGGGTTTCTTGGAGAGAGTGCCCGTATTGAGAATAATTCTGCCATCCAACTTTATAAACTGCTAGTCAAGCTTGAGACGATTGCTTTTGGCTTAGATGCCAGAACTCTGGTCTAATTCGTCGTGGACAAGATGATAGAGTAATGTGACCTCTGCCTAAGGAACTCTTATCTGAGGGTTGTAAGGCTGGCTGACAATCATGATATTGTCTGGTATAGGAGAGCTGTTAGTTTTTTGCTAGTCTTTGCCCCTGCCTGAAATACAGGTACCCTATCAGTGAGATTTGCTTTAAAGACAGGAAATTATTGATGCCATCAGCCTGAACACCGTTGTGAAAGGCTCATTATTTTTCTTTCTTAAATGAAATTGTCTTTTCTTTCTCTTTGTACATTTGAAAAGCATACAAATTTATTAGAAATAAATTAATATGTAGTTTATGTAAATTAATATGTAATATGTAACAAAAGGACATTATCTTATTTAAATAAATAATACCAACAGATTTTTTTTTTTATATATGAGAGAACTCGTTTCCTTTTCAGCTTTGGAATCAGATAGACCTGTCTTTGATTCTTCTTCCACTTACTAGCTCTTATCTTGGCCAGATTCATTCTCTGGACCTCAGTTTCTCTTCTGTTTTTTAAAAAATTGATGATAAAACATTGTCATCATAGCGTTATTGTGAGGATAAACAAGATGATATGTGTAAAATGCTTGATATAGTGTCTAGGACATAACAAATGTTTGATGAGTTGCTCTTTTGTTTTTGTTATTGTTGTTATTGCTGACTGAGGCATTGAAATAGTCTCATTAAAAATATCTAATCAGTGTTAATGATACTCATTGAAAGAAACTATACTCATTTCTGTTTCTAGAATATGTTAAGTACTTCTGGTGGGAAAAAAGCATATTACACTTATCTAACCAAGTATTTTTATTTTTTATGGAACATATTTGGCTTTTTTACAGTTCTGTTATGTAAAATATTCAACATGTTTACTATGTTTTGTAGATGATTTTATCTTAGCTTATAGTTTTTTAAGAGGAAGGGAGGAAGTGCTCTTACCTCATCTCTAAAAACACAACTGCCTGTGACCGCCCAGCATTACTGTTACATCTTAGGACTCCACACCCACATTATCTACATGACAGTGTTCTTACTTTTGGGTTCTCAAACACAAGTTTTTAAGATATTAATAATAACCCATACATAGAGTGTTCCACTTCAGGCCTGAAAGACATTTCTGATGTTTTCTCATAACTCCAGACAATTATTATTCTTGTTTACATTTTCTAGGTTTGAAGAAAAGGCCCAAATGGATCCCCTTAGTGCCCTGAAATATTTACAAAACGATCTTTATATAACTGTGGATCATTCAGACCCAGAAGAGACAAAAGAGGTAAAGGGTAATAAACTTCAGAAATTGAGCTTTAAATAAAAGTCTTTCTAACTTATATTTGCTGATGTTGCTCTTAGATATTTAAAGGAAAATGAGGAAAATATGGTGACACTAATAATATTAAAAAAGGCACAGAGCAAATGAAATAAAAATTGAATAAACTTATTTTCATGGGATATATTATTCAAGTCACACAAAAAAACATTAGTTTTGTGTATTGGGAAAGTAATAGAAATTTTTACTTTCATAGTTCCATGCTTCTTTTACTGAAAGATTACATAATGGTTTAATATGTATGGCTACGACAAAATCTTTTAAGAGAAGAAAGAAAACTCCCCTTTTCTGTAGGGAGAAAGTAAGATAGGGTGGTGGAAGTAGAATCCTTGCTGCCTTGATATATGAATGTTATAGCAGTATAGTTCGACTGTACTACTAATTTCATTCATCAGAAGTCCCCAAGCTTGAGAAACTAGTAGCAGATCGTTACTTTTCAGTTTTTTCGTTACATGGCATGGGATGGAGGCAGAAGATTCAATATTCTTATTATTTGCTATTCACAGTGTGTGAATATACCTGCAACAAGTTACATGGTTTTACAGCCTGTTTTCTTACTAACTCGAGATTCCTTTTGTCACTTTTTCCTTTTGCCAACCATCCTTATTCATAGTTCATCTAGCAACATCTGTATTACAATCCATTTTACCTTCCATTCGCAGAATTAGTGCTGATTATGTAGTTCTGTCCCTTACATCTATTTCTCTGTTAGTTGTTGCTTTGCTTTGGCTTTGTAATAGCAACATCAGGCAGTGCTTTTCTCTGTTAAGCATTGACACAGGTTTCAAATTTCGTATCAGGTCACTTTCAGGCACCAGGTCTATTGTACTTTCAAGCAATAGAGCCTACATGTCCTTGGCACCAAAATTAAGAGACACTCTTTCGTAGTGGTCTATTGTGAAAATAAATCTTATTTTTCTTACTCAGTATTGGTGGAATCATCAGAACACACTTTAGAACCCCCCTGAAAGGGACAATTAATTGTCTTTCCTTGAGTCTTCCGTCAGTTCATGATACTATTTGAAATAGGGGAAATTATCACAATTTTGTCAAGTAGCAGAATGTATTTGATTTAATCTGTTATGGTTTATAACTGAACATAGTTGTAAAGAGACCATTCATGTTTATTTGTTAGGCCATGGGTTTGAAAGTTATAAATAGATTTTCTTGTGTTTTCTCCATAGTCTATCTAAAATGGCTATAACCTGGGAACATTTATTTTTCTCTCATTTTTTCAAAGCCAAAACAAAATAAAATATTGCCAAGTAAATAATTTCAGCTGTGTGAGCTGCAAGCTGGCCAAAGAAAACAGTTTGTTCTTAAAGCTAAGTTAATGGGAAAGACCAAGACAGTGAGGTGTCTCAAGTTCAAACAGAGCCATTTTTTAAGTTTTGGTGATGGATTTCTCCTTTTCTTCTTTCCTCAGTAGTCTCAAATTATGATTTTGTATGCCACAGACTAATATTCTATTTCTTAAAAGTTTTATCTATCAAGAGTTAGTATAGCCCTAGTAGAAGGTAGTTAAAATAGTGTTTTGCATGTGCGTCAGCATCAGAATCACTTCAGAAACTTTTCAAAACAATACCCTCACCATAAGATTTTTTTCTATCTGCTTTTATGTAACAGAAATCTGAAAACATCCTGATATTAAGAATTACTGGTCTGTAAGATGATTATTTTGTTTAAAAATATGTGAACAGGTTTTGTTTTGGGGGAAGAAATTCCTTGGTGACAGTTCTAGCATATACACTTAGAGTATTTGTTAGTAAGGCATATAGATATTCACTTTTAAGAAATTATTCCACTTACCAAGAAAGACCTTACTGCTATTCATTCTCTGTAGTAGTTTTTCTTTACTGTGTATGTATTACAGAATTTTCATTATATTAAAAGATTATTATATCAGCAACTAAAAACGGTTATTAGATTTTTTTCTTTTTTTAGGGGGTGGTTATCATGATGGTGTATCATTGTCAGACCTATTATTGGGGAAATGAATGTAGACTACCAAATAATGGTTCTTTGCTTTTGTCCAGTCTGCAGAACATGGTTTCTAAATTAGTGATGAGCTTCTAGTAAACCTTATGAAAATGACCTTTTTTTTTTTTCTAGGGAAGGCTCAAGTAAAGTATGCTTAAATCAATTCTGCCATTTTCAGGGAGGATTCTATAATAGAGAAGGAAAGAGAAAAACAAGTTTTCAATCAGTATTGCACATCTCGTTTAAATACACTTCTGAGCTTCCACAGTACTGGTATTATTCATTTAACAGATGCGTGCTGAGTCCATACAATGTGCCAGGCATTCTGCTAGGCACAGGAGGGATAAAAAGTGTAAAGGGTGATCAGAATTATAAGGGGTGAAAATTGGGCAGTTGCAGTATTAAGTAAGATGATTATAATAGACCACATTGAGAATTTCACAAAGGCTCGAAGAGTACGAGTGCGAAGCAGTGGCCTAAGCCACTTAACTTGGGGAAGATAATTCCTGGCAAAGGGAAGGCCCTAGGGTGAGTGCATTCTGGCTTTGTTTAGGAGAACAGTAGGGAAGCCATTGTGGCTGAGTCGAGATGAAGAGAGTGAGGGTAGTCAGAGATGAGGTAAGAGCAGGGATTAAGAGATCGGATTGTGAATGACTTCTTAAGCCATTGTCGAGACTTTGGCTTTTACTCTGAATGAATAAGGAGCTAGTTCAGGGTATTGTGCAAAGCAGTGATATGATCTGCTTTCTGTTGTAATTAGATCACTCTAAATACTGTATTGAGAATAGACTAAAGGAGAATGAAGATGGAGGCAGAGAGACTTATGAGGGAGATTATAGAAATCTAAGCAAGGGATTATTGTAGCTCAGACCAAAGTAGTAGAAATAGTGAGAACTGAAATAGATTGGATTCTCAATATATTTTAAAGGTAAAACTAACAGAATTTTATGATGGATTGAATGTAAGGTTTGAAAAAAATGACTCCAAAGTTTTTGGCCTGAGTGAATGGAGTTACTATCAACTAAAATGAGAAGGCTCTGGGTATTCCAGGTTTGTGGTAGGTAGTGGATAGGGAGCTCCAGACTGGGATCGAGAGTTTAATCTTGAATATATATATTCATTTTGAGATGCCTGTGAAAGCCAACTTGCAATGTTGAGGTGATAGTTGGATACTCAACTATCCAACTGGAGTTTGGAAGAGAGGTCTGGATTTATTCAGATTGCATAATATCAGTTGGTACCTGTGAGAATCCTAGGCCCGTACATATTAGTTTCACTATTTAATCAGATTATTTAAATGACAGTTTTCTCCACATCTTTCCATATGTATAGCCAATAACCTTAGGAGGTAGAAAAGAGAAACAAATGAACTCTCAAATAATTAGAAGAAAGGAAATTAGTGAAATAGGAAACAAACAACAGAAAAAAATTTAAAAAGTGAAAAGTTGGTTCTTTGAAAAAGTAGATAAAATCGGTAGACCTTTAGAAAGATTTATCAAGAAAAAAAGTGAAAACAAATTATCAACATCACAGATGAAAAGGGGAAATCATTACAGACCCTACACACATTAAAAGGTAATAAGGAATATTATGAATAAATTTGTCAACAAATTCAGTAACTTGAAAGACACAGCTTATCAATGCAGACAGAAGAAGAATTAGAAAATCTTAAGGAACTCCGTATCAAATACAGATAGATTGAATTTGTAATTGAAAACTTTCTAACAATGAAAACTCTGCATGTGGATGGCTATATCAGTAAATTCTATCAACTGTTTAAGGAAGAAAAAAACATCAATGCTACAAAGACTCTCAGAGACCAGGGGAAGACAGAATACTTTTTAAATCCTTTTATGAAGCAGCTTCACCTTGTTTTAAAAACCCAACAAAGATATCACAAGCAAAAAAAATTATAGACCAATACAGCTCATGAATATATATGTAAACTTCTTAATAAAGTTTTATGAATCCAGCAATATATAAAAATGTTAATGCATAATGACCAAGTGGGGAATTATCCTAGGAATATAAGGTTGGCTTTACGCTTGAAAATGAATCATTCACCACTTTGACAGGATGAAGAAGAAAAACCATAGAGCATCTCAGTAAGTGAAGAAAAGGCATTTGACAAAATTTAAAGCTCATTCCTGTTTGAAAAAAAAAAAAATTCTGAATAAACTAGAAATAAAAAGAAACTTCCTAAATTTCATAAAGGGCATCTATGAAAAACATGTCAATGGACATCCTCTATCGGCATATAAGAAAAAGAAATAAACACATATAGGTTGGAAAGGAGGACGTAAAATTGTTTGCATTTGTAGATAACATTATTTTGTATGTAGAAAACCCCATGCAATCTACAAAACAATATACTAAGATTAGTGAATTTAGCAAGGTTACGGAGTACAAGATCTATAGGGGGGAAAAAGCAATTATTTTATCTTAGCAATGAACAATTAGAAAATGAAATTTAAAAACCTGATTATATTAATATAAAAAACTAATCGAATATGTAGTAATAAGTCTGTTGTAAGAAATTAAAAATCTAAATGGAGAGATACATCACATTTATGGATTGAAAGACTAATAATTATAAAAATGCTCATTCTTCCCAGATTGGTTTTTAATTTAATGCAGTCCCTATCAATATGCCAGAAAGTTTGGGTTTGTTTGTTGTTGTTGTTGCTGTTTCGGTTCCTTTGTTGTTGTTGAAATAGACAAACTGATTCTGAAATTTGTATGGAAATACAAAGGCCCTGGATTAGCCAAAACAATCTTAAAAAAAGAAACACAAAGCTTGAGATCTCATACTACCTGGTTTTCAGGACTCTTTATAAAGCCTTAGTAAGCAAGACATTGTGATACTACTGACTTAAGGTAGACAAATAGATCAATAGAACAGAATAGAGTTTAGAAATAGACCCACATATATATGGAATCAGTTGATTTTTTTTTTTTTTAACCAGAGTGCCAAGTCCATTGGGGAAAATAAAGTCTTTTTAACAAATGGTGCTGATATCTCAACCCTTATCTCACATTTTACATGAAAATTAAGATGGATTATGCATCTGAAAATTAAGATGGATTATGCATCTGAATCTAAAACCCAAAACGTTAAAACTTCAAGAAGAAAATATTATCTTCACAACTTTGGGATAGGCAGATTTCTTGGACATAACACAGAGGCACTAATTATAAAAGAAAAATCTTGATAAATTGGACTTCAACAGAATTCAATTTTTGTTAAAAGATATTATCTAAAAAATTGGCAAGCCACAGACGATATAATATTTGCAGTAGATAATCCCTGACAGAGGACTGATACCCAGCATATATAAAGAACTTCCATATATTTTTAACTCTTCCTTTTAGCCCCCTTTTTCCTAACTCTTGCTTAGTTACTTCTGGAATATTAGTCCACTTTCTGACCTTCAAAGGGCCATTAATCAGGGCTTACAAATATTAGTATGGTTGATAACATGAAATTTTAAAGGCTGGAAGCATAGGTGTAAAATACATCCTGGGGAATCAGTGGAATCAACTGCTCAAGCCTTGCAAAGTGCCAAGTAACTCCATTGAGATTCTACTCATTTTTCTACTCTTATCCTTTCTTCTAACTTGCCAGTTTTCTAGCATCCTCATTCAAAATTAAATAGTTCTAAATTTTTATTTTTTGCCAATTTGTTAAATTACCAGTGTTGGAATAGTTTTGTCTTATTTTGTTTCATCATTATTCAGTTATAGAGTCTGTTTTAAAGTAACTCTAATTGGCTGGCCTGGGAATCTAATCAACAATTACATTATTATTTCAGTGTGAAAAAGGCCTTTGTAATTATATAAGAATATAATTATACATGCTTGTGGAATCCCAATCTAACTTGTAATTTAGGAATGGCCTATATGTACTAACCATACTTTTTTTCTCAGAGTTTGATTTATATAGCAGAGACATCAGGTGTTTTACAGTAGCTTGTATTTATTTTTGAAGTGAGAATGCATATATATTAAGAATTCAGTAACTGTCCAGAGTAACTATCTCTATGTAATAGATTCCCAGATTAGTAATTTTCTTCTTTATTTCAGTTGACCAGTTGTTTGTTAATAAATACATATTTTAATACATTTTTAAAATAAAATAATACCAGGACTTGGTCTAATATTTTTGAAAATTATGAGCAGTCCAGTAGAAAAGTCAGCATATTTTTTAAATGCTGTACTCTTCTTGCCACTATTTGGTAAGAATTTGGTATTGTGCAGAGACATACAGTGGCTAATAAATGGTCAAAATTATGGAAGTTATTTTTCTCTAATGTACTTAGCCAGCTAATTTGCTTCTATTTTTCTTTTACAGTTTCAGCTTCTTGCTTCAGCTCTATTCAAATCTGGTTCAGATTTTACAGCTCTAGGTAAGTATTGCAGTGTAGTTTATCCAGCCAGATGCTCTAGCATTTGAGAGGTTGGATTTTGGTTTCTTTTAAATGAAACATCAGATGAGATGTTCATCTAAATAATGGAGCAAGTTTTGAGGCAGAATGCAAAATTTCTAATAACCTGCTACTAGGTTATTTTCCAAGCATCAGTCACCAGTTCATGTATCAGTTTGCAGTTTCTCTTACACCAGTTGCTGGGTTATTATGCAAACAGATGGCAATAGAAGCATGATCAAAATAAATGAACTGTATAGCATTGTTTTGGAATGCAGGCTGTATTAATGGTATACTTCTATGAGATAACACTCGATGGTTGGTTTTTTCCTCTCAGATTGTTCTTTGTGGAATTGTGTGGTGTCAACAGAATGGTGATAGGGTAGGCAATGAAATAAATGTTTTGGGAGGAGAGGAATGAGTTATTTCTTTCCTGAAAATGGGAATTTTTATACGTTGGTATCATAATTGTTCAAGACAAATTCTACTTGAAACTCAAGTATTTCTTAAACACCCCAGATATGGGCATCAATCTTCATTTAGGAGAACTCTCTTTTAATATTAATAGATTATTAAAGTAAACTAGACTGTAGTAAAGTGAGGAATTTGTAGAAGCTCCAGAACCCAAAGCTTTAGTCTGGTGACTTTTCAAGGATATTTTTGTTAAGAAAAGTAATTATTATAGCTTTAATTTTTCAATAAGATAGTAGCCTTTTGAAGTATGAGAATTTCTAGCTTTTCTCTTGTCATTATAGAATGTAGTCACATAATGAATACATATTAATCCCATTAATGCCAGTGCTATTCTTTGCTTTAGAGTTGAACAATTGTATTAAAATTTTCTAGTATATGTAATATAAATACTACTCTTTATCTCTGGAATAAAATAACACTTTGAGATATCAGTTTAATTTCTTCATTGTTTGTCCTCTTGTCTCTTAAAGGTGAACCATACTTCAAAGGAAAAAATAGATCATATGTAATTCTGGTATTTTTCACTGGGTAGGGAAGAATATAGCAGTGTTCCTTGGGGTCTTGCCCATTGTTTTCAATAACAAGTAATAGAGGCTTCTCTGCTGTTTAAGGCAAATTCTGTCCTGAAATCTGGTTCCAGAATATGTAGAGTTCTACAAGGCAAGACTCAGCAGACTGCTGTAAGACATGACTTCAGTAGATTCTCCTAAAAATTTAGATAGTCATTTACAACTGTTCCATACAGTGGAATACATAAGGACTTTTTAAAAGAAATCTTAATTCTGTGATGGAGAATCTAGGAATAAGGATTGTTTTAGAAAATCCATACCCTTTTGAATTTTATTCTTTGAAACAGAGATTTAGTGATACATGAATTGAGAGCCTGGCACATAGGTATTCAATTTGAATGACTGTGTCCCTTGTTATGTATGGATACCACAGCCCAGAGCCATTATTTTTATTATGTTGGTGGGCAGCACTAAAATGTCTCTGGCTGACTTATATTTAGCCTTTAGAACAAGAATTTCTTGGCAGTCATTTAAATATGTTAGGCTGTTGTCAGCAAATATTTTACCTTTAACTTTACTCCTTTCCTCTGTCTTTGCCCTTTTCACTGCCAGCTAATATATTTTATTAGGAACAGTTTGTTTTATTTGGATTCCAAACAAATCTTAAATGCACTAAGAACAATACAAACACAATAGAAAAAAAATGCAAAAAAGGGAAAATTCCTCTGGGGTTTTATTTCCTACTTTGTCTGAAGGGAGACAGTATGTTTAGTAGTTAAGAGATGAGTGTAATGTAGCGGTTCAGAGTCAGAATCTAGGTTCAGATACCAGCTCTGCTACGTAGTAATTTTGAAAGTGAACTTGAGTAAGTCACCTTTCTAATAATTAATTTCTTCATCTATAAAATGGAGGTAATGAGGGAACTTACATCAGGTTGTTGAGAGAATTAAATGAAATGATTATGGAAAACAGCACAATAAAACACTTAGTAAGTACTCTCTTCAGGGTACTATTATTACTGCCCTTAAAAATGTAATCATCTTTGCAAAATTGGTAAATTTGAATGAGGAGAAAATTCAAGTTTTATGCTAGTTTTAATACGGAGAAATCATATTTTATAAACAAAAAGTAAATAGGTTTCATGCCTATTTAGAGTTCCTGGTTCCTGTTCTCATTCATTTTTTGTCAGATTGTTTTACCTTTACTCCACATAGAATTGAAATCAAATAGGTTGTTTGTTTCATGTATATATGTATACATTTTTAATGTGTAGATAAACCAAATATTTCATTTTTTGAATTCTCTAAGAAAAAGTTTACCTCAGCCAAACTTTCTGACTGACTCCCTTCTGAATTAATCTAGTTTATCCTAACCTCTTAGAATTAAATAAAAGTGTTCTATATATAATTTAAAGAATTAGAAAGGTAATGATTATAAACCGCTGGCATTGTCTTAGTTTTGAAAAACTACTGACTGTAGAGAAAAATAATTTCTAGGGATTTTTAGTTTAGAGCTCTGGTGGCTATGGGCACTTTTAGGCTTGGACTCAGACATTTTGCTAATTTTAAGTGCTGTGTCTTATTTCCAGAAAGTATGCTTTGGAGCAACAATAAGTATATTTTCAGCAAGGTTTGTGAGAAGTAAGGAAAATCTGGTCTGTAGAACATACTGCCTTTTTTGTTTTTTACACCTCTATAAGCTTTATTGCCCTAATATTTATTATGTACAAATATGAATTCAGACAAATGTTCAGACATGTCTAAAGAATGCTTTTTGACACTGGGTTAACATTCATGAATGACAAGTCTTAAAAATTTCACAGCATTTGCTATGCCCTTTTAGCCTCTATACTGTTGGTATATACACCAAATTTACGTTTCAGCTAGATACTTTCTTCAACCTCCTGTCTGTAGCTTACATGTTTGCAGGTGCTTTTTTATATAATATTATTATTATTAGGAATAAGAAGTGAAAATAAACTCGTATCCAGGAAAAGAATGAGAATTTTTAGTACTATTTCTTTTTTGCCATACGTAGGAAAAGCTACTTAGTTTATGCAGGGTGTTAACTTAAAAACATATTTCTAATAGGTCATTTTCTTTTTAGGAGCAGTCATTGTCTTCAGTTGTGGTAGTAAATGATAAAGTGATATCTAATATTTATTGAACACTTACTCTGGGGTCAGGTACTATTCTAAGCACTTTACATGTCATTACTCATTTACTCTCCATAATAACCCTATGAAATAACTACTATTATTATGCTTTTTTTATATATGAAAAAACTGGGACACAGAGAGGCTAAAGTAACTTGCCCAAGAATAATGCTAGTTAGTGGCAAACCCAGGATTCAAACCTGTGGCTTCTACTAGAGCTCATTCCCTAAACCAGTAACTTTACCAGTTTCCACTACTCTGTGCGATTAGTTCCTCATTTCTTTTTATGGTGAAAATGAACTGAGAGAAACAGTAAACTGTGATTAGTATGAAGCATGAAATTTAGGATCAGTATAACCTTTTTTTTGTCCTAGCTCTGTCATGTTACTGCTGATGAGTTTCGTAGTGCCCCACCCCTCTTTAATGTATTTTTTAAAAAAACACCAACTACAGATGAAGCTTAAGATTCTCTTTGAACAACTTTCCTCAATCTCTGTCCCCACTTCTCAAGTGTAACCATCCATATCTGGCAGATCTTAACAGAAACACACATGACCATATACACAGACATACAGATACAGTTGATTCTCATTATTTGCAGTAGTTATGTTCTATAAAGTTACCAGGAACACTGAATTAGTGAATACCTAACCATTACTCCTATGGGAAATACAGAGTTAGGATTCTGTGAGCCTCTAACATTGAACTCACTGCCAACAACACTATAAACTTATTTATAAAGCTTACCTAACGTGTATTTTCTTCATAAGGCATATCATGGCCTTCTTGCACTTAGGAACACTAGACAGCACTTTAGCACTACACTTGGGGCCCATTTTAAGCAGCGAAGTCCTCCCAGAAAAGGCACAAAAGTGCAAAAAACAGCACCATTAGACTGTTTATACTACATGAGCTGAAACAAGAAGGCAGAGCATCATCCAGTTCAACCTCAGCTGAGAATGGGTGCATGTGATGACTCAGATTGTCGCTCTTCTGCTCATGTCTGCAAATGACCACCACATGCTACAAATTTTAGTGAGTAGGCAGATGCATAAATATTGAATCTGAATAATGAGGATCAATTATATATATTCATATACACACACGTAGATATATAGTTTTGTGTTCTGGTTTTATTTATTACATGATGTAAAAACATGTATTCTGCAACATAACCTTTTAAAATGTAATGATGTGGGAGGAGATGTTTGCACGAAAATACATTAGATCCATTGTAGTCTTATTAAGTGATAATAGTATTCCATAACAGGGATCTACCATAATTTAACCCATTCATCTTATGATAGTGTAAATTTCAATTTTCAGATTTTTAGTACAGTGCTTAATCTGTATACTTTCAGATCTAATCTAAAGACAAAAGCAAAGAATCTTGAGTTTTTGCTGGTAGTGGTATGGGTCTAGTAATCCTGGAATATGTTTTGTGTGTTTTTGGTTGAGCAAATGAGTAAATCTGATGTTGCTGGGAGTCAGTTTTCCTAGTGGAAGGAAGGAGTATATAGATATGGAATGGGATAAGGAGAGGAAGAATCCTGTGAGGTTCTTAAAAAATTGGAATTAGCTATAAAAACATGAGCTCACGATTCTGTTGAAAATAGTTCTGCTGTATGTATAATATGTATGTATGTTTATAGGCCTAGAAGCAACAACACCCTTGGTAATTAGCACGACTGTTCTTGGTTTCTAAGTATCATTTCCCACTAAAAGGAATTAGGGCTCCTTAGGAAAATAGTTGACTCTAGGACTGTATAAAGATGAGCTTGGACATCTTGCTGTGTCAAAGAGGTAAAGAAGTACTCAGAAATTAATGGGGACATTTCAGAAACACAGGAGCTCAAAAGAGCTCTCACTGGCTAAATCTGAAACAATGTAAGTATTAAAATGGATAATGACAGTAATGAATATAACATATTGAACAAGAAAAGAATCCATGAGTACATATTAATGCAAACAAGTAAATGGAGAGAGGAAAAGGAAAAGCTCTTTTTTACAGTTAATGCCAACCAATAAATATAGAAGGAATTGTAGTGTTAGAAAATCACCATATCAGTAGTCATTGTTTTAACAGAAATCATCAGTGAATGCCAAAATCATTGAGTGCAAGTCTGTCGGGGAACAGGATACTTACACAGTCTCAAACTATCTTTTCATCAATATCTTAGTAATGACAAAGGTAGAAAAGAACACCTTTACAGTGGAGAAATCTGGCATATACCAGCTTAACCAGATAATCAAAGTTAACATCCTCAGTGTTCGGACAAACTGATACCACGTGCCTCCTGAAATGATGCACCGAGAAGGACACAGTATCATTTATATAGTGTTCTTGCCCGAACTGCATAAACTGAATCCAGTCATGAGGAAGCAATCACACTGCCCAAATTTAACACATCTTGCTACATAACTGCTCTGTATTCTTCAAAATTATCAGTGTCATAGAAAACAGACTGAGCAAATATTTCAGACTAAGGAGACTTAAAAACTAAATACATTATGGTCTTGGATTGAGTCTTATATTAGTGGGGAAAATGACTATAATAAAGATTATCGGAACATAAATGTTAAATTTCCTGAATTTAATATATATTGATTATTTAAGTGAATGTTGTTAGATGAAATGAACTCAAGTATTTGGAGGGATAGATGTCTATAATTTACTCCCAAATAGTTCCACAGAAGGATGAGTGGGGTACACACAATACACACACACACACACACACACACAACACACACAGAATAGAGAACATAGGTATAAAATGTTAACAATTGATTATATAAGTGTATATGAGTGTTGTACTACTTGTGCAGTTTTTCTGTGAGTTTGAAATTTTTCAAAATACGTTAAAGATAGAGCAATTTAGAAAACTTAGGAAAACAGACAAAAAATCTCATCATTCAGAGATAACTTTGTTTACTTTTTTGGAGTATTTCCTTCCGTTTATTTCTATGATATGGTAGTAGGCTTTGTTAAATCTTAACTTCGGCTCAAAGGAGTAAACATTTGCTCTCAAATTTAAGATTTTTTTTTTTTAATGAAAAGGAATGTACCTTTCTTGAGGCATTGTATATTTCCCTTCCAGGAAACTGGTATCCTTGGAAATGTTATGTGCTATTCATGTTCTTTGCAAGATTAAAAAACAGATTGCACCTAAAACTAGTCTCTTTGAATGAAAATCAATCCAATTTGAAATATTCTACACTGAGTATCATGGTGTATATAACTCTTCCTGGCACTATTTCTGTTTCTGATGGCACTCAATAGTGCTATCATGTCTCAGCCATTTCAGGACTGGGGAAAATCAAAAGACTACTTTGTTTATCATTGCCATACTACCTATGTGCATAAGAAACTTGAAGCAGCTGGGAGAATACACCAGCTGACTAAGGGAAAGAGGTCTCTCCCTGAATATTCCTTTGGTTGGAGTGAACTTGAAAATTAAGTTTACTAGATGTTAAAGGGGGGGAAAAATCCTGTAGTTCAACGGTCCCCACCTTTTAAGAATGTCATCCACTTTCTAATATTCATTTGGATAAAAGTAGTTTATTGCTCTGTTTTTCACATGATGTGTGCCTAGCATAGAGCCTGGTACGTAGTAGCATTCGTGCATGGTATTTACTATGTGCCAGGTGCCATTCTGTGTATTGTACATGTATTTCTTTCCCTTAACCATCTATGTTTCCACTCAGTTCTCTGAGACTGCTTCCAGCTCTAAAGACCTTAATAATTTTAGACCACTTTCTGAAGACCCCTTTCTGAAGACCCCTTTCATTTTGATTTTATTATATTTTCATTACAAAGAAAATTTTAGAGGGTCAGAAACATTAAAAAATCAGAAAAGGAATGAAATATCCTCAGTGGACTAGAAGAGAAAATATGTAAGGGAAAGAAGAGAAATCAATATTAGTTACTAAAGTGCCAGCCATTGGCTAGGTTCTTTTCACATCAATGCATTTATTCTGTACAATAACCCTATGAAGTAAACAGGATTATCACAAATGTATACCTGAGGAGACAGTTACAGAAAGGCTCGTAGCTTACTCAAGATTGCAGCACTGCCAGGTAGTAGAACTGGGATTAGGACCCAAGTTTTAAAGCCGGATCTAGTGATGTTTTTTCCATTATACATTGCTGCTTTTCTCAACTGGCTTTTCTGTTACATGTTGAGTTTTAAACACGATGGATGAGTTTGTTTATCTCTCCTTCACCAGGCTTTTCGGACGTGGATCACACCTATGCTCAAAGAACTCAGCTCTTTGACATCTTAGTAAATTTCTTTCCTGACAGCATGACTCCTCCTAAAGGCAACCTGGTAGACCTCATCACACTGTAACTGAAGAGTCACTGGACAGAAATGGAGAACAGGAGTCTGCTTTCAGTGTTCTGGATCTCAGCTCTATTGACCGACCATTAGGCTGCAGTGATTGAGGACTGCACCAGAATTTTGAAGGGATCTTTATCGTCACAAGTTCTAACCCTGTTCCTTCATACCTGACCTCAACCCCTTTCTCCTCATCCCATTCCTCAATTAGGCTAATAATAAAATGAAATTGGTATACTTTCCATTTAAATATATATATATTTTTTCTTACTTTAACTTTTAAGAATTAATAAGTATAAAAAATAATCAGGTAGTTTACCCTTTTCTGATTTTTATTTCATTTTTATAAAATTAGAGCAAGTAAGCACTATTAACAGACTACTCAGTGCTGCCAGGATTGGGATTTTGTTATTGGGTTGTTTGGCGTTTCTTTTTTCTCTTCCTGTTTCACTTTACCTCACATCACACAACTGCTTGTAAGGGGGTGTCACATGTTTACCTCTCTACTTCATTCTTAACAGCATATAGTTCTGTAGGGCAATTGATGTGTGTTAAAGTGATGTATGTGTCTCTGTGGATTAGTCTTGTATTACATTAAGCAATAGGAAGAACAGAGGGCTCAAATTTGCACTCCTCGTCATAGAACTAAAAAACGAAACCCAAGATTGTTCCAGGCACTTATCTGAGATTGGTATATAGTATTTCTATAATGATATATTTTATAGTAGATATAATAATAGCTTTGAGTCACAGAAACCTTAAATGAAGGAAAGTATAGTTCAGAACCTTTAAGAGCCATTATAAAAATTGCCAACAGGAGGATTCTAGTAGTGATTGTCCATTGATATCTTCGTAGCAATTTTGGAAGAAAGTGGCTTTCCTCTGGCAGAGCTGTGCAGAGCCAGGGCTTCTGTTTCTCCCTTGTGCTGTTGGTTTGTGGCATTCTCATTTGGGAGGGTGGGTTCCTAGAGCTATGCTTTTGTTTCTTTCCATACACATTGGTTCTGTGCATTTGCTTCTGCATACTGATCTTTTAAAGAATAGTAGTGTGTAGTTATCCAGTGGAATACAACTGAGTGGCATTTCATAAGCATACAGACCAAGCTGCTTTAAATGGAGGGAAAAAAAAAACAATGGCACAAATATTTTTTTTAAATTAAACCAGAAAAAGGCAGATGGGCCTTTTCACTTTTTGGGAGACATGGAGATATACATTATTCCATGAGGTGCTGTGGAATGCAGTATAGGAAACCTGCACTTGACCTGGCCAGTGCTTACATTTGCTCAAAAAGTGTGCAGTGTGCACTGATAACCACCATGCTTAAAGCAGATTAAGTATAATGAATGTCCATCAGTCCAGTGGCTCTTAAAAGTGAATGACTTTATGGAATTGAGTATGCCCCTGAGTAGCAAGATTAGGTCTCACCAAAGAAAGAGAAAAGAAATTGACTTGTACTTTCAAAAAATCTCATGTATAGGTTAGGACTGAGTTCTCTTTTCACTCTGTATTGCATCGTTTCACTTCTTTTGGGGATGGACAGAAATATATTTTTCCTAGTTCTAGGCTTGAATCTTGGGCTCTTTAGCTTTCCAAGCATCCCAAAGCAATCAGTAGTTAGTTATTAAACAATAGGACTGTACCTTACCTTGTGGAAGATACTTTAGTAAATATCTTTAGTAAGTACCAAATTGTGTAGCTGCAGAATAACCAATTGACCTTACAGGTGAGCAAACAATTTACTTACATACTTGTACAGTTTTCATAAAATGACTCCCCTGAATGACAGTCAAGAACATAAAATATTAATATAATAGTCTGTTGAATTAGAGTTGATGGGGAAGAACTTGATAAAAGTTTCTAAATTTAAAACCTCTAATTTTGCTTATTGTGAATTCTGGCACTTCAAAAACATTAACCAGATGAAATTCTGCTGCCCTTCACCATTTATTTTTATAGCGTTTTTCTACTTTTTCCACTCATTTAAACTCCGTATTTGGAGGAAACTAAGTTCCTGATCTCAATGATTTTTTGTTGTTGTTCTTGTTTTTCTGACTCTGTACTAGTTTTCTTTTTAACATATGTTTGTTATAATTTTCTTTCCTCGCTTTATTTAGGTGGGACTTTTCCCCTTCATTTCTGGAATTTTTTTTCTTTCCATTAACATGTTTAAATGAGGTTGAATCACAGCAAACCATTTCATGTTACTTAAGTGAGATAGACTGTACTGAGGACATTACTGATTAAGTAAATCAGCATTTGTAGCCCATGGTACTGCTGGTAATGACTGTAGGAAGAGTGTAGGGCTTCATTGTATCCATGCCCAAGATTGACATGTTGCTCACATTTCACATCCCTGATTTGAAACTTTATATATGTAGTTTCATATTTAATGAGGAGCTACATATATATCCAAGAATTCCAGCAGTATAATTTAAATAGCCTAATTTGATATTTAGATACATTGTTTAGATAGCCAACTAGCAATGTTTCACTAATTTAAAAAATCTTTCATTATTTTTTCGTGAGTCTCAGATTGAAACACATGGCCGATGTATTAGTTAGGGGGGTACAGTTTACTCGGTTTCATTATCTCCAGCTTCAGCTTCATTCCCAGTTCTCTTTCTCCAGTGGAATATATTATTCCAGAATAGTAAACTTGAAATTGTTTAAACTAGAAGAAAACTAGATCTCTAACATTATTTTCAGTGCTTGTACTTTGTGAGAAATTATGGGATTTGCAAGACTTTTCTAAAATGCACTTGCATTTTGTGGAATGGCAGAGACCTCCTGTGGCCAGCTTGATTAATTTAAATATATCAATCTCTTATTCAAGCAAAGGAGTTCAGATGGGTGCCTAACTCATTGCTAAAGCTGAATGACAGTATTAACCTTTTTTTAGCAAAATCATTTTTTTAAACCTGATTTTCATTTATATTAAAACTGACCTATCCATATCTAATAAGTAAAAATTGGTAGAGAATATTAGAAGGCTAATCCATTGGTTTATCATAGAAAGGCTCATTAGGTTTAGAGCTCAAAGATTTGTTTAAGTTTGTAAAACTGTATTCTTGGGTGAAATACATATTGAATATAAATGATTTCCAGCTTATCTTTCTAGTGGATCTCTTCACATTTGCCTTAAAAGTGCTATTCAGTGATGCATTAACAGTTTCATGTAATAAAACAGAGTTTTAAAATTGAATCTACAAACAAAAACTAGTTTGAGGCACTTAATCATTTAGGGAGAGATTGAGAATGATATTTAGTGACTGAAAAAGCACTTAGAAAGGAGTATGCTCCTGATTTTATTCTCTGAATTACATTCAGTTTTATGGTAATTACAAGAAGAAATTACCTTATAATTATTCTTAATACCATATGAAATTCATTGGGTAATTGTGGGTCATTGATTATATCTTGAGTGAATGTTGTGTTAACTCTAGCTGGTTGAGTGTTGCAAAGCAAGTGAGAATTAACAGTTTGAAGTGATTTCTGTGGGGAGTAAGGGAGCTTTACGATGTGTACTTTAAAAAGAGTCAACTAGCTACAAGAAATATACCCTTCATTCAGAACCCTTCATTTCTTAAAAATCCATGTTCATCTGCAATGTCATTCTTTTGCAGAAATTCTAGCTTGAATTTTCTAAGGTTTAAATTCTTAAAATAGTCCTTGACCTGGAATGTACAGGCTCTCTCAGAAAAGGCTTATAGTTATTGGAGGAGTATCGTAGAAGGTCTGCATATGACAGCCAGTACTTGTAGATTAGATCTTTGGGCTCTTTCACTCAGAGATTTTTGTATTCCTTATTAGTCAAATAACATTATTTTTTTGTGATTTTTGACTGTGGCCTGTGTGTCCCTGTGATTTGTATTAGTGCTAAAATCACTTGGTTCTCTAGAATTTCTAGTCTAGAGGTATGTCAGTTGAAGGGGGAAGTTTCTAAGTTTGTTGAAATAATTAGGAGCCAGCTAGATCAGCTCAATGATGTTGCCATTGTTTGTTTTGGCGAGGAGGACTTATGGATTTCTTCAGCAAATGCTCTCTTTATTTTTCTCAAAAAATGCTATCTTGGAGATTTTATTTATACATACTTTCCTCCTACCTACTAAATACTGTGAATTGTGTTTTCATTATTTTTCTTAGCTAATCTGACTTTATTTGTGGCTGTTTTAGCCCTAGATTTTCTAGGTTTTCTGTGGCATTGCCTACAATTGTTATACTGTTTGAGGAAAAAAAGGTCAGAATCATTCTGAGGCACCATACTCATTTATCCTTGTTTATGACAACAGAATAGTGAAATTGAAAAATTACATGTTATTAAAGAATTAACATTTAGATATTGCTATAAAAATACTTGTCATTTTTATTTTGGTCATAGTAATATGGCCGTGGCAATTTTAATGGAGGAGCCAGTCAGTATTGGCTTCTTTTCCTGGCACTAAGAAATAAAGTCATAAAATTATCGATAAGGTACAAGTTTCATAGCGGAGCTCGTGGAATTCAGCACATTACTAGAATTTCCATTTGCCTATTGTCTTTTCTTTTTTCTTTCTTTTTTTTGTTTATAGATTTTAGCCTTTTCCCCCTACTCCCACCTCCTCTGAGTAGCACTGATTTTCTGATGAAGTTGGAATTTGTGTTAAAAATTGACTTTTAATTTCTGATATAATAGAGTGTTAGGAATAGCTTGATTGCTATGGAATGATTGGTATTCTTTTTTTCTTAAATAAAAATAATTCAGCCTTATAAATGTCTCTTTCCCTCAAGAATGTGAACTTAGCTCAAATTTCAAATGTCTAAGAGTGATTTTCAGTCACAGCGACTGATAAAATCCTCTGACAGTAGATTCTGTAGCCCTTAACGTAAGGGGTCATTAAAGGCTATAGTAAATCAGATTTTCTATTAGTGCAGAAACAGATAACCTTGGCGGGCAACCATATCACTGTATATCTTTTTCTATTGGGTAGAACTCTAAAGTTACAGATTTTGAGCTAGGGATCCCAGTTCAAAACTTAAAAACCGTAGAATCAAAGGGTAATTCTAGTTTCTTTTCCACATTAGAGCCATCATTTGGAAATAAGGTTTGCAGATATACCATCATGTCCTCCAACACTGCCTGGCTTGATTAAAGACAGAATGTCATGTGGATGTTACCCGACAGCTGTAGGGTCAACCACAAAAAAGGGGGAAGTTCAGTAGGGAGGTAGACCAGTTGTAAGATATCACTTATAATGGTGACATAACTTGTCTTTCTTTTTATCTGTTGTTCACACAGTCTCAATGAACTATTAAACATTTGTGTGCAGTGTCCTGTTGGCCTGTCTGTGGCATTTTCACTTGGGGATATTGAGCCTCAGGAACAGAGCTAGAGAGGAGAATAAGGATGTGTCAGAGAAAGAAAAGGGAGCTTTTTGCCCATGGATTGGAAGGCCTGCAAATCTAAATGAATTCAAAGAAAGCTCTTCATTTCTAACCATAAATTAATTTATTAATGCAGGCTGGGAAGAAGACTATCAAAAGGGATCAAAGCTCAGTTATTCTGAATAGTCTTTGGAAAGCAGCAATTCTTGGCTAGTTGCTTTCCTCATCTCCCCAATAGCTGTTAGAGATCTTGAAACAGAAAGCCCAGCACCACAGGCTCTAGATCTTAAACTAGGTAAGCAGTTTCTTATGTATAGCTAGTTCTTTGATAAGGATCCGGAAGGAAAACCAGCAAAACATTTTAACATGCAGATTCGGGTCTCCCGTGGGATTTGCTTTTTCATTGAGTTTAAGCTCTTGCTGCAACACAACTCCGTACCATCTGGGATGCTAGCATTCACAGCAGTTAGTTTGGATATCTGAGCTGTCTGCCACGCGAATACCAGCCTGAGGAGATCATCGTTCTTCAGTTTCATTCAATGCTTAATGAATGCCAAATTAATTGGCAGGAAGGAAAAACACTGTGTTGATACACTAAACAGGCCTGTGTGCATAATTAAAGAGTTGCTCAAGTAGCCGATTTTGAGCTTTATTTCTTTCCTTTGTTAACAAATCTCAAGAAAGCCTTTGTTACAATTTAGCTACTGTCATTTGGTTGGTGTTCATTTTCTAGCCCTTTAAAATATGAAAAAATTTTGTCATTTCATGCTTAACTTATAACTCATACAGATTTGAACTGACATCAATTTAGTTTCCATATTTTAAAAGAAATTAATTATACGTAGTACCAGGGGTCTCTGTTTTTCCTACTTGGCTAAGAAATACATGAGTCTGGGCGTGGCATTAAAAGTATTTAATAATTTTGATTTATTCTTAGGTTACCTCCACATCTGTAAAGTGATTGATTAAATTAGAGGTGTCTAGAATAAGCCCAATTCCATTGCAGCTGGCAGAGCCTTATAAATTCATTTTACTGCAAAAGAGAGGATCTTATAGCATCAGGACCATGCCGTCAGATGTTTGCAAATGCCTATTTTAGCATGTTGCCTTGTAGTTGCTGTATTTACCTTCTTGGAATTAAAAGAGGAGGGAAAATGAAGACAGATGCATAGCTTTACATTTTTTTTTAATTGCCTACTTTAGAAGTCTTAGGGTACTTCCATCTTTGTAAAGGCTCAGCTTAATTTTACATATACACGTTAGCTATGCTTGGAAAAACACTGAGAACAAGGTTTTAAGACATACTAAAGTAATTGTCTACTCAACCCCTGCTTCGATAGTCAGATTTCAAAGTCTAAAAGCTTAAATATGACTAGTCTTCTATGGGGAAGATATATATTTCAAGAAGTCATGCATTTGGTCTCCTTTTTGAAATTTTTTTTCCTGTCCCAGAAAAATAATTTTGATGACCAGTTGTAAACT
This sequence comes from Pteropus medius, assembly GCF_902729225.1. Taxonomy (NCBI): domain Eukaryota; kingdom Metazoa; phylum Chordata; class Mammalia; order Chiroptera; family Pteropodidae; genus Pteropus; species Pteropus medius. The sequence continues at coordinate 8,321,815 of NW_024356249.1, read as the reverse complement.
ATGTTCTTCCTCAATTGTAAACCACCTATTTAGAGAAATAAAAGTGGACTTTCTTTCTTAAACATGACATTTAGCCTGGCCAAGAGACGTTGTGATTGTGTTATTCTGTAAGCCAGCTTGCTTTTTGGACTTGTGCGAAATGTCTTTTGAAATGAATAAAATTAGATAGAATTAATTTTCCTTTATTATAGTCTTTAGCTCAATTTAGAAATTGTGAAATAATGTGATGTTTTTCTATGAGCAGATTCCTTTATGGGTATAGACACACAGACACACACACAAATGTACAGTTGACCATTGAACAAAAACAGATTTGAGCTATGCGGGTTCACTTATGTGTAGATTTTTAAAGATAAATACTGTAAATATGTTTTATTTTCTTAGTAACATTTTCTTTGCTGTAGCTTACTTTATTGTAAGAACACAGTATATAATACATATAAAACACAAAATACGTGTTAATCCACTATGTTATCGATAAGGCCTCCAGTCAACAGTAGGCTGTCTATCAGTAGTTATGTTTTGGGGGAGTCAGAAGTTATACTTGGATTTTCAACTGTGCAGCAGGTCAGGGCCCCTAACTCCCATGTTGTTCAAGGGTCAGCTGTATATGTTTTTCTCTTTTAAGAGGTTTCTTCCCTGTCACCACTTCAAAATCGAAGTCTGCAGCCTTGGAAGAAGAGTACAGGAAAGCTAAGATGAGGACCTCTTCTTGTCTTGGTTGTAGCAATGAACACTGGCTTATGTATATAAAGCAGCTTGGGAAAGATGTTAGAATTTTTTTTAAGTCAAGTCTTTTACTTCTCTTATAAATTAGAAGTACTCAATGGCCATAAATTAAGACCCCTTCAGATAAAGATAGATCCTCAAAACCAAAGTTGGACCGGAAATTAGACTGAGAAGGAAAATACAGCTCCATCCTTAGCCAAGAGGCAGTCTTTCCGAGTCTGCTTGTTAACGCTGGCGGCTCCTCGTTACAGCATCTCCTGGATTGGAGACATGCTGTTGCAGCAACCAGCTCATCTGACAGTCGGAGAGGGTTAAATAGCTTTTTCGAAACTTTTAAATAATAACCATTTATTGATTTTTGTGATTATAAAAATATTTTTATCCTAGAAATTCAGGAAATAACTAATTGTAAAGAAGGAAAACCACTATTATTTAACTGATGAGACTCATTTTTCCTGATTTCCGTTAACCAGCTTGGTAAAGGCCAGAAAAGCGAAAAAAAATTTTAACACAGCCATTCTCATTGTCTTTTAACCACATGTGTGGAGGACCAGGGTGTAAGCATTGTCCCTACCCTTACTTGTATTCCTTTAAGCATTGCCCTTTTCTGGACATGCAGTCTGGAGATGATTCTGTTGATTTCTATCTTTTAAGCCTGAATCGTGGGTGTAAGGTACTACTACCCAGAAGCTATAGGGCACTGCCTCTTTCAGGTCATGGGAAATTTCACCTCTAAGACTCATTTGAATTTTCAGCCCTTTGTGCACCATTATGGACATTTGGAGCACATTCACGAAGAGCTTTCTGTTTAGATGTATTTTTTAATATGACCATGATTAAACCAATGCCGGAAAAGGATGAGGCACTTTTGAAAGGCCAAAAGACAAGCAGAGAAAAGGAAAACAGACAAAAGAAACATAAAAGTCCTTGACACAAGAATTCCCATATCATGCTTACGCAAATGTCTCTCCAAAAAATGTTATCTCTCTGCTCACCAGCTGAGGTTCAGAAGTTTTGTGTTTCATACGGGACTCCTTTTCTCAGCGTTTGAAGGAGATTGCTCCAGCCTTTCAGGGTTCTACTCTTGTGTTCACCTTCCTCTTTGGTGGCAACATGGTGGGTCAGGGCTGTTTGCCGCGGTACCTAAGTCAGCAATGGAAATCATGAGGGAACTCTGGATGGAGCAGCTGGCGTGAGCTCTGTCTAGTTGGAGGTTTTAAATATAAGTACTTTTGGAGTATCGTTATTGTTCTAAGTCATCGTTGAGCTGTGTTGACTGTTCTGCAGCCGTCCCCATTTCCATCATAATCCTCTCTGGTTTAACTTACCTTTGCTCAATCTGTATGGACCTCTTAGGGTTTTTTTGTGTGTTTTTTTAAGTACAAGTAATTTTCTGATCCCAGGTTTGATGAATGTGTTAACAACGCTGCTTTGTGAATAATTAGTGATCTGCTGGACAATTGCAATTGTAGAATTATGTTGTATGTAATGTACATATGGAGAAAGAATGTATTTTGTTCATTTTCTTAATAAAAAGTTATATATGGACACTACAAGATGTCTCTTTTGTTTGCTAAAACTACTTTTGAAATCAGCTTTCAAAATATTTATGTGCTTTGCAGTCATCATATTTATCTCTCAAAAAGGTGAGTTTTATTCAGATTTCTAAACATGGAAAACGATATACACTGTAGAAGGGTCTTTGAGTGTTTTCCGTTGAGACAGTGCTGAAATAAAGACATTCTGGTGAATCTCACAGAGTTTCTGGGGAAGTTTTCATTTTTAAAGAACACCAGTAAATCATAAAATGATGATTTTTATCTACTGTTAAGGATCAGCACTATTTTGTCTGTTTTGTACATTCGGACCTTCAGTTTCCCAGTTTTTCTTTAAGGGGGGCATAACTTTTACAGGTTAGGAACTAGAAGGAAAAAACTGATCGGAACTAGAAGTTTAATTGTAGAAGATAGTTAAAAGAGAACTGGAGGTGTTTGGAAAAGTTCTAGATCCCTGTCCCCAGTGAAGGGGAAAGAGACTTTAAGGGCTGAACCTAAAAAAAAATCAAACTCAGAAAGATGCTAACAAGGACTGTTAGGGTTGGGTTGTGTGAGCTCTCCAGACAGGCTCTCAATAACCAAGGTCCCCTCAATAACCAAGGTCCCCTCGCAGCCCTTTTCATCTCCTCATGTGGTTTACATTGTCTTGGCTTTGCGATCTTACATTTTACAGTGAGTTGTCAACTGATTTTATTCAAAATAGCGATTATGTCTTCTCAATTTACAAATCAAGTAATCCCTCTTAATGCGTAGCTTTCATTTCTTGAGTGTGCTTTGAACGTGGCTCATTAAATAACATTTCTTTGTTTTCAGAACAGGAAAACATGATGTAGAGTGATAAGGTGAGGAATTGGCCTTTCCTTGGGAAGAATTAACTCAAAAGGATCGAAATGCAGGCTCACATCTCCTCTCCCTTGACATATTTGTCTTCTGGCAGGAAGACAGCAGTAGGCCGAGTGCTTTGTGTTGAACTGTCGAGATGTCAGCTGCTCCCAAATCAAGTGAGTGTGGAGAAAGAACTACCTTAGGAGCGTCTAGTTACCCAAAGAGATGATCCAGCATCTAACAGGGAGATGGCCATGTGTGCCCATACTCACGTAGACAACCAGAGTCCATATAAATTTGAAATAAGCATTTTTTCTGTAAACGAAGGCAATATGTTTTACCACTAACTTTTCAGATTTTGAAGGTATGAACGTGCGAAAGACTAACTGATGGCTCTCCTGGAGCCTATGTCAGTTTTGCATAGGCTTAAATACTGGTTGGTTACATTTCTTCTTCCCTTTAGCACCATGTATTACGCCGCATTTTACATATCTTAGGAGGAGAAAAGGAAGAGAGGAGACGAGACTTGGGGCTTTTTGCGGCATAGGGAAGGTAGGGCTTGCAGGATGATGCTTGCAACTCTCCTGTCAATCTTACTCTGAAGCTTCTCTAATGTCCACAGGGGACTTTCCTCTCGCTGGGCTGACACCTAGGAAAAGCAAAGCCAGTCAGTTACATTCTTTTTAGAAACATTCTTCCAGGGAAGACAGAGAAAAGCTCTAGGTAGAAGTGGCCTGGGGCACAGGAATCATAGGTTTATTTCCAGATCCAGCAGTGACTTCTGTGTGGCATTGGGCACAGTCTCAACTTCTCTGCCTCACTTTCTCATCTTTTAAGTAAATGTTGGCTGCAGATCCTGTTTGCAGGGATCCCATTGATATTTTTCATCTATAAAATGCCAAAGACCTTAAAAAATACTAGCTATCTCAGTAGTCATCGCTAGTGTTAAATAGCCGGTCCTCTTGTTTATTTACTTTCTCCCTTGGGGTCCAGAAGAAATATGTGGTTTGGGAGGGAGCTTGTAGGATGGCGGAGACTGTGAGTGAACAAGAGGCATAACAAATTAAATATGACAACTGAAAGTGGCTCTTGGTTGGCAGGGCAGGGAGGAGGGTGAATGACCTATTCAGGAAGAGAATGGAGTCTTAGGTCTAATTTGTGGCCAGCAATAAACTATGAGTCATTCTCTTCTTAGAACAGTGTGCCTCCAGCATGGCCCAGGGGCCTGCCCGAGTTTCTGGTACTTGTACTCCTTTCTGTATCCTTGGCACACTCTTGAAGTTAACCTCAAAATACCCCTGGCCCAACTCTGGTCCACCCTTAAGGGTGTTAACTGCCTTTCAGAACTCCTACATAAAAGGAAAATCATAACTAGTTGCATTCTAGAAGTATACTTTGTTGTCGGAACTGAAGCATTAATGTGATTTTGAAAAAATGTAGGACTAAAAGAAAAGATGTAGATCCAAGGCATAGCACTACCATTTAAATAGCTTTGTTATCTCAAAGGGAATCTTTGATCTCTGTGCCTGATTTCCCTATTGGTAGAGTGACGACAGTTTTCTAAATAAGATGTGTAAAAATGTTTTGAAAACTAAGATGGCAGGCAAATAGAAGAGATTGTTGTAATAGCAACTATGAATGTGGACCAGATTCACCTGACATATAGTAGATCATACAAGCCTAGAAGATGAAGAGAATCAATCATCTTTGATTCCTTTCATGAATCTCCTCCATCTTCACTCTGTCTCTAGATAAGGGACAGGCAGAACCTTCTTGTGACAAGTCAGCAGATTCTTTTACGGGTAGGAACAGGGCCAGTACAGAACCTCTTTGTTGACTTTTTATATTTTTTATTTGTTTTGTCTCTGCACCAGTATTTTCATACCTGGGTTCAGCAGCCCCGTTGGGACTTTTAGTGGTGGGTGAATCACAATTGTATCTAAAGCAGAAATAGAGGGAAGGAAGAGGTAAAACAATGACAAAACTGTTGTGAGGAGAAAAGGTCTTTTCAGCTAGGATCAACCTGAGAGAACTTGGAGAACCGCCATCACCTCCTCCAGGACCCTTCCTTTCCTTTCTTGCAGCTGCCCTCCTCTCCTTCATTCTCTGGACCCGCATAGTTCAGCAGGCGTAACTAAGAGCAGAAGTCACTGCACTCATCGGAGTGTCTGATGTTCTCAGGTGCCGCACAAGTGAAGAACAGAAGCCAGTCAGAGCACAATACGAGGGCTCGAGCCAGCTTACACAAAAGCACTTTAATGGACAGTATACAATTTTCCAAAATATATTTTTGTAAGAAAAATGGCAATAATTAAGTATAGTCTTTACAAAGAAGTTTCTCAGTAAATTCCAGTGTACTTCAGACCCCTGTCCACTAAGACATATGCCCCCCCGCCCCCCACAAACTGCTTAAAATTCACGAATAACAGAAAAGACCCACATCAAGTGATAATCGCCTTCTTTCACTCCGTGTTGGGTTTTCACCAAACCTCAGTGAATCGGCTGGTGACAATGATGAAAGAGATGCCTTTGCTTTACTCTTGTCCCTCTGCCTTCCCCTGTCTTGTTCTCCTGGATCCTTAGTCCTGCTAGTAGCAGATCATATAAAAGCTCATTCAAAACTTTTTTTTTTCCCCAACAGAATTGTTCATTTAAGTCTTAGACCTAAATAACTCAGAATGTGGAAGACCAGTAAGGTTTCTGTTTTTTGTCTTCATGCCCTCCCTAGCCTTGCCGCAAGATAGGATTTGAGAAGGGAATTCAGCCCTCTGTGTCATTCTGGTGCCTGTCTTTAATTTGGTTCTGAGGCACACAACACTGGACAGTCTTCCAGCACATGTTTTAATCCGGTTTCTGTCGCTAACCACATGATTTTGGCCAAGTCACTTATCTTTCTGGGCTTCAGGTTTTCTCTTTAAAGAAAAATATTGGACTAGGTCTCTAACACCCTCTCCCTATGACTAGAATGTCACTTTCCAATGAGTGTATACTGACTCCAACCCTTACTATAATAGGCTGGGACTTTGCCGGGGAAGGATGAGGATCATACTTAAAAATGCCCAGTACGCAAGACAAATACTTTGTCATCAGCCTATCTTAAATTTCGTTTTTCATTAAAGAAAAATAAAAGACTTGTCATTTCTAGTAAAATAGACATTTACATTCCTGTTTTGTTTTTGTTTTTAAAGCCATCTCTCTTAGCTAACAAATGTTTTTCCAAAGTATATTCACTTAAAGCAGTACAGGGTGGATTAATATGTGACTTTTATTTACATTATCAAAAAATACGTATATATGTATCAGCTCGAACTTATTTTTCAAAGTTTCTCCAGCATATTGTCAAAAAGGATAAATCTTGGAAGTGGTTTAAATGAACTTTCTGCCAACTTTCCTTACCAAAGGGGGGAAAAAGAACCTTGTGTCTAGATTAAACCCGTATCCTGTCTTACGATGCAAAGCATATTTCTGTACCTCCTTCGTAAGCATTGCCGCTTCTCCCCCCGCTTATGACAGCATGTTTCCCACTGGATTTTGTCCAGTCATCAGAGGCATGGTTTCTAGCCTTTTGTGCAGCTTAGGAAAACCAGTGTGTCACTGAAGTAAAGAGTTTATCATCTCTTTGGTATAAGTTGTTCAAAGTCATGCTGAGTGGCCGGTATTCCTCTTCCTTCTTCTCAGCCCCAGAATCTGAATTACCTGACAGCATTTAGAAACCAGTAGAAAGATGGGAAGAAGATGTCCTTTGCAGATGCATGGCTCTGTGGCCTTTGACATAGATGTCTAGTGGCAAGAACAAGCCGAGGCAAGGTATTGGATTCTGAAGTTGCCCTAAAAAAGCTAGGGTAACACAATGTGGATGGACCTCAAGAAGGAACCTCTGAACCAGCCCAGTACTTCTCCGAGGTCTCCTTAGAGCCACAGTCATTCCAGGCATCGTCTATCTCCCCAAGAGGCCTACGGGTTGCGACCTTTGATCAGTTTGCAGAGGCGTATTTGCTGCCTCGGTCTCAAGGCCTGGCTGGTGAAATGTTACGCAGAATCAGCATAGGAGCCGTAATCCGGCCTGGCCTTTTCCACAGACACCATGATAGAAAGAACCGAATACGGGACAGGAAGGAAGTGACCAGATCTTTTCCCAGCATGACAAGATATCCTTCCTTTTCCCCCAAACTGGCACTGTTCTCCATCCTGCCAACCTCCACATGCTAGAGAACCAGGGCGAATGCTTTTGGATCCTTGTTAGCTTTGTATCTTCTCTAACTCTTGAGAAATTCACTGGGGCCCCTACTTGAACCCCAAAGTCAACGGGCGAGAGGCTATGAAGAAGGAATCAGGCAGCCACGGAGGGACACAGATCTTCCCCTAAAACTCCTCCCCTTTTAATAAAAGAATCTATCCCAAATCTGAGAGCCTATGTCATCAGAACCATCCCTCTGCGTTCTGGGGTTCTGACTCCTGGCCCGAAATGACAGTTTTCACTCTCCTAAGCAGTGCTGCCCATCTTCCTAGTTAATTCCAGGGATCTTACGCCCAGGAACAATAGTGACCATGGGCAAAGTTCAAAATCCCACACAGGATTCTCTCGTCAGAAAATCAGATTAAACCTCACCACGCCTAGTCTTCCTACATGGCGGCTAACTGCTGAGCCCCTCAGATCCCCTCTACTGAGGAACAGATAGTATTTTATTTCCCTGAGATGCTACCAGAAACTGCAGGACAACAGGGCAGCCCCACTAGGACTACAGAGAAGAGGACATGGCTCCATGCCAGGACAGTGAGGGGTTACCGAGAACAGACAGACGGCCAGTCCCCCGGGCTGCCCCTTATGCACCTTAAAATGCACCTCATGTTCTAGGCCTCTCTTGCCCTATGGCACAGGAGACTCTAATCAGTGAGTTTAGCTCACTGAAAGTCTCTACAATTTGAGCTTTGGCCTTAGGCAGTAGAGGGCTGGGTTAGAAAACATAACAAAACTCTCAGCAACTTGAAAAGTCCCTGAGTTTCCTATGAAATAGAAGAGCCTAGCCTCCCCGGCCTTCCTTCGATTGTCTGTCAAGACGCCCTCTCTGCTGACTGGGGCCCTGGGAAAGTCTGTCCGAATGCCGCCCATTCGCGCTAATCTTGGGGTTTCCTAGCTGGGATTTTCACCCCCGTTGGCTGAGCAGTGAACAACAGTATAGGAACCCTTTGCCGTCATTAGCTGTGGAATTTAGCCCCTGGTGGGAAAGAGAGGCCAATGGAACACTTGGGAAGCCTCTTCAGGGAGTCCCTTGGGTGATGGGCCAGGACACACCCGGGGAGGAAGGGCTTCCCCAGCTCTCCACCTGTAGACGGACCCCTAAGCAGACCTCGTTCACGCTGGGAGTCTCGTGTGGTCCAAGTCCCAGTCTCACTAAGCAAATGGCAGGAAACCAGAATCCAGACAAGGGGTTCAAGGTCATGAATGACTTGTGTTAGTCCCAGGATCCTGGGGCAGAATGGGAATAAAAATCGAGTGAATGGAAGGGGAAGAACAAAGGGGACGAGAACAATGGCAGACGAGGCTGGGGTAGGAGACAGAACTGGGACCTATGCTTTCAAGTAACCAGATCCCGCTGAGGCAGGATCGGGCCCCGCTGCTCTCCCTTCTGTCCCATCCATCGACTGGCAGCTTCACCCCCAGCCCAGGGCAGCTCTGGAGGGAGGGCACAAGGGATCGCAGCAGTGTGGCATGGTGGAATGAGCACTGGCCTGCAGGAAGGAATCTGTTTTCATCCTGACTCTGTCACCAAGTGGCTGTGTCACCCTTGACTTTACCCTCTTCAGGCTTCAGTCATCTCGTCTGTGAAATGAAGGGATTCTACTAGCTGATCCCTGCGTCCCCAGTATGGCTCGCTCTTGGTCTCCCTTCCTCTCTCTCGTCTTCCAGCAGCACTGAGCTCAGGCACTAGTAGGTTATTTTACAAGAGGAATCTAGACAGGATATGATTTGTTCAGTTTGAAAGAGAAAAATTAAGGCCCTTTGCGGGATTAGGAGGAGGGAACCCTCCAAGTCTGCTCCCTCCCCAGTCTTTCCCTCAAATGGGAAGGACTTTCCTCCCCTGTCCCAATGGCACTTGAGGTGGTCCAGTCTGGAGCTCTGTGGCACCGTCGGAGGCCGCCAGCAGACCGGATTAGAGGTGTGTGTCTTCCTCCTCATCTAGGTCATCCTTGGTCAGGTTGTCCAGGGGGACGATCCAGCTGTCTCCCAGCTCCCCGTTAAGGTTGACCACCTTTTTCTCCTGCATCTCTGATGAGGTCTCCATCACTTCCAGTGTTGGGTTGTCATGGTAACCATTCTCCACTGTCTGCAGCTCCTCTGTTAGTCGTTGCTAAAGAGAGGAAGATGACCCAAGAAAAAAGGGTAACTTTGAGGGCTATCAGCCTCAATAAAGCACGTGTACCCCTATAATCCAGAACCCCAATTTGTACAGTAAGTGTTCCTGGAGGCCATCCTGACCACTGACTTGCCTCAGGGCTAGTTTGAGACAAGGATTTGCCCAGCACCCTAAAATTCCCAGCTCATTCCACCTTCACCCTGGTGGCAAATTCACGAAGCATGTGGAGATGTGCCTTGTTCTCCCGAGTCCTCCAGACTCCCCTCCATTCCCTCCCCGCAAACCTCACTCCACAGGCACCTGCCTCACCTCACTGCACTGAAATGGGAAGGACTGTATATAAAATAATATTTTTTTTAAAAAAGTTAAGCATTACCATACGATCCAGCAATTCTACTTCTGGGTACATACCCGAAAGGATTGAAAGCAGAGACTCAAACAGGTATTTGCACACCCAGGTTCACAGCAGCATTATTCACAATACCCAATAGGTAGAAACCACCCAAATGTCTACCAGCAGGTGAACAGATACATAAAATGTGATATAACATACAATGGAATAATAGCCTTAAGACGGAATGGATTCTGACACGTGTCACAACATGGAATAACCTTGAAAACATCATGCTAATGACATATAAGCCAGACACAGAAGGACAAATATCATATGATTCCACTTATCTGAGGTAACCAGAGTAGGCAATTTCGAAGAGCCAGATTGTGGATTCTGGGTTACCAGGGGCTGGGTGGGGAGAGACTGGGGACTTAAGTGTTTCATGGTACAGTTTCAGCTGGGGCGGGTGAAAGCGTTCCGGAGGTCGCGTCGGATGCCGGTGATGCAGCAAAACACCGTGCGTGCTACATAAGACCATTGGATCGTCCACTTGAAAACGGCGAAATGGTAAGTTTTATGTCATATATATTTTACCACAATAAAAACATTTTTAAAAGGAAAAGGAAATAAATTATGACTTTCTGCAGGCCAGGTGACTGAGAGCCTCTCTAAGCCTGAGTAAGACGGTACTGCAGGACCTACGGCCCCCTCCGCTGAGGTGGGCGCCATGGGGACAGTGCTTTCTCTGTATCTCTGTGAGATACAACCCGAGTTGCACAGCAGAGTCACCTGGGAAGCATTTAACAAATACACCGATTCAGAGATTCTGTTCCGACTTTGGGTGTGTAAGGAAGCTGGGCATGGGGTGTTTTTAAAGCTCTACCCAATGGACAGAAGTGTGATGGGAATTCTAGGAAGGTGGGTGAAAGAACTGGCGAGACAGACACACCTGCGCCCATTTTATCAGCGACTCCTTACAGCACGTGTGTAAAGTGGATATTCGCCCCATTATGCAGGTGAGAAACCCGGAGCTCAGATTCTATGACTCGCTTGAGGTCACACAGATAACAGAGAGGCAGAGCTACCGCTTAAACCAAGCCTTTCTGACTCCAAAGCCCACAGTCTTCCACCATGCCGCTGCTTTAATATTCCATGAAGTATTCGTTTCCTAGAAGGGATGTTCTCCGCCTGGCATAAAGGGTCTGTGGACCAACCACTCACCTTCCTCTAACATGGGAATAGTGGGCTGAGAGTCATCTGGTGAGCTGGACTGCTTCCTGGCTAGGGGAGTGGAATCCTCACCTGGTCCTTCCTCTGGGAGAGGCGCTGGTGGCAGCAGCCATAGAGGGCCGCCACGAGGAGCAGAAAGGATGCCATGCAGACAATAGTGATGATCAGGGGTGTGCTGAACCGGTCCTCAGTCTCATCTGGTGGTCCTTGACCCTCAAGCTTCATGTCATTGACTCCCATCTGGCCAGGAAGGAGAACGTTATGTGGCAGGAAACAGGCTCTGGGCACCCTCTCTCTGACATCCCATTCATTCTTGAGCTCTTCTGCTGGCGGTGCGGTGGGGCCTATTCCACCAGCCTGCTGTCCCCTCTCTTAACCTCCTGTCTTCCAGATGCTGGCAAATTAGGGGTACTTCTACAATGAGAGAAGCACTGTGGAGCGAAGTCACTGCAGACTTACAAGGGACAGACTCCTGACCCAATCTGTCCCAACACGTGGGAGGAGCCCACTTACCTCCTTCAGGTCATCCCATTTGTCTTTCAGCGATTCATATACGTCCTTAAGAAAGAGTTTTGCTGTGGGAGAGGAGGGAGAGATGCTGCTTCAGTGGTCTGGCTCAGAGCGAGCTGGTAGGGGATAGAGATTGGGCCCCAAGAGGAGGAAGAACTGGATCTCAGTCTCCTGAGTGGTATCTCTCTTGGGTGGCCCCGGAAGGGGGAGTGGCTTGACAATTCTTAGGGGACTGAGGGAACACCAGTGCTGACCCATCCCCACGGCTCCTGAGCCATCACCCCCTGCCCCATTCACATTCCGCATAGCCCCACCATGCCCCCAACTCACTTCGAATAGTGATCTCTTCGACTGCCACTGCCTGGCCTTCTGAACTGACTATCAGCTGTATGTGGCACTGGTCTTGAGTTGGGTTCAAGGCAGATTTAGCCGCTCGGCACAGAAGTGTGACCAGTTTGTCATCCAGAGGGCTCCCCGCCTAATGTGGGAAATCACAGGTCATTCCTCAGGGGTCACGATAGCAGCCTAGGCTTGGGGGGCTGCTCTTCGGAGCAATGGTCAGGCGAATGTGGTGGCCCGGCAGGAACCTATTCCCCACTCCGGCCTCAACTGGTGCCCCTCCCGGGCCTGTCAGGGGTCACGAGGTAAGTACTGTTGTGCTGATGTCCAGGACCAGACCCTGCCCTCTCTGCCTCATGCAGATCTCTTCCCCAGTCCCCTCACCCCGGTTATCTTGTCTGTGGTTGAACAATACCGTTTACCCTAGTGTCCCTTTCGCCCTCGAAATTCTTAAAGGGTCACAGCCTAACGCTCTTTATCACCTCTCTCCCCAGAAGGAGCTGGAGGAGGCACTGCCTGGCAGCACTACCCTGCCGCCAGTGGGGAAGGCCAGTTCTCTCTGCACTTCTCACCAGCCTGGACGCCCTGGCCAAAGACCTCAGGAGAGGAAGCTGTGGCTCACAGCTCAAGGTCGTCTATCCCAAAGTTGAAACACGTGCCCATCCCCTAGGCTAAGACTCTCTGAAACCGTAGGCAGGCTGACAGGAAGAAAGGAGGAGCCGTCACTGAAGAGGGGAACGTGACAATATCTTGAAGGTGCGCACGGGGACATCTTGGAAGGGAGCCTTCTAAATTTCTAAGCAAAAAGAGCACGGCTGACGTGACTTTAGGACTGAGGGTGAAGATGCAAAGTGTAGACAGCTTTTACCCAATCCTGCCATGTCACCGAGGGGCACCCCGAGCTGGTGCTTCTCTGACCTGATTTAGGAGTAAGGGACTGAGATAAAGCAAAGGACTCTTGGTATGACTCACCTCAGGGCACCCACAAACCATCTGCTGGGTTTCTACCTGGAATTTCCTTAGGTTTACTAATTCCCCAGCCTGACAGTAGGTGGGCATCCAGGGCTTTCCACTTTCCCTTCGTAGCAAAAGGAAAAAAAGTGCTTCTCACATAACCTGCCTTAGTTTTAGCCAAAAAGAGGGCCTGAGGAAAGGGGTGGGTAAGCATCAACGCGATTTCCTACCTGGTCCACAAAGCCCAACCCCAGGTAAACACGGCTCCCGTATAAAACTCCAGTCTAAATGTAGGCTTTTGTAAAGACCACTTGGAAAATTTCAGCAAAATGGACACCAACAAGAAAATAAAGGCGGCATTACAGTGTTTTGTAAACCCAACTTCTCCATCCTTTAGAAACCATGTTCTGTTCTAGCTCTGAGGGATGTTTGCAAAAGTAGGCACTGACCAGGAGATGGCAGCAGTGAGCCATCCGTCACCGTCACAGGGCTCAACCATTCATTGAGTGAAGAGAGTCCTTAATCCCGGAGACTGGCCGCCTGAATGGACACACTGCTCGCTGTAGCTTTCATGCAAATGTGCTCACACACATGCGGACACTCCCACCCCTATACACACACGCAGCACCCTGAGCAGAAGAACAGCTGCTAGCGATGGCTCTCTGACCGTCAGGACCTCTTGACTCCTCGGGTTAGAGGAAGATTCTCCCCATGCTATTCTTCCATTGAGGCCAGGAAGTAGAAAGCCACAGATGATTAAGACAGGGAGAGTTAGGTAGACTAAGCTTCTCATTTTCAATACGGGCCTCTGAAGCCCGATGAGAACAACTTAACAAAGTCACGCCCTGAGCTAGAGGCAAACGGAAACTAGGACGGGGGTCTGCAGACTCCCAGAGCAGGTGAGCAGTCACACAGCGGAAGCCCAGGGGACCCGGCTCATCTGGCCCTGCAGCACGCTGCGGACAGGACTGCGCTTGGAGAAATCCGAACCTCACTTCGTCCCTCTATAAGACAGAAGGGGCCACTCCCTAGTGGGACGAACCACGGCCAGGAAAGTGAACACGTCTCTGTCGCTTTCTTTTCAGAAGGAACACTTCATTCCCTTCCACCTTTCTTAACCCAGCTGCGAAACCGCACTTTGGGGGTGTAGATGGTGGGGCTTGGACGAGCGAGGTACTCACGCAGTGGACGGTTTTCGTGAGGTTCAAGATGAGCATCGACTCGTTCAGACTTCGGTCGGTCTTCGTGCAGGTTATCTGGAAGAAGCCACTAGGATTAAGGTTCAAGCGGGGACCGGCAGGATTTCATCTCGGACTCCTCCCTCCCTCCCCCTGGGTAGGTGACACGAAAGAAGCCAGCCGTTCCCGGCAAGCTGGGGGCATGGCTGGGCCAGAGTTTCAGAGCCAGGTGTGTCCAGCTGTCTCAGCCAGTATCTGACAAAGCCAGGGAGAGAGCAGGGCAAATGGACAAACTGCTCCTAACCTCGCTAGCCAGGGGCCCTGGACTGGACAGAAGAGTAGAAATGCTCTTTTTTCGAGCCCCTTCTATTGGAGTCTAGGCCTCTCTTGTTGTCCCAGCCCTGCTGGAATTACCCTGTCATCCTCGAGAACCGAGGGGGGAGTAGAGATGTTGGAGTCTTGGGGGGCAGTTGGAGCCAACTGAGTACGGAAGCTTGTGGTTCTGCCAGAAGATGTGGCCACAGGTCCCGATGAAGACGTAGGCTGCAGAGTGTTGGACAAAGAAGTCACTATCCCAGGGATGGAGGAAGGGGTCCCCGGGGTGGAGGAATGATTCCCAGTGATGGCTGGCATCTTGGTGGAGGTCGGCAGATCTCGCGAGGTAATCAATGATCCTGTAATTGGGAAAACGAGGTTGCAAGAAAGGATGAGTAGTATCTTTAAGAGTAAAGGCCAGTTTTGTTCTTAGTTTCCTCAGGTTCTTTGGTCTTTCCCCCAAGTCAGACGGCAAGCTGCACTAAGCAGACTGTGAGGACGAAGAGGCAAACAGGAGGTCAATGCTCGTAATATATTGAGGGATGGGTCAGACTGGATGAGCCAGTTTAAGAACCAGACAAAAGAAATAACAACAATGGCAATGACAATGTCGTCAGCAGCGATAGCTAACATTAACTGAGGCACTGACTTCCTGGAGGAACTGTCCTAAGTACTTCCAAGGTACTTTCTTCCGGGATCCTCACTACAACCCTATGAGGAAGGTACCATAATTATCTCTATTTTATAAATAAGGAAACTGCGGCTCAGAAGGGTTTGACAATTTGCCCAAGGCCACATGCTAACAAGTGGCAGAGGCAGGATTTGAATCTGGGTGTATCCAACTCAGAGCCTCTGCCCTCACTGCAGGATGCAACCACCATCTTCTGGTGTGGTGGCGTCTGTTAACTTCAGAAGCAGCCAAATCACCTGAAGAGGTCTTGGACAGGCCGATTCTCAGGTTCACACTCAGAAATTCTGCTTCAATAGACCTGACATGGGTCACGATCTTGAGGCTCATGATCCATCAGTGAGTTTTGAAACGAATTGACTGGGTTAAGACCAGCACTTAGAGAGGAAGGGAGGAGGTGGGACAGAATAGGAAATACCAGGATTTTTAAATAAAAGGCATGACTTACTCAGCGTGGTAGCCGTCCCCGGATGTGAAGGGGTGAAGGTGTAACCTGCCGTTGTGCCTGAACTACTTGAAGCTGTCGTCATTTGGTCTGGTCCCTTGGGAGAGCCTGGAGTCAGCTGTTGTGTGCTCGCTGGGGTGGTCAAGGAAGAAAGGGCAGGACTGTGTCTGTGGGGCTACGCCAGATGTTGTGTAGATCGGAGGTCCGTGCGCCCTCCCTGCGTGGTCACGCTCGCAGGAACACTGGTACTACTTTGGACTTCAGTTCCAGGTGCAGTTTTAAGCCCATCCTGGCTGCTTTTGGTTTCGGTCTTCATCAGGACAGTAGTTGGTGTAACAGACTCCTGAGCTGGATCTTGAGTATTCTTTGAGCCAGTAGCAATGGCAATATTCTTGTCTGTGGCTGGTGTCCCCAAATTTTCCGAGTCGCTGGGTGCCATCTTTGTGTTTGCACTGACCGTTTCACTGGCTGTTACGATGCTTTGTTTGGTTGTGGCTGGATCCGCCTGTTCACCAGTGGATAGTGAATCTGAGTGATTCTCGACTGAGGCTACAGTGTCTGTTACGAGATGGACAATACAGAAGCAAGTTAGGGTATTAGCTGGAAGTTTTTCTCTCCACACTCTTCCAATTCTTCCCCAGGATCCAGGGGCCTTGCTCCCATCTCTCCCCTTTGCCTTGATGAAAGCCTGGGTCCTTGTACCCAGACTTCTCTGGGGTTCAAGAAGCCTCAAAGAGGGAGACCGAGAGTGAAGCAGAGGACATCGAGGGTGACGCTGAAGAGAAAGACTAGGCCAGCTAGTCCGGCGGCATACGGAAGCCCACAGTGAATTTCCTGCCCTCCCCATCGGCCTCATGAACATCCCTTCAAGTTTTCGATCCGCCACCACAGAACCAGGCTGCTCAGATCACCTCTGGCCCCCTCTCCCTAGCTCCCAGGCACACGATCTTACGGAAGACTCAACAGACTCATGCTTATTGAACTGCTCTGTCGTAAGACGAGAGAGACAAGAGAGACACGCCTCTGTTCTCAGGAAGTATAATCCAGAAGGAGAGACTGACAAAGCTAACGTGACACAAATTACTATTTAAGTACAATTGTGAGACATGCTAAAGAAGATCTGCACAGCGTGTTTTGACCGTGTTTAGCATGGTAGCCTAACGTCCGGGGTCAGGAAATGAAGGCCTTCGATTCATTTGTTTAAAAAGTTATTTATTGAGGGAACAGTTACATGACAGTTTTGCTGTCAGGCCCTGGGATAGAACAGTGAATAAAACCCATATAATCCGTACCTGCAGGGTGCTTACATTCTAGTGGACGAGACAGATTTTAAACAACAAGAACAATTAAACATCAAATTCTGGTGACCATATGGAGGACATGAACAAGAAAATGATACAGAGAAGGTGGGGGAAACATTGAGACAGAATGCTAAAGAAAGGCTGCTCAGAGATGTCCATTAAGGTAAAACTTGAAGAAGAAGAAGAAGAAGAGGAAGAGGAAGAGGAAGAGGAAGAGGAAAGAGAAGAGAAGTTGAAGAAGAAGAAGAAGAAGAAGAAGAAGTTGGAAGAAGAGGAAGAAGAAGAAGAAGATAAGAAGATAAAAGAAGAGGAAGAAGAGGAAGAGAAGAAGAAGAGGAGGAAAGAGGAGGATGGAAGAGAGGAGGAAGAGAGTGAGGAAGAGAGTGAGAAGAGATGATGAGTGAAGAGGAGGAGGAAGAGGAAGAGGAAGAGGAGGAGCGAAAGAGTGATGAGGAAGAGGAGGAGAAGAGATGAGGAAGAGGAAAGATAAGAGGAGGAGGATGAGTGAGATGAGGATGAGATGATGAAGAAGAATTGTTGGTATTGTGCTGTTAAAGAAGAAAGCTGTGTGGAAGATGGGAGGAAAAGTCTTCCAGGCAGAAGGAACAGAACCTGCAAAGGCCCCAAAGTAGAGAGAAGAGCTAAGAGAAGACAAGTGTGAATGGCATTTCGTTAGTGAAACGGGAGGGCGCGGAGCTCAGAATCGTAGGGCCTCATGGGTAAAGCGACAGTTAACTTATTGTCCAAATCGTACATAGCTGAGAATAAAAAGAGGCCCTCTTAACAATCACATCTTCAGTGAAATGAGGTATAAGATCACCCTCCTTAGAGACCAAAATAAAGATATTAGATTTTATTCTGAGTTCACAGAGAAGCCACTGAAGGCTTCAAAACAAAGAAGTTTTATAGGGTGATTTACAAAGAAACACACTCGCTGCTTTGGAGAATACAGATTGGAAGGTAGGAAGTATGGAAGAGAGAAGAGAGGAGGCTATTATAGTAACCCAGATGAAGTGAGTAATTGTCAGCTATACTAAGCTATTAACACAAGAGATGGAAAGAGGATGGATTCAAGACCATATTTTGGAGCTCGAATCAACTACCTGCTGATGTACTAAGCAAAAGGAACAGGAGAATACAGGATCATTCTTGGTTTTCTGTGTTGAGCAGAAGGGAGAGAATGGTAGGAAGGAGCATGGGAGATTTTTGCCATTCTTTTCAGCCAATCAGAATCTATACCAATTTTCTATATTTGGGGATTCCCCGCACAGATTGATTGACAGGATCCGTCTTTTATTATAGATGCTGAAATGCCAGATATTTGCTTTCCCAGCCTCCCTCGTGACTGAAGCACAAGTACGTGCTAAACTGCCATGAATTAGATACTTTCATCCCATCCAGCGAGTACAGAGGCAGTAGACTATGAGGAACTCTGATGGCAGCAGCAGCGAAGTCATGTTCAAGTGCAAGCAAGCCTCAGTGGAGGTGATTCTAGAGTGAGTGTCCAAAGCCAGTCCTGGCCTCTTTGGACCAGTTTTATAGCTCGACGTGAGTGATATTAACAGTACCCCTAAAAGCAATCTCCAGTAATCCCAGCTCCTCCATAAGCTAGACAATATCCCAATGTCATGCACACACACCTTTTGCTACTGAGAAGCGGAAATTTGTATCAGAAGTGGTTGCAGGTGACAGAACTTCAAATATTAGTTATTGGGCCTTCTTGGGGCTAAAGACAGTTGGAATTCTGTGGGTTTTAAGGAACAGGACTCTAGTATCCTATGGCATCTTGTAGAGAAGCTGTCACATTCACTTGCCACCTACAATGAAGTGCCCATGATGTGGCTTGGGCAGGGCTGAGTGGTGCCACAGAAGAGCATGAGGGGCACACATCCAAAGACATGTGTTCAAAGTCAATACAGCATTATGGTTTGACCGCGGTTCTCAATAGTTCACAGACTAATGGTGCTTCTTATAATTGATCGTCTTGCAGTATCTTTTTGGCAAAAGATATGAGATGGTTGAGGGAAATATCAGCATATTTGAGGAGCTAAGGGATGTGGAGAGGGGTGGTTACTTCTTACTGTGGTGAATATAGCTTAAAATGGGGTTTCTCAAGCCCGGAACTATTGGTAATTGGGGCTGGATACTTCTTTATCATGGGAGGTTGTCCTATGCATTGTAGGATATTTAACAACACCCCTGGTCTCTTCATTACATGCAAGTAAAATATACATCCATCCCTCCCCAGACAACCAAAAATGTCTCCAGAAATTGGCTTAAAGAAAGAAATAATTCTCAAATTCTATCAAAGCACAGACTGAAAGAGGCTACGGACAGAGGCTACAGCCAAAGAATCTCTTAGCGCACGCAGCCGGAAAGCCCAGGAGACTAAATAGTCCAACTTAAATTTTGATCCCATGAGTTGCCAAATTATAGCATCAGTTTAATTCATAAGCTCACCAGGTCACTTATGTGCAAATAGGACCTTAAGAATTGGAATGGTGATATACGAGAGGATGCAGGTGAACCAGAGTATCCATAAGCTTCGATCTGCAACGGAACTCACTCACCAGTAGTCTCAAACACTGTTCTCCTGTCTGATGGTGCAGTTACTGCCTTGCTTGAAAACTCTTAATAAACTCACTGGAGCTCACCGACACAAAAAGCCACATCTGCTCGTCATCTCCACCACTCTCCACTTTCCCCAGACCTATAACAACAGTCAAGACTCCAGTATGCCGCAGAAAGACAAATACAGAATCTGACTCAGGAGATGGCTTACACACTAAAAAATATCTGTAAAATCGCTTGCAAATATGTATGGTTATATAATATGAGAGTGTTCGATCAGGAGGGATAATCATAATTTTGTATTAGGCTGACTTTATCAATATGAGTATGCATACCAGAGGTGTTGGGTTTAATATGCCGACTCAAGCAGGTAGAAATGGTTTTAATTGTTTTCTAAATTGGTTGACCTCAACCTGGACTCGATGGTAGTCCACATGAAATAAAGTTATGTTGTCAGCAATTCTATGGAATAATGAATAGGAAGACAGGTCTTAGATAGACGTGCTGGAGTGGTTTGTCACGTACAATCTGCTCACTCACAGTATCTCTGTTCCTTAAGAGAGCTCAGATGACACTCCATTAAGGCTTTGAGAAATGCTATCATTTCATGAGTTCGGAGATGTACACTTTTTCATGTCTCTGATAGGAGGCTGTCTCATGAATTATTGCAGGTCACCATACGTTGACAGTGTTGTTTTTTTTTTCCTAAACAGTTCATAAAATTATAGTCCATCTTATCCCCGATGGTGTCTTGGGCTCGATTAAATTTGGGGTATCATTGAGGGGACCAGGAGCCTATTCTAAGAGATTGCTGTGGCTGTTCTTCATCGGCCATGCATGTTAGGAGATGCTGATTTCAGTGGGGATGGACACCAGCTGCCTTGGGTAGCAGAAGCAAGAGCAGAATTTCGTTTCCAAGAAAAAAAGGTGGGTGCGATACCCACAGGCAGCAGGAGCGGCCCGGCAATCCGAATAGTCTACCAAAGGGATTTTGCGGCAGCGGCTGCTAATCACGTGTTCTTTAGGGCCAAACTGGATGGGCAGCCCGCTAATGTCTCACCTCGAGGCCCAGTGAACAGACCTGTGTTGAATCACCACAAAAGAGAACACAGGTAACCACTCATCCAATGCCCGGAACTGAATCTTTTCACAGACTCAGAGTACTTTGTACTAGTTCTCCAAGGCTGCCGTAACGCGTGACCGCAAACAGGGTGGCTTAAAACAACATAAATATATTCCCTCTTGGTTCTGGAGGCCAGAATCTGAAATCAGCAGGGCCGTAACTCCCTCTGAAGGCACTACGGAAGAATCTAGTAGTCTCTGGTCTTCCTTGGCTTGTAGTTATATGACTCCATCATCACATGGCCTTCTTTGCTGTGTGTCTCTGTGTCTCTGCTCTTATAAGGACACCAATATGACTTCGTCTTAACTTTATTACATCTGCAAAGACCCCACTTCCAAATAACATCTCATTCACAGGTCCCAGCTACTGAAGATTAGGGCTTGGACCTATCTTTTGGGGAGGACACAATTCAACCTTCTAATCTGCTCCCCCAGCCACCCTTATTCCACTATAAAAACCAGGCTTTTTAGTTTCGAACATTAGTAATCAACTCTGCTTTAAACAGAAGGTAAATTTATTAAAAAGATAATCGGTTAGCTAATAAAACCACTTGAGATGGCTAAGGAATCAAGCTTCAGTCAGAAACAGTGCCCAGAACTCTCCTCCTGAACGCATCTGCTGAGGCGTCCCATCCATTGCTACTGAGCACAGGCTGCTGCACTGCGCACCACCGTCGCCGTGAGGACTAGATACTGGATTCCACCTCTGAGAGATGTGTCTTTTGGGGTGCTGTCAGTGAGAGATCTTCTCCTTTACTCTTCTCACTGGATAGCAGAGTACTAGGAGGCACCACAGGGGATCCCCTGGTTCCACCATATTCCTCCCTGCGTCATTATGTAGCCACATGTGGGATTCATACTGAGATGAGTACATTTTGTAAGGTTAATGCTCTACTTATTTTTGCCTTAGAGTGAATTCCTCGGTAAAGCCCTACGCTCTGTGGAATATCATGATGGTGAGTGAGGCATTCTGTAAGTCCACGAACAGTCGCTGACAGAACACGGCAGCTGAGGAAACACATTCCGATCCCAAATGTGCCTCCCTACACCAAGGCCACGTGTTCATGAGCCCACAGAGCAATCATTAGTGGATGAAGAAACTAACTGATAGGCACGATGGGTCATCTCGTCCATCTGATTATCGGGAGTGGGACAAAAGTCCTCGCACTCCACATCTATTCGAAGGAGCCCAGCCACATGCCTCTTCCATACACGTCCTGGCACTGATTCTCCTTTCTTGTTCCTTCCAAGTTCCTAACAACCTATCTAAAAATCATCAGTTATTGCCTATAAATCTGGTCAAATCCTCACCTCAGTGCAGCTCACCTTCACTAAAAAAAAAAAAAGAAGACCATGAAATGTACAAACTAGTCAAAGTCCTGCCCAGTGGAAGAACTTTTTCTACAGCACCCTTAAGTCTCCCCCAAATCGGGCTATTACCCCGCAAGTGTCCACTCCTGCCTGGCTCCAGCAACATGGCGTTTCCCTCCTCAGACACCTGATCGATCACAAGGAACTAACTTTCTCTGAGACCTTTAGGTGTGGGCTGAGGGAAAGGGGGTGGTGTAGCAGGAACAGGTGTGGTACGGATGTGAGCCACATTATAATTATCTTTCTTTATGACTTGCTCAGGTTTGATCCTATTTATACTCTTCAATTTGATAGTGGAAAGCTTCAAAATAAACCCAAAGAAAAAGAGAAGGGATGACATTAATAAAGATAAACAGTGAAATAGAAACAAAGTCAAAAGCTGATTTTTTTAAAGACTAATAAAATAGTAAAGCCTTTGGCGAAGTTGATCCAAGGGGAAAATAACCCGGAAGGCATAATACAAAATGAGGTATAAAAATAATAACAGATGGTTATAGTATAGGCCACCAAGAGCACATTCTGATAAATTTGAAGCAGATGAGATGGACAAATTCCTAAGAACATATGACTTACCAGAGTGACTCAAGAAGAAATAGAAATAAAAATCCATCCTACATTCACAGAGAAATTGAATTAGTAGTTAATACATTTTTCATAATGAAACTCCAAGCCTTGATTCACAGGTCAAATAATTCTAATCTTACGTGAACTTTTCTATAGTGTAGTCTGTTTTGCCTTAGTATGTGTGTCCGTAGAAAGAATTCATTCACGTCGAATTGTCAATTTACAAAACACGAAAAGTTCAAACCAAGGAAAAAGACTGATAAATTTGCTTCGCCAGAACTAAGGACCTATCTATGTTCATCAAAAGAAACCACAAAACGTCCAGTTTCAGCTAGAGAGGATAGAGAGCTAAAAAGAACAACACTGCTTACACTTATAACAAGAAAAAAAAAAAAGCTGGAAAAACAGAAAATTAATGACCCTTCTTGAACCCATTGGAGAACTGAGGTGATGGTCAAACAACTATCCTGAAAATTGGATACAGGCAACTGTAAGAAGAAACTGGACTCAGAGCGTTTGCTACCCAGGACGAGTCAGGGAAGACAATCAAACATTTTAATGAGTTGCTAAAGGCTGAGTGTGGGCTAGTGTGAAAGCGTGAAGCTTGGGAGCTGCAGGCAGTGAAAGGTTCAAACTCGTGTAGGATTTCCCCCAGGAACCCCACCAGGGGCTCATAAGGGAGACTGCGGAGAACCTTGAGAAAGTTCCCGTGTAGGGCTGGCGGGGGAAAGTAAATAGGAGCCACTGCTGAAACCCCGTATAGCCCTATATCCCCTATGGAAGGGGCAGGGGAGGGGCGAGAAAAAAAAAAAGGCTCACTTTTCAGTGGAAGTCAACAAAACCCACAGCCTGAGAGCACTGCTGAAAAGCCACCACAGGTGGGGAAGGAAATGAAACGCTGCCCAGATTCTTGTCCCCTGTTTCTGCTGGGAAACCAAAGCATTAAACGGCAGGAGAGAGAGAGAGAAAAAAAAAATTGTAGCCCGAAGGCAATGGTGGAAACCCAGTGCAGCTGGGAAAGGGACCAGGAAAAATAAATGCACTCTTTACCCCTGGGGAGGGCAGGAATACGTGCTACGTCCAGCTTGACTTCTAGAAAGAAGCAGGAACACTACTGAAGGCCACACCCTCAGGCCCCAGGTTCCAGTGCCTGTGTAAGCCCAGCATTCGTCAAAGCACCAAAGAACGTCCTTGTCCCCGGCCATTAACTCAAATGCTAGCAAGTGTGAAATAAACGTAAGTGGAATACAGCTGGAGAAAGCTGTGGAAGCCTCTCTGGGGAGCAACAAACAGAATTATTATTCGTGAAACTTGCAGCCTCTGGTGCAGTAAAAAATTTTAAACCCAACCCAACTCCATACTAGATTAACACCAACTCTCACACTGAAGACATAGCAGACGAAAAGCTATGTTCTGGGCAACCACTAACCTCTCTGTGTCTGTGGATTTGCCTGTTCTGGACATTTCACATAAATGGGATCATACAATGAGTGTGACTTATTTCGTGACTGGCTTCTTTCCCCTAGTGTAACGTTTGTTAGGTTCATCCATGTTGTAGCACGTGTCAGCTATTTATTTCTTTTTATTGCTGGAGGAGATTCCATTGTATGGATATACTACATTTTGTTTATCCATTCATCAGTTGATGAACATTCGGGTTGTTTCGATTTTTTGGCAATGATGAATAATGCTGCTATGAACATTCGTGTATGAGTTTCTGTGTGGACATATGTTTTCATTTCTCTTGGGTATGTACCTAGGAGTAGAATTTCTGGGTCACATGGCAACTCTATTTAGCATTCTGAGGAATTACCAAACTGATTTCTGATGAGGCTGCACCATATAACATGCTCGTCAGCAGTGTATCAGGGGTTCCAATTTCTGCACATCCTCACCAACAATTATGATCATCTGTCTTATAGCCAGATTTTAGTGAGCATGAAGTGGTATCTCACTGTAGTTTTAATTTGCATTTCCTTAATGACTAATCAAATCTATCACTATATAAAAAGGATAATACATCATGAACGATCAAGGTTTAGCTCATGACTAGTTCAGTTTTCAAAAATCTATCAATACAATTCACCATGTCAACAACAAAATGAGAAAAAAACCACATGATCAGTATAGGCAGAAAAACCATTTGACAAAATTAATCACTCATTCATTCACGATTTGAAAAGTTCTCAGCAACCTTGGAATAGAAAGGAACTTTCCTAACCTAATAAATGATATCTCCACTCCAAATAACCCATCGGCTAACATCACACTTAATGGGGAAAGACTGAATGCTTTGCTCTCAGATATGGGAACAAGGCAAGGGTGTCCTCGCTCACCACTCTATTGAACACTATAATAGAAGTCCTAGCCTGTCCAATAAGGGGGGAAAAATCACCTCTTACTCAACGACAAAAAGATAACCCAATTTGTTAAATGGACAAAAGATCTAGAAGGAAAAATCACCAAAGAATATAAACACGTGACAAATAAGCATATGAAAAGATGTTCAACATTATTAGTCATTAGGCAAATGCAAATTAAAGCTACAGTGCACTACCAATACACACCTGTTAGAATGGCTAAAAACAAAATGACATTACCAAATGTTAAAAAGGAACTCCCATACGGCGCTCGTGGGAATGCAAAACAGACAGTTTAGCAGTTTCTTTTAAGTTAAGCATACAATTACCATAGAACCCAGCAATTCCATTCTTATTTATCCTAAAGAACTGAAAACTCGTGGTCACGTAAAGCCTATATGCAAATGTTATAGCAGCTTTATTCGTAATCACCCAAAGTCAGAAACAACCAAGATAAAGCATCACGCATCCACACAATGCTTATTTAGAAATAAAAAGGAACAAACTACTGATTCACGTAACATGGGTGAATCTTAAAGACATTTTAAGTTAAAGAAGACAAAAGGCTATACAGTGTTTGATTCAATTTATATGATATTATTGAAAAGTCAAAACTATAGGGATAGAAAACATATCGGTGGTTACCAGCAGTTGAATAAGAGGGGTGGGGGACTGACCTTTAGGACAATGGAACTGTTATATATGGTACTGGGGTGATGGACACAAGACTGCATTTGTTGAAACCCATAAAACTGTACACCTTAAAGAATTAACTTTACTTAGTGCAAAATTTAGAAAAAAAATCAACTGAGATGTTCAGAAAAATCCCAGGATGTAATGGAGGCTATGAAAATTAATTTTACTTATGTTCTAAACGTATAATAACCTCACTGGAGGGAAAGGGGGAGAGTTGACCAAAGTAACCGGAAAATAGTTTTCTGAGTAGGTAACTGTAAAGCTAGAGACAAAAAGAACAATATACAAACAGTGTAATGTAAGTGGTGAATTTGTTTCTCACAAAGGAATGGGTTATTCATTTTAAATCTACTTTACACGTATACTAGGGTTAGTCAAAGAAGTAAATAAATGATAAATAACAAAAGCCAGATTCCTCACTGTCAGAGATAGAAGGTACAAATGAGCAAGCTGTGATGTGATGTTAGAGAGAGAGATGTCAGTATGAACTCATGTTTATACACATACACACAGATAAAGAAATACATAGATTTGTGTGCATACTTGGGCTAGTGCATCAACATATATTTCCTAGCTCTGTCCACTGAGAGGGTCTAAAAGCAGTGACATGCCAGTTGCATCAAGTATACCCAGCCAATCCCCAATATAAAGAACCAGGGCTCCTTGGAGAGATGACTTGATTCTAGTGCTGACATAGGAAAAATGCAAGATGAGCCTGGAACATCTCGTAATGCCAGAAAGTAAGGAAGTACTAAAAGAAGAGAGAACAAAAAGGTGGGCAGAGTCCAAAAGACAAAGAGCTCCCAAAGGCCGAACCTGGAACAATGGAAGCAACAAAATAAAAAAATTTGTATTGGAACCAAAAGAATAAAATAAATGAGTCCATGTTGATAAATGATTGAATAAATAAATAGGAAGGAACAAATCATCCTTACAGAAGGATTCCAAAAAATTATACTCTTCCCACCTCCAAGAGGAACATATTCTCCCTCACCCCTATCTGAATGTGGGCCAGTCTTAGTGACTCCCTTCTAACAGAGGATGGAAAGGGAAAAATGGCAACACTATAGTGGAAAAACCTGGTAGATGTATCATCTTAACCCATGATCAAGGTTCACATCACTGCTGATAAGTCATGACCAACTGTAAGTCACCACGTCCCCGGATGAGCTGTGCTGAGAAGGGCACTTCACCTCTGCCATCTTCTTTCTAAAAATACATAACCCAGGTTAACTAAAAAAAAAAAAAAATCAGACACACCACAATGAAAGACATTCCATAAAATATCCGGCTTAGTAAATACTCTTAAAAAACATCAAGATTATGAACAATAAAGACAGACTAAGAAACGGCCACATATTGGAACAGACGAGTCAGACGTGATGATTAAATGCAACGTCATACTCTGGAACAAAAGAGAACATTAGTGGAAATACTGGTAAAATATGAATAGTCTGTACTTTAGTTCATAGTATTGTACCAGTGTTAATTTCTTAGTTGTGATACATGTACCACGGCATGTAAGAGGTTAACACTGGGGCGAGCTGAAAGTTAGATGAACCCTCTGTACCATCTTTGCAACTCTTCTGTAAATCTACAACTATTTAAAAATGTTTTAAAAAAGAAAAAACCAAAAGGGAAATGAAAAAGAAAAGGAAAAGACGGTTGCAATACATGTAGTCATAAAAGATTAGTATATAAAACATATTTTTAAAGAGAAAAACAACAATAACCACTTAGGGAAAAATAGACAAAAGAATCAAACAGGTATTTCATAGAAGTAGCACAAATAGCCTAGGAACACCTAAAATAGTTTGGTAATTAGGGAAATGCAAAATCAAATTAGAACTATCATTTCATACTCACCGGATGAGCAAAAATTGTTGAGTCGGACAATAACAAGTGGTAGCAAGAATATGAAGTAGTGTAGACTGGTACAAACACATTGGAAAATAGTATGGCATCGTCACCTGAAGTGAAACGTGCATAGCTTTCAATCTACGACTTTCAGTTGTGCCACTGGTCACTTACCCTAGGAGTCACATACATGTAAACATCCAGATACATTCATAAGAATGCCCCCAAGAGGGGTTTTATATTGGCCCCATACAGGTAACAAGCAAATGTTTGTCAACAGCAGTACGGATAAACGTTATGATATATTCATATGTTGGAATACTACATAGCACTGAAAATCAGTGAATGTGTATTATATATTTTTTATAATGCATGTATTAACATGAATTAATCTAAAAATAATAATAGTGAACAAAAAAAGCAAGAATAAGAATGATTTTAGTTATAGGGTTCAAAACTGGCAAAACTATAGTTTTAGAGATAGAAAATACCATTAAAATTTTACAGAATTTAATACTAAGTTTAGGAGAACAGCTACTCCTTGGGAAAACATAGGGAGATGCAACAGGGGCTTCTGTTTTTATTTATTTGTCCGTTTATTTATTTATTTTTTGCAAGGAGGGAGTGGCTGATGGTGCTGCATGGTGATGAGACTGGCAATGTGGAAGTCCCTGGCAACCTCAACTCACAGTTTCAATGGGAACAGAGCAGGTGGAAGCCTGAAGGAGGCTGACTGAAGAGGGAGTGAATGGTAGAAAAGTGAGTTTGTGTGTGTAGATTACTCTCTTTCTCACATGTTAGCTATGAAGAGGAGCAGAGAAATATGGCAGTCACTGGAGGGAGCTGGTGTAGTCAAGAAAGTTTTAGCCCTTTTTTTTTTTTGAAGGTAGGAGACACTAAAGCTGATAAAAATGCTCCTTGTGTTTTGTTCTGTTCCCGCCCGACTGTCTCATCGGGTCCTTAACATGTGGAAGGGGATAGATACAGTGTGTCGATCTAGAGCCGCCCCCACCCCAGACTTCATTCATGACGTGCTTGGACACTTCCGCCTTTGAAACCGGAAGGAAGAAGATAGACACAGACGTAAGCACATTGTTAATTTTTGTAACGAGATGACGTTTCTATCTGACGGTTTCCGTTTTCTCCATCACCAGTCTAGATGAAATCAGCTACACTGATGGAGACGAAATAAGAGAGGAGGAGGAGTTATGTAGAATGAAACACTCATCTTGGAAATGAGAGAGTGAGTCTACTAGAAAAGCGGTTCTCAAACTTTAGGGAGCATCACAGTCACCTGGGTGGGGGCGGAGCTTGTTAAAACACCAGTTCTGACCCCAGCCCGAATTTCTGGGATAGAGCACGAGAAGGTGGATTTCTAACAGGCCCGAAGTGCTTCTGATACTCCTGAGCAGAGGACCGCATTTTGCAAGTCACTATAGCTACAGAGGTATAACTGCCAAGTAGCATTTGCTGCCAAACCAAGCCATGAAATCATGAATGTCAAAGTCATCCAATCAGCCGGTGTGTGTTATTTTGCCCTAGCAGTGTTCCGCCGCTTGGGCACAGGCTCGGGAAAAGTGGGCGCAGGGTTCATCTGGGTGTGTGCTAGGTGAGTATGATGGCAGAAAAGGGTGCAAGGGACTTGAGGATATTTGTAAGGTAGAGATGATAATGGATGGTGAAATATAGGATGATCAAAGACAGACAGACGGATAAAGACAGGCGACGAGGAACTGACGGGTCACTCGACTGGCTTGCGTTCGCGCGTTTGGGTATGGGTGTCCTTGAGCGGACGAACTGGAAGGTAGAGAAACAGCGGTGGAAGAATAAAATGCTTGGATTTCAGAGGAGGTACAGTTTGCGGTGGTGATAACAGTCGGTCAGTGTGGAATAGGAATGAAGGAAGGAAGGAGAGATGAGAAAAGCTCAAGAAAATGGGAGGCCAGGGCATTTAACTGTTTCATCCAAGTGGGTTCTGAGGTCACTGAGCATGAGGTCGGGCACTGAGACGGGGCGGAGGGAGTGCGGGTCGTCAGTGGCTGGAGTGGCGAGTGAGGTGACCGCAGCGCCGAGATGATGCCGAAGCTGATCCTGGAGGCTGCTTGGAAATGAGTGTGATGCGAGGCGCGGCGGGCCCCAGAGAGGTGCCCATTCCTCCCGTGCGGGCAGCGGGCGGGAGTGGGAGCTTCACTCAGTCTCCTCCCCTGGGGTGAGGAGAACAGCGCTCCCAGCCTTCAGCGAGGGCCTGCTTCCTCCTGTTCCTGGCCATTGACAGACCTGGGATCGACTGGACTATTAATAGCAGGAAAGGAAGCCCAGAAGAATGCTCCAGGAAGAGGGCGTGTGGAAGGAGGGCAGGAAGGCAATGAGCGGGGAGGCTCTGGCCTGGACACCAGCGTCCACCTCTCCTTCCTTTGTTACCCCAGCTCGCCACCCCCAACTGCTGTTATCTCCAGGGAAATAAAACCAGAGGGCTCCAAGGCTGCCCAGGGGGAGGGCAGGGTAAACTGATGTCTGATGTGAGAAAGGAAAGGACACAGAGATCAGAGACCTGAGCCTTCTGTTCTTGGTTCTGCCTCTGATCCCCAAGGCCCTGGGCAAGTCCTTGGCCTTCTGTGACAGAAACACATCCATGAAACGAGCCAGATGATTCTGAAGGTCCCTGAGGATGCGTAGGTACCTTCCCAAACGTGATACGGGTACGTAGGTGAATCTGCTTTTGCTGTGACAAAGGGCCATCCTGACCAGCCCACTTTAGAGGCCTTGCTCTGGGCCTCCCTTTCTGGGAACTGACTGATCTCGAAACTCATTTTTCCAGCATGTGACGTTGGCTTTGTGAGCCTCTTCCCTCCCAGGAGGCGCTGCTAGTGACTGGGAAGGGGGTGGCGATGTTGCTGCAAGTTCAGTCCGGTTGAAGCCTGAGCACCACCCAGCTCTCCAGGGCCCGCCCCTTTCGGACCCCAAATCCCTCATTATTACCAGGCCTCTGAGTAGTAGGTGGGAATTAAAGTGGGGCTGGTAGGATGGGGGAGCTTTGGAAGGGTGCAGTTAGTAAGGGAACTGGGGCCGCCCCAGGAGCTGAGAGGGGCTCCAGGCCCACTGACGGCCTGGCCAGGACTTTCCCCCAGTGACAGCATCTCAGATGTCCACCCTTTACACTGCATTCAGTCCCCCTCACTCTCTTTCCCTCATTTTGAAAGAAGTGATGTCCCCCTCACCCCCACCATGTTATGTCCCCACCTCTGTGCTTCTGGGACTTTATTAATAAGTCAGCGCCCCCGACTCCAGCCCGGTGTGTACAAGTCTCCGGCCTCAGCGGAGGTGGGTCATCCTCTCCTGTTTCCTCCCTCTGGCTTGGCTGGTTCTTACTGTCTTCCACCAAGAGGCCTCTCTGGCCTCCCTGCCCTGCCCCCATGTGGGTCCTGTCCTGGGAAGCTGTTTGCTCTGATGTTCTGCCCTGGGTATTTCATTAGCCCTGTGCCACCCCTTGTAAATGCTTGTCCTCTGTGGCATCAAGAAAGCTAGTCCCACCCTCCACAACACACAAAGGCCCTAACTGGGTTGGTGGGGGACGGGGAGGGCGTGGGAGCCTGGGGAGGGGGAACAGGGAGGCTGATTCGGCTCACCTCTGCTAACCAGTCATGGCCTTCTCCCAGCCTGCACCGGGCCTGGGGGAAGCCTGGCCCCTCTCTGTGCCCTGGGTCCTGTGTCAGTTTCCTGTGGCTGCCATTCAAACTCCCATTAACTGAGAGTCTTGAAGCAACGGAATTTATCCTCTCAGCGTCCTAGAGGCCAGAAGTCTGAAATCTAGGTGTGGGCAGGTCTGCTTCCCTCAGGAGCCACGGAGGGGGAACCTTTCCTTGCGTCTTATAGCTCTGGCAGCCGTTGGCAACCCTTGGCTTGCAGCAGTGGCACTCCAGTCTGGTGCCATGGGCACAATGCCGCCTCTCCTCCATATCACTTATGAGGAAACTTGTCAACAAGAAAAGAGTATGACTGCCAAGTCAAACTTGTCAACAACCACCCAGGTAATCCAGGATGATCTCATTTCAAGATCCTTAGCTTAATTACATCTGCAGAGACCATCTGTCCAAAGAAGGTGATAGTTACTGGTTTCAGGAATTTGATGTGTGTCTCTTTTTAGTTTGGGAGACGGGGACATTTTTCGGCCCGCCACAGGTCCCTATCTGAAAAATGGAGATAATGACCTCTCAGGTTGCTGTCTCTATCCCACCAAATGGGCCCCTGCTTTGTCTGGGGGCCTTAAAGATGGGCCTGGTCAACTTCTCTGGCAAAGGGAATGTTTCATTCTGAATGTTTTGTGTCCTCCCTCCAAATTCCTGTGTTGAAGCCCTGTCCCCCAATGGGATGGCATTAGGAGGTGGGGCCTTTGGGAGGTTTACAAGGGATCAGGAGAGTGGAGCCCAGACGGTGGGATTAGTGTCCTCAGAGGAAGGGCCACCAGAGCTTCCTCCCTCCCGGCCATCTGAGGACATGCAAGAAGGTGGCCAGCAGACAAGCCAGGAAGACGGTCCTCTCCAGGACCTGCCCATGCTGCCACCCCGATCTCGGAGCTGCCAGTCCCAGAACTGGGAGAAATAAACGTCTGCTGTTTCGGCCACCTAGTCTGTGGTCTTTTGTTGCAGCAGCCCAAGCTGACTAAGACAAGGGGCCCAGGGTACAGGTTAATAATGGGAAGAGAAATAGCAGGAAGGATGGCTTCAGTGTCGGGGGCGGGCAGAGTCCACCCTGCGCTCACCATCCCCAGTTGGGCTGAGTGGTCAGGCAGGCAAGTGTGGCCACCAGTTCTAGTCATGTTCCACTCTCCCTGTCCCTTCCCTGGGGCCCCGGCAGCTCTGTTTGGCTGTTCAGTGGGTCTGCCATCCTCGTGCCTCTAGCAGGACAGCAGGACAGAGCCCCAGGGGGTTATCAGGCCCAGCTCCTCAGCATCGCCTCTCTCAGAGGGCCTCTGGCTGCCCCTTAGGGGAGATAATTCCGGGCATTCTTCAAATCTGGAATTGTTCGGTCCTTATCAGCTTGTTTCAGCTGGCCTGCCCAACGCTCGCTCCCAGGGCGGGGTCCCATCTGGCTGTTTCCCTGGGCAGGAGAGCGGGCTGCCACTGTCCCCCCAGCAATGGAGAAAGGCAGCCCTCACTGGGGTGCACTCCTCCCCGCGGGCAAGGGCACCAAGGCTGAGGTCACCCCACCTCTCCTTCCCCAAACCAGCAATTCTCCTCCTTTCCTGTCCCCGACACCTGTGTGTGGCCCAGAGCCTGCACGCACCTGCTCCAGTCCACACACATCCCTGCCCGGTCCTGCTGCGTGAGCCCATCACTCTCTCCTGCTCTCTCTCCACAAAACAGTGCTTAAGGGCACTCGCTTAGGAGCCCGACCACCTGGGTTCAAGTCCCGGTTCCACCACACACTGGTTGTGCCAGGCAGGCGTCTTTACACTCTCTTCCTCAGTTTCCCCATCTGTCAAAAGTGAGGAGGAGGGTAATAGTAGTAACTAAGTCACACCTTTAAGTACTTAGAGCAGAGCATGCCCATAGGAAGTGCTCGGTCCATGTCAGCTGCGATCACAGCCCAAGGCAGACAGGAAAGGCTCCTCCACCTGCCAGCCCCCAAGTCACGCCCCCACCACGCTTCCTGTTACGGTGCCATGCTGCGACATGCCTCTTCCTCTGGGGGTGCTCACGCCTGCACAGGCCTTGACCCCAGGGGAGTGTGCGCAAAAGGCTTCCTCAGACCCACTGGGGCTCTTCCCAGGTTCCCCAGTGAGGTACGGCTGCTTGGGGAGGGGTGAGGGGGAAGATGACAGCACCAGGGTGGCCATGGTCAGGTGAATTCCCAGACAAAGCCAGAACGTTCCTAGAAAAGAGAAACCTGAGGCCAGGGTGAGGCCTGGATGCAGGAAGAGTCTGCTCACCTCCTCGGAGAAGCCTGTGAGGGGCGAGAAGCAGGGGCGAGGAGGGAGGAGCTTTCCTGCTGGCAGCCTGTGAGTCTGCTCCCACAGCGACCCCAGACCTCGGTCTCACAGGGAGAGAGCTCTGGGACCCGTGTCTGGCGCTGGGGGCCACGTGTGCCCATGTCCTGCTCGGGCCTGGGTGTGTGTCCTCCTGTGTGACAGCAGGCCACCTCACTTCTGCCTCCTTCCCCATCCCACCCCGAGGGTGTGGGTGAAGATGAGTCTGATAAGTGTCAGACTCTGGAAGAAGGTGGGGAAGTCGTGTATTCGCACGTAGTACTGACCATCAGCGGAGGGCTGGGCTTTTATGTGATAGCTCACTTAATGTGGAAACACTCCAGAAATTTCTGTCCGAAGGAAACGGAAGTGGAGAGAGAGGTTAACTGACCTGTTCAACGCCACAGCAAGTGAGCGGCCAGGGAACCTGGGGCGCCAGTCTGAGGAGCACCCTTCTTCCCAGGGCCCTGTGTGGCCCTGAGGAAGAAAACCAGGTTAAGGGCGTGGGGGAGTTCTCGGCCTTCGGCTACTAGTCGGACAAGTCACTGAAGTCCCTTGGGCCTTGCCTCCCATTTGTAGAACAATGAGATGGGGACACAGTATGTCCAGCCGGGGTTGGCAAACTTGTTCTTTAAAGGGCCAATGTAAATACTTTAGCCCTTACGGGCCATGCACTGTCTGTCACAGCTACCCAGCTTCATGTAGCCTGAAAGTGGCCACAGGCAGTGTGTAAACAAATGAGCGTGGCTGTGTTCCAATAAAACTTTATTTATAAACACAAGCTGCTGAGCCAAGTTTGCCAACCCTTGATGCACAAGACCGCTCCCAGGTCTGGGGCCAGAAGCCTGGGTTTTCATCCAGCCGTGGACCCTATTCAGTGATGTCCCTGAAGAGCCCAAGAGCCACCTGTACTAGCCTTCTACAGGAAATGGAGCCATGTGATGGCAAACTGGGCAGAGTATTTGCAACTCATATCACAGCCAAAGGGAAACGCGTAAATTATACCTATTCGAAAAACAAATTTAAAAAGGTAGAATAAATTTAAAACCCTAAGACCGCTACAGTCCAATAACAGACATCGGAGGGGCAAGTGTGGGTGACGGCCCTCCACCCTTCGTATGGCTGTTACATACACGGAAGGGACCGTGGCCATTCCCCTAGGGCCCCTGGCACCTGCACAGCACTCATCCCCCGTGGACACTTGCTAAATGCGTCCCCAGGATGGGCCCCTGGCGCTTCACTCTCTCGCTCTTCTCTCTCTGATCCTCCTGGGAATGGCCAGTAACAGACAGCGAGGCATGGGGGCAGCGCCGGGGCGGCAGCTGACTAGCAGACGTGGCGGGCCACCTAACTCGGCTCCCGTACTCTCCTCCTCTGGGGCCGATGGCCCCTGGCCTGGAGCTCTCTCCCTGGGCTGCCCCCCGGAACTGTGTGCCTGGGGCCTGGGGTTCTGGCTGTTGAGTGTCTGCTCACATGGGTTCACAGTAGCTCCTGCTGTGCTGTCAAGAGGTCCCTGAGAACAGCCCCCTCCCCTTTAGTTTAAGTGTTTTATCGAAGAATTGCCTACATTCGGAGAACTGCACACACCACAAGTGCTGATGGAACATACCCACGTAACCAGCACCCAGGCTACAGAACCGGACACAGGACCTCGGAAGGCCCCCGTGTTCCCTTCGGTCACCCTCCATCCCCAGAGTGACCTCTCTTCTGCCTTAAATATCACGGGTTACTTCTGCCTGGTTGGGTTTTATATCAATGGCACCACACGGTACCAATTTTGGGGTCTGGCTTCCCCGCTTGATGTCTTACTTGTGCGATTCCTCCAGCCCGTGGGTACTCAGTTGGAGACGGTTCGTTCCCACTGTGGCAGAGCTTCCTGCTGTGGAAACGTGCCACGACTCACTTATCCATTCTGCTGCTAATGGGCATTCGGTGGCTTCCAGCGAGGGCCGCTATGCCTGGGGCTTCCATGAACACTGCCGCTCACGCCTTTGGGGAACTGATGTCTGCACTTGGAGCTGAGCTGCGTGGACGGGGCCTGCTGCTGCTGGTCCCTCAGGGTGTGGGGAAGGAGATGGAGCAGGCGGGCTGGCTCCAGGACACAGTTCCATCTCCTGAGCTTTCCCCTCGCGGCTCGGATCCCACCCCCTCACAGAACCTGAGGCCCTCCCTGTGTGGGCCGCTCCACTCCGGCTGCCATCCCAGACCCACCCCCTGGCCAGCCAGTCTTGCTGAAGTGCGGGTGTTAGTGCCAGGGGCCTGGAAGAGGTGGAGTGATGGCTGTACGGCGGGAGAGGGAGCTGGGAGGCCTGTTCCAGTGGCTTGGCTCTCAACTCCCTCATCGGCATGCCAGCTCAGGGACATTAGTTTCTACATGATTCACAGAAACCTGGCTTCAGTGACCTCTGCAACCTCCCCTAAAGACAATCAGAGGCCAGAACTGGCTGCACACCCCCATCCCATCCCCATCAGATGCTCTCCAGGTGAGGGTCAGAGGGCAGAACCTCACCCCCACCCCGGAACAGGACGACGTCTTGAGCGGGAAGCATCTAAATACATTCTTCGGATTACTCATTATTATAATTCTGCTGCTGAAGGCAGAGACGTGAGAAGAGAGCTTGGAATTCAATCAACACTGTGACCCAAGACTGCAGCCCCGCCTCTACCTGTGGCCCAGCTGCCCCCGCTCTGGGTCCTGCCCCACCCACCCGAAGGTCCCTGGCCTGGGCCTGCCTGGGCCGCCTGTCGTGACTGTTCCTAACAGATGGGGGTGCACATGCTGACCCCTGGAGATCTGGGACATGTGTGTCAGGCTTTGTGTGGGGACTGCCGGCCTGCCCAGGAAAGGAGCCGGGCTCTTCCTGGCCTGGAAAGTCGGACTAACCTCCTTAAAACAATACCCTTCCCAGGGCCTCCTAATCCCTCTGCTTGCTGCAGACCATGTGAATCCTGCTCTGTCTGACAGGGCAGTGTTCCCGGGAGCCGCCAACCCACTGGTCTGCAGGGGTGGAGGCGATGCCCGGCTGCCTGAGCTCACCTCGCCTGCCACAAAGGTCAGGACTACAGGCCAGCACCCTGGGGAGGAGGCAGAGTACCCTTCAGCTCATCTTGAAGATCCTTTCAAGGACCACACATGTGATGTACGTGCAGCCTTTGCAGAAATAGCAAGGCTGGGGAATGGGAGACCTAGGTATCATCTGAGTCTGGGGCCTCCTGGGGCCTTGGACTCCTTGTCTGTCAAGGAGAGAGAAATATCTATCTTGGAACTAAATGAACTTTTAAAAACATACATCATCTTTGGAGGAAAATGTCAAAATAATCCAGATCTACAGAGGGGCCAGCCTGGCCGGGTGGGAAGCTGGGCTGACAATCTTGTGAGCATTCTCCTGTGCACGGGTGACACAGATGTCTGTGCCAAGAGTTCTGGGACGGGAGGGAAGGGTGTTGCGTGTCTTGCCGAGCTTGTGTCGGGTCTGAGACTGGGGGGCACAGACGTGCGCATGTGCTGCCTCTTCACGTGGCGGAACGTTCTGCAAATCCACCCGTCGAAACCAGTTTCTCATCATTACTCCTAAACTTATATCTAGCGATTATTGACAACTAGCAATTATTGAT
This sequence comes from Pteropus medius, assembly GCF_902729225.1. NCBI lineage: Eukaryota > Metazoa > Chordata > Mammalia > Chiroptera > Pteropodidae > Pteropus > Pteropus medius. The sequence goes on along the minus strand of NW_024356249.1, from coordinate 8,284,934 downwards.
ACGGCCTTATCACAGCAGCCAGACACTGAGCTGAGAGCTTTAGGTGTGATCCCTTTTGCATCTCCCACGGCCTCTGAGGAGGTGCAGGGGACTGGGGCTGGGGAGACGGGGCTAGCTATGAGTGCGGGAGCCCCCAGGTGTAGGGGCTGCCTCTAAATCCTCGGGCGCACACGTACTTCCACAGCCAAAGCGCACGCACATTTGGCATCCAGCTCTTCCCTTAGCAATCAGTTCAAAAACAACCTCGGTAAATATTTTTCTGAGGGAGCACGTTGTCATTCCCACGCCACCTCCCGAAGCCATGAAAATAACCAGATGTGTATGGGTTTCTGGGCCGCTCCTGGAAACCTCCATCAGGGACCAGTCTCCATTCCCAGCTGAAAACAAACAAGGGCCTGGAGCCAGAGGCAAGTCCAGCAGAGACGTGGGATAGAGCGGAGTGAGAAAGTTCTGTGACACGGGGCCTGTGAATTTCCCAGGGAGTGACGGGTTTCCGCCTGGTGGAAGCCGAAGGTTAAGGCAGCAAGCACAGCTTTCCACATTTCCAAACTTTTTTCTCTGCCCTGGAGAGAGTTCGCCCCTTCCAGGAATAACACCTGCATCCTTCTTGCTGCAGAATAATTCACGTGAGGAAACAGTCCCCAGACTAAATCTGGGCATGCTGGTGAAGCGGGGAGCAGGGAGAGCTAAGCCTCAGTGAGCCGGTTCCCGAAACCCCACTTCCTTTGTAAAGCAGGTTAAATAAAGTCAAGACTCTACGTTTGGCTCCAGAGGTAGAGGGAAAAGCATGACCGCTCCCCACAGAGGGTGGAATCCGGATTTCTTTGGCGTTTGAAGGTGGGAGAGCGCTTAGCTTGCTAGCGGGGAGTGGGGGATCGATGGGAGTGTTGCTTATAAAGAACAAATTTTGTAAAAGACTGTAACTTAACAGTTGAGAGCTGGCTCCCTTGTCCCCACCGTCCCGCGCCAAGGCCCGTGAAGGGGGTGTCGTTAAAAGCCACGTTCATTCCTTTTAAACAAAGCCAAGCCGTCCCTGTGTTTGAGATGTTAGAGCTGGTCAAGGAAGCTCAGTTTCCTATGGGCTCCGCCTAGGGAAGTGAATCAAGAATCCCAGAGCCAGCCCTGGTTGGAGCCAGGTGTTCAAACAGCTGAAAATTCATCCCCCAAAAGTAGTCGAGGAGGCTGAATGACACCCAAGAGGGCGGCCAGAGGTATGAACGCGCACGTGTGCACACGCGCTCGCACACACACGCACACACACACACACACACAGTGACACAGCTCTTCTTTTCAGAAGAGGCTGGGAACAAAGTGTCTTCCCTCTGAGGGACAGGTCGGAAAGGGGTCAGGGGTTTTGCCCAGATCACACAGGCCGGGACACTGGGTCCAGGCTGGGGCTTTGTTCAGGAGCTGCGGGGGGCGGGGGGCGGCTCCGTCTCTTGCTCCATGCTTCACATGCTCCCGTCCCTACCTTCTTCCTCCATTCTCTTTACTGCGTTTCCGGTCTTGCTACTCTGCCAGGTGGGTTCAGAGGCCCAGAAGTCAAGGCCAAGTTTATTTGGCCCCCTCCATGCCCAGAGCACTAAGGCGTAACCTAAAATGGAAGGGGCTACTTGGAGCCTCGAGACTCAACTCTAGGTGAATCACCACCATCCTCCTGCCTCAGATTTCCCGTCTGGAAAGTGGGTGCTGTGCTCTGGAGCACGGAACAACCCAGGGCCACGGGATTTCGGAGATGCTGGTCCCAGGGGCCATCGCCTTTCTCAGCTTCTCTCACAGACCAGTCTTGCTTTCAGAGTGATGATGTCACACCTAAAGCTGCGGCTGGAAGAGGAGCTGATGCCCGGTCCTCAGGCCAGAGGCAGAGGCCAGACGGGCTGCGAACTACTGAGCAGCGAGGTCCAAGCAAGTTGTGGCTGGGTCCACAGTCCACCGTGACCAGTGACTGGGTCTGTCCCCAACTCTGAAAGCCATACTGACATCACTTTCCTCTGAGTTCCTGGGTCATTAACGCCAGAACTAGAGGGACCCTAGACATCATCTGATCACATTCAACAAGGGAGAAGATGGGCAAACAGATGGTCCGAGTACTGGGTACCAGGTCAGACCTTCTTTGGTTTCTAGAACTCTGGTCCAACTCCCAGAGCAGGCTCTCTACCCTGTGGGGCATGCGCGCCCACAAGCTCCTGACTCCTGCAGCTGCTCCCCTTTCTGGCTGTTAGATGTGGAGGCCTGTAGCAAGGTGAAGAGAGAGGGCCTAGGCCAGCAAGACCCCGGGAGCCCCCCAGTATGCCATAGGACATGTGCACATGCCCTCCCTCGCATTATCCAGGAATTCAAGGTGTCTCACTGGGGCTGTCCCCAACAGCCAGTTGTGATGGTATCCCAGCCATCTCCAGCCAACTCCAAAGCACCAGTACTGTCAGAATCTAAGCTGCCCCCTGTCCCCCACGCCCCCAGCCTTCCTGGATGCACCCAAACACTTGAACCCAGTCCCCATATGCCAGCAGTTCTGAGTGGAAATCATCAGGCGAGTCAGGTTTTTCAGATCACTGGGAAATACGAAATAGGAGGGTCCTTGAGGTCTGGGCCAGCCCCTCACTTGCAGATGAGAAGACAGGCCAGCAGAAAGACCCCGCCCTGAACGGTGGAGTATCTTCCTCTTGCAGACTCATGTTCTTTTTCTTCCTGCTCTTTATTCAAACCCAACTCAGATGGACCCTCCTGGGTATCTGCTCCGTGCCTGCCACCACCACCATACACACATGCACACACCTAAATACACAAAGCTTAACTAAGAGGAGGCCCCAGGGGCTGTTACAGCTGCTACATTGACACGATTGTCCGAAGTGCCTATGGAATTCAGAGATATGACTCAAGTGCGGTCAGGACAAGACTTCCAGATTCTCCCAGGTTCGGGGGATAAAGCCAAAGTGCTTTCCAGCTAAGTGCAACCTCCCAGGGTGCCAGGGGGGAATGAGAGCCTTCGAGCAAGCTCCCACCCTGCTTCTCCCCAGGGGCCAGCTGTCCACGGCACGAGCGCTCTCCTGCCCCAGCCCCAAGTGGCTGTAGAGAAGCTGAAATCAGGGTGATCTCAGGGCAAGAAGCAATTCTATGTGATGCTCTGGGGTCTCCAGATGAAGGCTGCCTGGCTGGGAGAAGAGACATGCTGGGGAGCAGGGCTGTTGATTCACTGGTAGGCTGAGACCCAGTGCGCTCTCTACTCAACAGCACCCCTAGGGCTGGGGTGCAGGGCTGCATCTGCCTGAGCTCGGGGACCCTACACTCACCAAGCTCACTGAGCTCCCTGATCCGCATGTGAGGGGTGCCTTATGCGCTAGCAGCAGCTTAGAAAACACTCAGCAAACAAGATGCAACCCCCACCCCGCTTCGCCATCTGGCTGCCTACTCTCAGAAAAAAATGACAGCCTGAAGATGGATGAGATCCAGGCACCTAGGCAAGCTCTGTTTAACCAGAGCCGCAGAGAAAGCCCCAAGCATCAGTGCACAATGGTGAGCCACTGAGGCAGTGCTGGTTGACGGTACATCCTCTGGAACCCCTTTCTCCAAGGCCTGGGGCCGGGATGACAGGATGAGGGGCTCAGACCGAATTTACAACAAAAACGTGACACTGTCAGGATCAGGCACTCAAAGCAGCAGGGGCAGAGGCCCAGCAGGAAAGAAGACAGAAGCGACCATGTTTGGCCCCATCTGAGCAGAAAGGTCAAACGTCAAAAACACACACATCCACCATTCTTAGTAATGCCTCTGACTTCTGAGTGGCAACACCCTCTTTAAAAGCCCCACGAGGGGCCGGGGATGGATCCTGCTCCCTGCTCCTGCACAGACTCTGGCACAAAGACCTTCCTCGTGGTGCAGACCAACGAATGCCCTCAGGGAGAAGGGCCCACATTTCCACGTCGAAGGGTCTTGCTTAGCGAAGGGGCTCTTGTGTTTTCACGTCTGATGCTCCTTAGCCCCATCCAGGTCTTTACAGGGGACCATCTGGATCGTAGCACTGAACATCACACATACCTGGACACCTCTCGGTCCCAGACAAACAGGGACGGTTGGTCACTCTACCTCTACATCGTATTTTCCCCACAGGATGTTAATAGATGTTCTACTCAAAACAGGAAGGAGAAGGAGAAAAGGTTCCATGGTCAACCCATGTCTGGGGAACGCTGGCTTCAAACAGGCGATAAGGCACGGCTCAGGGCATTTCAGATCAGAGTATGTACTGATTTTCCAAATGTTTTGCATCATGGTTCTCTTTCACCCTTAAAATAATTTTTATTCATTTTTCGTTTATTGAGAGCAAAACTATTAATATCTTGAGGACTACTTGTGTTCTCTGTGGACAGTTTGGGACACAGCTTGTTCGATGGAGCTGTGAAAGTTAAGAAAAAAGACCATACGGTGCTAGCCCCGATTTACCATGTGGGTAAACTGAGGCACGGAGCACTGTCCCCATTGGGGGTTATTGTGCGGACAGCCAAATGCAGCCCTGGGAGTAGTTAGTGCTTCTCTTCCCCCCGCCCCCCGCATGTCTTTGCGAGGAGATGGTCAGTTCCCTTGGCTTATGTGAGCTGCAGGACTAGAATCCCACCTGCCACCCCTCCTCCCTTCCCTTCTCCGAGAAGGAAAATGTAGCGATGGCTGCAGGAACAACTTCATGCTTCACTGCTTGGCCCGGATGGTGTCACTGGGGATTTAGTGCAAGAGGAAGGGTCATTTGAGGAGAAAGGAGGCGGGCTAGACGGGCGCAGTGGAGCAGAGGTGGAGACGGGGCTGTAGGATGAGACTCCGTTTCACAGGGTGATGGGGAGAACCTGCCAGGATGAGGGTCAGGACGGCTTCGGGAGAACTTGTCCTCACTTGAAGCCCAAGCGTGAAAGGCAGTGTTCCCTAGGGCTGGGGTGAGAAGCACCGGGACGCGAAGTAGGAAGATGGGGGGCTGCCCGTCAGAGCTCCTATTTAGCTAAGCCTACCCTGACCACGCACATCCGCGACTGTGGTCTACAACTGACCCCCACGCCCCCAGAACTAGGGCCCTCATCCTGGGTGACCTGGTGGTGACTAAATGGGGAACGACTGGTTCCTGGGAAAGAGCCACAGAGGAAAAGTGTGGCTTAGCGAGGTCCAGCTTGGGAGGGGGCAGGAGCAGGGTCTGCGTCATCACACCTCACACTGGGCTAGAGCCGAAGCCGATAAAAGAAAAACTAAAGTGTTCGGGCACATGGCCGACGTGTGGGTACTGAACCCTCACTGTTGAGGCAGGCGCCACACCCATGTCACAGCTGGGGAAACAGTCCGAGGAACAAGTCTGAAGTCACAAGGCTAGTAAGTGCCACAGCTCGGACTAAAATCAGGCTTCCGGCTTCAAAACCTGGGGCATACACCAAGAGATTGCCAGTTCTCTTCTCTTTGACGGAACTTTCCCCCAAAGGAATTCCTCTGCGCAGACCTACTGCACAGAACTGATAAAAGCAGAGCTGCGCGACGTGGGTGGGATGTAAAGTCCTCCCCAAATTGGCCTCCTCTTAGTTTTCCCTTCCGGGTATGCACCCCAAGCTCTCGGTGACCCCCAAGTCAGCTCACAGAACACCTCATCCAGGTTTGAAAGCCACTGGCCTCCAGCTGCTGGCTCTTACGAGTTTCCATGCACCAAGACAGTATAGTATCTCCCTCTGCCCCGTACTCGCCCCACTGAGGTGGGGAAGGGAGGTCGGGGTGCAGAAATACTTCTTTGCCTTCCAGAGGCCAGTGGGGAAAAGCAGGTCCCCTCTATGCCTGCCCTGGTGTAGCCTCTGCTCACAGCCAGTGCCCAGGACACTTCAAGTTCACTGGTACAGCTCAAGGCTGAGGGACCTCAGTGGGAGTTTTCCTTGGGCATCAAAGGAACTGCTCATCAGTACCAAAAGGCCGGAGCCACACAAACAGGGGTTAAGCTCAAACTGGCTTAGCTAGAAGGTGGCGAAGCCTCAGCTCCTAGGGGACGACTGCTGGGATTTCACTCACGCAGATGAGAAGTTGATCTGACTGGCAAGGGGAGGACTGAAGGCCGCTGCAGAGAAGCCCAAGGTTTTCAGGGACTGGGTCTACGGTATTATTTGCCAGTGACCTACTCCAATATTCATTCCTTGCTTCATCTTCATAACTGAATCGCTGATTTGGGGTTAGATATAAGGGTGCCTGAAATAAAAATTACTCTTGCCTAAGGAAAGTATTCTTCCCTGCTTCCCTTGCAGCTAGGTGCGCCCACAGGACTAAGTTCCGTTCAACAAATGTAACTGGAAGTGCTGTGTGTGGTTTCCGGCAGGTAACCTCAGAAAAGGAGCTGCAGGCTTCTTGTTCCTTTCTCCTGACATCTGGCACCCAGGTAGCCATCTTGGACCATGAGGCAACATGCTCATGGTGGCAGATCCACCATACCGGCCCTGTGAAACATCTATCATATAGGGAAATATAGCTCTGTCTCGTTTAATGCACTATTTCTTTTTAGTTGCTCTGAGCAGCCAAATCGAGTTGTAACAGAAGCTCTAACCTTCACCTGAAGGGTCCTTCGGGTGGGGGAGGCACAGAAGCAGGCATGAGGCACTTCCCACAGCTCTCCTGCTCTCAGGAGCCCCCGCTCCCTCTCCTGCCCACGTGCCAGCCCACCTGCCACCTGCCTCTCTTCTGGAATCAGGTTGGGAGCCCGGCAGTTAGAAAGCTTAGAACTGGCAGGCAAGCCTTTGGCTTCTAAACCATCTCTGCCACTCACTCACTCATTCATTTAGCAAATATTTATTGAAAGTCCACTGTGTGGCAGGTACTATCCTGGGTGCCATGGTTACAGCACAGAACAAAAGTCCCTGCCCTCATGGGACTTACAGACAGATGAGCAGACTCCAGTGATAAGTGCTACGGAGAACACAAGCAGGGTCAGGGGACAGGGGTATGTCATATAAGGTGGGCCGGGAGGCCTCTTTGAGAAGGTGGCATTCATGCAGAAAGCTGATGGAATGAGGGAGGCATGTGGGTACTTGGGAGAAGAGCTGGCTGTGTGCTCTCTACTGTGAGTCCTTGGTGTCTGGGCCTCGGTGTCCCCTCTCTGGAATGGTCTGTGAGAGAGGCTATCCAAAGGCAACCTCACGCTGCCTCAGCTGGAGACCAGCTCTAGTCAATGTGTTCAGAGCAGGTGAGCATAGGAGTCAGACTGGATGGGGAAAAGGGGCCCCTAGGACACAGCTCTGTGAATCTCTGGTAAGAAGGGGACATGGCTTCCGCCTCACATCTAGTCAATAAGTTGAAGAATTACGAAGTGTCCCTGCCTTCCCATTGTCCCTTCCATGTTGACCTGGGTCAGGGGGCTGCAGGGTTAGATGTCAGACAGCTGTGGACTCCGGGTCAGCCCATGCGTCTCCAGGGGCCTGGCTCTGGGCGGGCTCTTTGTGCCCCAACGTGGGGCCGCATGGCAAGACGCGCTCAGCCATTCCTCGGGCTTCTCTTCCCCCTGGGCTGAGGCACACAGCCTTCCGGCCACGACAATTGGCGGACGGGGTGCCACCCTGCGCCCTGGCCCTGGGGAAGTTCGAGGTGGCTGACCTGAGGGGGATAAGGATACAAAGGAAGAGAGGAGGGTGGTGTGCTGGTGGCGGCGTGTCGGGGAAAGGGGTGGGGACAGAGGGAGAATGGGCCGAGCGAAGCTGGGGGGTCTGTGCTGCCCAGGGTGGGGACAGAGCTCAGAGCCCACACGGAGTGTGGGGTGGAGGATGTGGGGAGCGGCCACGCCTGAATCTGCAGCGGATCATGGCATTCGTGCACCAGCCATCTAGCAAGCATTTCCAACCATCTATTTGCTCCAGGTTCTGGCAAGGTGATGTGGATGCTACACGGGTCCCAGGCGACGGGAGACGGACACACGGTCACAATGCATGGTGGCCAGCACTGAGACATGGTTCTCAAGGGGCCTTTGGGGAGCCTAACTTTTCCTTTTTTTTATTATTTATGCCTACAGCGTCTGGTCTTCCTAGATGGTCTCCCATCCAAGTACTAATCAGGCCCGACCCTGCTTAGCCTCCAAGATCGGACATCAGGCTTGTTCAGGGTGGCATGGCCATAGACCATGGACCATGGCTCTACTGGGGCGCGAACCCAAGACCTTCTGCGTGTAATGCAGACGTGCTAACTGCTACACGATGGAACCATGTCTGAGCCTAACTCTTGACTAACGAAGTGGCTCTAAGCCTCGTCTTACCCTGATGGTGGAGGGGTGGGGAGAGAGTCTGGGCACAGTACAGAGTTGTCGCCATCATGCAACCCTTTCTGGAAAGGATTTTAATGAGTTTCTCCAGTGCCCGGGACAGAATAGCCCTGAAAGGTCCACTTACTAGTGTCTGTGGCACACAGGTCTCCCAGGAAGCCATCACTGGGAGTCACGAGGAACTTGGGCAGGTGACCCCACAGCCTGGTCTGTATTCCCTCCTCTGAAAAATGAGCAGTGCAAATGTTTTCCACAAGGCTCCCCAGCTCTAGAATTCTGTGTTCTAATTTTCTAGTTTATTGAGAAGTGGTGTGAAAATCACCTTTTGCTGATTGGATTCTACTTTGCACAGCCTATTTGAAGAAACCTTCTGGTAAATACTATTGCAAATATGAAGACATTTTTGCAGATTCTCTGGGAGGCTTTCCTGAAGAGAATACCTACGGTCGTGAGGCTTGTGTAGCCCTAAGAGTCACAACTCCAGATCTGCCACCTGGCTTGATCATCTAACAGCCCCACACAGTGGACACATGGCAGGAGAGGCCAGTGTTCCTGGGAACGGGACGCGACAGGAACACACACACACTCCCCCCCACCCGCTGAGCTCCCTGCCCTGCTTCATACTCTGTGGGCACAAACAGAAAGCGAGCCCAGAGCTCCTGGTGGGTAGGTCTGAGGAAGTCTCCAGGGGGCTGAGGCTGGTGGGAAGGGGCGGGCGGAGGAAGGCCCTTCTCTGTTTGCAGTTACGTGGGAGGACCTGCAGGGGGCCCTGGGGTGTGAAGGGTGTGAACTGGCCCTTCCCAGAGTAGGGCCATCGCATCCCGATCCCACTGCCATGAAGTGCAGTGAGCTATCCAGAGGGTTCTTCCCACTTCCCTTGGGAGTGAAGGGCCTCGAACTAAGCACTAGGCCATCCTCACAGCAGCCACCGGACGCCCGGACTCTCAACAGTAGCTCCCTCCCACCAGCTCCGGCTGCTGCAGGAGGAGTTGGCCTGGGCTCCCCTTCCGCAGAGACTGAAGCCAGGGGCTCCAGCCAGAGCTCCCCTCAGCCTAACAGTCCAGGTAAAAATTTTGCGACTGCTCAGTGCCTGATGCCACGCTGGGCCCTGGAGGGAGAGATGACTCTGCTCCTGACCCCTGCCCTTGGCAGGGCTCACTGCACGGTGGGGGAGGCACCCAAAAGACCATGGGACGCGACTGGTTCTGGCTAAGAAAGCAGGGAAGGCTTCCTGACAGGATGATACCTGAGGACAGACAGGAGTTAACACTCCAGCCCGTCTTGCTCGGGGGAATTCAAACTAGATGGCGACCCCTTCCTCTCAGCTTCCGAAGGGCAGAGACATGAAAACCCCACGCAGCAGGAGCCCCTCCTCTCCCTTCAAATACGGATTCCTGAGGAGAGGGCCGATGGGGGGCAGCCTCCATGCTGCCGCCTCTCCCCCCACCTGTGCCCTGCCTTCTCTGGGCCCGGGGTGACCCCAGAACGCTCTCCTGGGCATGCCAATCTCCCCTCTTCTGCCCTTTCTTGGGTGGCCACACATCACAGCCCTGGCCAAGCTGCCACCTGGTGGTAACTGTGTGTCCCTCAAGAGTCTTCTCGTCCCTTCCTAGCCTGTCCTCTAGCCCTCCTCTTCTCTGGCCTGCTTCGACTAGTGAGCTCCCCACTCTCCTCCCCATGTCTTGCTCACTTCTGTCTCAAAGCCATGCCTGAGCAGCGGCATGCTAGTAACTCGCACGGTCCCCCCAGCCCTAACCCATGGAACCTTCTCTCAGGGCTCCAAAGTCTTTCTGCATCTCACTGACCCATCTCAAACCCCCATCGTGACCCTTGGACTCTAATCTGTGTCTCCCCTGGACCCTGCCACTCATTCAGCCTCAGTGGCCCTAAGAATGGTCTCCTATCCCACACCTCCCTCAAGAAGATGTGCCCAGCCACCCCTCTCCACACATCTTAGGGCTTTCTTTACACATGGCTTCCTTTCCCACACCACGCGGCGCCAAAGCTCCAGTTTCCATTACGACATATCAATCGTACCCACAAACATGAGCAGCATCCTGATGCTGGGGGCGCCTGAAGCTGACCAAGAGCTCTATACATATGCTTTATTAATCACTATAGCTAGGATTTATGGAGCTCTGACCTTGAATTGGGCACGACGTCAAGCTCATCACATCGGTGATCTCTCACCTTCAGAACGACCTGCATGTTAGAGGCTCGTTATCATTTTATAGATGAGAAAACAGGCTCAGAGGTACGACCTGCCACATGGTTCAACCCAATGGATATCAAACCAAAAAGCACTGAGAATGGGGTCTAATGGCTCGTCAGGTCCCTGGGTTCAATGCTGTTTATGCTGTAGGCTGCATGATCTGCCTAAGGTCAGCTCCGAGGGGACCTGTCCAGGGCTAATTCCTTTGTTGAGGAGATACTATAAGAGTGTTTTGTTTGTTTGTTTGTTTGTTTGTTTTTAAGAATTAAATCACAGGATTCCGGCAGTTTTGGAAGTTACACCATCCCAGATGACTGTGGCCCGGTCCTTACTGACTCCCTCTACAGCCCCTAAATACCAATCCTACACCCCTCAGCCTTTTCTGGCCTCAGCCGTATGCAAATAATAATAACAACGCCCCCTTGGCTGTTTTGCACTTTTCAAAGCGCTTCTTTTTATCACTGTATATTCTAATAATAACATTTTAGGGGAGCTCAGAAAGGCCGAGTGGCTTGCTGGTGGGGACGGGAGCCAGGTTCTGGTTTTTTGCTTACCATATATCAAGCTCCTACCATGTGCCATGCCTCCTGCCAGGCTTGAGGGCTTCCTGGAGGAGACAGGGTTTCCGGGCAGTGCCCAGATGCCAGGGAAGACAGTCCCAGCCTTGAAGCCAGCACAGTAGGCTTTCCTATGGGTGGCTCGAGAGCACCTCCTCTTAGGGCGGGACAGTGGGGGTCTCATTCCACAGCCCCCACCCTCACCTCAAAGCTCAGCCTCTTTAAGCTCAGAAGCACTAGGAACTAGCCCATCTCCTTTCTGGAAGGCACTAAGAGGCTCCTGGCAGAAAGAGAGCTTGTCAAGGCCCACACTGACAAGCTGCCCTCCTCCAGTATCTTCCCAGCCCTGCGGGTTGTGCGGATCTTCAGTGACTGCCATGCTCAGCCGAGGCTCCCACTGTTCCTTGCACAGCGCCCCATCCTCCGGGGCACACACCACTCGCCTACTGAGACTGCCTTTCCCTTTCAGGCCAGGCTGGTGGAATCTCAGGGCCTCCTACCCCCCAATGCCCGAGCCCACTGTGCTCTCCCAGCACCAGCCCTTCCCCCCACCAAACGTGGGGGGCAGGGTGCAGCTGCACAGACTGCACAGCCTTTCTATCTCACCCTCTCCCTGAGAGCTTAGTCCCAAATGCCAGCAGCCTGCCCACAGCAGGGTCCCTTCTCTGTCTGGGCTCTCACTGCGGGGCTCTGAGGACTGGGAACATCACCCCATTCTGCGGACACACGCTGGGGTGGCGGAGAAGGAGCTAGCTGCACCTCTCTCTGGGGCTGAGGCTCCGGAAGTTCCTAGGGGCTTTTGGAACACCTGCTCTGATTGAGTCTGCAGCCAATGCATGTCCCCTCCCCAAAGGGTAACATTTCACCTTCAGACGGAACATGGGAGGTGTTTCTAAGGTGCAGCCCAAGCTGCATGAGAAAAGTTCCGCTTATACAAAGGGGCTGGAGGGGGTCTCCCAGTCCTGGCCATGCGCTAAGAACAGATCTGTTCCTTAGGTGACATGGAGGCAGGAATCCTATTCGGATGACTTTGGGACTGTGGAAGGTGTATTTATTCCCCCTCCACCTGCCCCAGCATAGACTCGGTGGGCTGGGTCTGCACACACTGCTTGGAAAACCCTTTTTGCGAACGAGGAAGACATGGCTCGCGTGGGCCGTTAGCGGACGGTTGTCACCTGCTTCGCAGACTTTCTCATGAGCATTCAGTCTGCCGCTTTGCCTGGAATCAAAGACGACACAATACCGTCCCTGAGCTCCCCCAACATGGAGAAAAGGGGTCATCAGACCCTGGGGGTCCCCCTACTAGGTGCCCCAAGAGCCGGCTTTCTGCCTACAAACCCATTCAGCGCCGGCGCGCCCCTGTTTGCCCCGGCACAATCCACCGCCCGCTCCACCCGAACCGAGACGCGCGGGACAATCCAGCCACGCTCCAGGCCCCGCGCCCGCGGCATTCCCGGGCTTGGAAGGGGCGTGGATGGTGCAAGGTCAGGGCTCTGCCTGTGGCCTCGGCGCGAGGCGCGCGGACGGGCAGCCCCGGGTCCGGCCACGAGGCGCGGCGGGCTTCGCGGCAGGTGGGCCCGGCCGGCGGCGCAGGGACACGGTGGGCGCCCGGCGGAGCTCGGGCCACCACTCACCGTCCAGGGAGAGCGACAGCAGCAGCAGCAGCGGCAGCGCCGAGAGCGCCAGCGCGGAGCGCATCGTGTCCTGGCCGCGGGCCCGGAGCAGGTGGCTGCGGGACTGGCGTCGGGTGCGAGTGCTCGGGCGGCGGGAGCGTGGGCGCCGCTCGCCGAGGCCTGGCGGTGGCTGCGGCGGCCGGGCGGCGACCCGGTGCTCTCTGGTCGCGCTCGGGGGGCCCCCTCCTCGCGCGGTCGCTGCCGCAGAGCCGGCTCGGGGCTGAGAGCCAGGCGGCGGAGGAGCGGCGGGCTGCTGCGTCGCCGTGGTGTCTGCGCGGCTGCGGCGACTCGCGTCCCGTCAGCGCCGGCCCCCGCCCCTCCCTCCCCTCCCCCAGGAGCGCGGCGGCGGCGGCGGCGGGGCCGGGCGGGGCCGGGCGGGGCGGGCGCTGGGCAGCGAACAATGAGCAGAGGGGGAAACTCCGCCCTGCAGCGCGGCGGGCGCGGGCTCGGGTTGCGGGTGGCGGATGGCGCGCGCGCGCGCCTCGTGTGTGTATGTGTGTGTGTGTGTGTGTGCAGGCAGGTAGGTGTGCCCTCATGCCAGGAGCGGGTGGGAACTGCAGTGGGTAGAGTGTGTGTGTGTGTGTGTGTGTGTGTGTGTGTGTGTGTGAGGGTAAAGACTGCGCCGGGAGCGGTGGACTGCGGGTGAGTGTGTGTGTGTGTGTGTGTGTGTGTGTGTGTGTGTGTCCGCGCCAGGGTCGAGGGGACTGCGGGCAGCGGTGTGAGTGTGTGTGCCCGGCGGAGCGGGGCTCTGAGCCGGATGGCTCCCCGCCCGCGAGCTCACAGGTGTTGCCTGTCTTGCTTTGGGGAGGTTCTGGGGAGACCCTTACACCGCCCCGGCCCTCGCAGGCCCATTTCCCGAGCGAGGACGCCCCGCAGCCTTGTGTGTGTGCTAAGGGCCATTCAAGGCCTCCGAGCTGCAGCGCGTTCTGCAGCGCCGGGGAAGCAATGTCTCTCATCTGTCAGGTGCAACTCACCTGCGGGCGGGCCTGCACACCGCAGGACTCCGGGCAGATCTATGCTGCCGTGTGCACTGGGCAATCTGAACCAATTAGTTGATTAATCTCTCCGAGCCAAAGTTCCTAAACTGTGAACTAGAGGCGACAGTAAAAATAAATAAGACACGGTTTTGAGGGATTAATATGTGCCAGTCTAAGAGCTTTACATATATTAATTCACTTACTCTTCACAACATATTTTTAGCCTCATTTTGCAGACAGGGAATTGAGTCAAAAAGGGGTTAAGAAACTCGCTCAAGATCACATAACTGGTGAATGGCAGACCTGCCTCTGAGAGTAAGTATAGAGAAGTACTTTGCACAGTACCTAGCGAATAGTAATTTCTCAGTAAGTATTAGCTATTATATTTACTCTTGCTATATGAAGATCAGTAATAAAGATTTAGGGCTCCGAGGTCAAAACCGACTTGGGCTCCAAACCTGGCTGCGACATCTATTAGTTGTAAGACCCTGGGCAAGTTACCCTCAAAACATCGGTTCTTTCTATTCGCATTGTAGTGATAACAATACCTACATCAGGGTGGCTCTAAGATTTGATTAAGTTAGTACGAGAGGAGCACTTAGCCTCGGGCCTGGAACACAGAAAGTCTCGATGCATGAAGCGGCCGGCACTCGAAGTGATGGTGAGAAATTTGCAAACTTGGAATGGGGGTGGGAGTTGAATTCCATAAACCGAGTCAACCTGAGGAAAGAACAAAGAAGCATCCCTCCTTTTTTCCTCAAAAGCTGCTGAGGGCAGCGAGGGTGGGGGGCATGCAGATCCTGGAGCCCACTGCAGAGGAGACGCAGCGGCTGCTCGGGTGCGAGGGGGAAGCGTGAGCGGGAAGCCGGGAGCAGCGGACCTAGAACGGGAGGAGTGATTAACCCCGGGGGTTGGGGCGGGGTGGGGGGAGCCATAGATTTGGCTCACGTGACTTTTGGGCTGATTATCTGGAATCTTTCTGCCAGATGGATCTGGGTGGTAAGGGGGTTGTCCCCAGGATCCAGCCCCGTGCCAAAGACCATGGACTCCTGCCTGAGCCCCTCGAACCGGCGGCACGCAGGTGCTGCCCCATGGCACAGCATCTCTGGAGCTGCAAAGGAGGCGCTGGAGTCCTGGCTGCCGGTCCCCCACAGCCCAGCTCAAGCTTGGGAACGGCTGACCCTGCTGTTTTCATCAGGAAGTTTCTGCAGGATCGTTCTGGCCCCAGTTTCCATGCCGTTTATGGGAAAGACAGAGAATGTTCCCTATCTATACTGTGGGGTGTGTATGTGTGTCTGACGATCTTTGATGTTTTTTTAGTATTGTTCCCCTAAAATCCATGTCAACAAAAGGCTCGTTTCTTTGTCTGAAACCAAGCGTACTCTTAAAAACTTAATAATAAATTCGTATTGTATGCTATCTGACGGCAAAGTGTTTTTGCAATCGATGAATCAATTTCTCTAAAAACCTGGAAAAAAATGTTAACTTTGTAAAAGGAGAATATATCTTTCAAAACTTGGTGTGTTTTGAATTCACACGATTTGGGATTGTTCCTATTGCCAGATCATGCCAACTTAAAATGAGAGTGGACATCTGGGCTTAGGAAAACGGATGCTCTTTGTAGCTGAGGACTCATTAAAATTAGAATTGCTCTGGAACCTTCTCAGTATCTGACAGCTGCCCCTCCCCTTTTTATGTGCAAATGGGGCTTTCAGGAATGAGGCCTGAGGCTGGCTGGGCTTAGGGGTCACCTGTGGTCAGTGAGCAGATCTGTCTCCAGGTAACTGGCTAATGTCCTTGGCCCTATTTAGCATCGCGCTCCCACTAGCAAGCTTGCTGGCCCAGAACACCTGAGCTTATAGTCAAAATTCAAAATACTTTATAGATGGTATCCCATGATCTTTTAGGGATTTATTACGTTTTGGTTATATATATATGCATGAGTTAGCTCTCCTAGATTTTAGACTTCTTGACGTTGGGCCTTTTTTATTCATCTACTTCCTCAGACAGAAGAGCATATCCTGTCATAGGTATAAATATGGATATAGATACAAATATTGAATGTGAATGTGAATGCCAGCTGGGAGATATTACACAGGAACCTATAGCACAAGATTTAAAATGGTTTTTCCCATGATCCCCAGCAAAGTCTTGGCCTCATGTACGGTTTGGTGATGTTGCTGACCGCATCCTTAGGTGCAGGTTTGGTAAAGTCCTCTTGACCCTCGTTCTAAATAACTTTAATCCCAATCATAACATATGCACTGATAGATAAGACAGATTCTCCCCAACAGAAAACAGAAGCACAGATTCATCCATCCTGAGGGCACAGCACCTGCTCCTGAATTGCCAAAGATGCTCTTACTTTGGTTTTCTAACCCCTGACATCTGAGTTCCTTGTCGGGGTAGCGCGGGGGTGCAAAGCAGTATCCCCTTCGCCTTGGAATCTCAGTGCCCAGCACAGAGATGCCCAACCCCAAGAAGGTGCTGAATGCACAAAAGCTGACGAGATTAAGAAGTGCTTGGATTTTATCTCCAAGGTTGGGCTTTATCTCTGACCGCCAAGTCGTAGGATTCTATGAAGATCAGCTGGATGGGGCTCAGGTTGGGCACCTCTCCCCAAAGTCATGCACTTAATATTCAACAACTTTTACTCTAACAAGCATAGTATGCCAGGTTCCGTGCACCGTGCTGAGAAGGCAAAGGCAGACAGTACAGGCCCTGCTCTCTCCGGGAGAAGCGCCCCCTGTATGCAAACAGAGCTGAGTGCCCTAGGGGCTGTAACAAGTGTTATTAGCAGGCACAGTGGAAAGTGGAAGCGAGGCAGGCTCACCTTGGCCTGGGGAGGTCAGGGAAGGCTCATGAGGCGGGAACAGGATCTAGGAGGAAGAATAAGTCTTCACCAGGGGAGGAAGAGAAGGCAAGACATTTCAGGCAGGTGGAACGAGTTGTGAACGTGAAGACGGGAGCTGAGGACTGCAGGTATTTTGCTCTAAGCAGAGTGCAGGGTTGGGAGGGAGTGTCGGAAGCCGATGCTAGAGAGTTGGATAGGGGTGAGAGCCTTAGACGATGGAGAATCCCTGAAGGGTCATAGTCTGGAAGAGACAAGACCAGCTTTCCATGTAAGCAAGATCATCCTAGCTGCCGCGAAAGATTGTTGGCAGATGTGAGAGTGGAAGTCAGCACAGCACTTTGGGAGGCGAATGCACCTGACCCCCAAGGGCCTGAGCTCAGTGACAGTGGAAGAGGCCCTGGCGGGGAGAATTGATATGACTTAGCGACCCACTGGATGTGGACAGGGCGTGTGGTGGGGGTGTGTGGTACGCTGAGGGCATGAAGCCAGGCGAGTGTCTCGGAGTCTAGGTTTCCCATCTGGGTTACTGGGTAGATTATCTGAGTGCCAGGGCTCAATGTCATGAGATGGAGGACATAAGAAGAGAAGAAAAGTTGAGGAGAAGAAAATGATGAGTTCAATTTTGAACATGTGGACTCTGAAGACCCCTGGGGCACTCAGGGGCCATATCTAGAAGTTATATCTGTGACACTGAAGCTCAGATGTGAGGTCAGAACTGGAAATGAGATTTGTGTGCCATCGACGTGCAGGTGGGGGTTGCAGCCATGACTCGATGATTATCCCAGAAAATCCTGCGGTGGAGAAGAGGCTGGAGGCAGAGCCCTTAGGAATTTACAGAATGGACTGAGGAAGGGGAGATGGAGAATGAGGAGCTGCATAGGAAGCAATCGAAAGAGAAGGGAGCCGTGGAAACAGAAGGAGGAGAACGTTTTAGTAAGAAGAAGGTGGTCAAGAGCATCACCTGCTGCAAGGACTGAAATCTGGTTGAGTCTGGCGACGAAAGAATCGTTGGGGATTTTACCCAGAGCGATTTTCGTGACGTGCAATAACTCGGGGGCGTGATGGAGATGAAGAAATGGAGGCGATGAGCGTGGATGAGAAAGGAAGGAGGAAAAACACAGGGTCAAGAAAAATGTTTGTGTGTACTGGTTTGTTTTGAAATGGGAGGAGTGTCCATGGGTGCGGGCTGAGAGGAAGAAGCCAGTTGAAAGGGGGAAGTTACAGGAGCTGGAATGTGAAGCAGAGAGAGATGGACTAACCTCAGGCAAAAGGAACTTCATAGCTAAAGGTATGGGACTGAGACACTGTTTGTTACGGCAGATAAGAAATGCCCTTGGAATGCATCAGTCAGAATTTGAATCCTTACTCTTCAATGTAGTTGTAAACTTGGGCTTTTACTTAACCTCTCTGAGCTGCAGTCTCCTCTTTGATAAAATGAATAATAACATCAATTTTGCAGGATCACTGTGAGAATGTGAGGGAGTGCACGATGCCTAGTCGACCAGCTCAATAAATAATAAATGGAAGGTAATAGTCTTGTGTCAGCAGAACTGCGCCACTGCCCACATTTTCCTAATGCTTTCACTCCTGTGAGGAGCCATAGGCAATGGGAAAATTACTCTGTGTTCTTCCCCGTGGCTGCTCTTCAGAGGCATTTTCCTTCTCGGAAGCCCTGCATTATGGGTCAGAAGAGGAGGTCGTGCCCCAGAGCAGCCCTGGGAAGAGCGTTTTCCAGAATGGCTGCATCCTTCGCAGGCCAGGGCTGTGGGCTGCAAAATCAGCTTGTTCCTCTCCATCAAATGCAGTGGAACCGCATGGGCCCTCAGGAGACAGCCTTCACCGAACCATGAGCCTTGCAATTCTCGAGCCCCTCAGATTCAGACAGAGCCTGGGGCTTAGCAGATGTTATAGATCACTGGCCCAAAGCCCTCATCGCTGGGAAGAAAACAGGCTTGGAGAGCCGAGCTGACTTGTCCCGCCTCACCCAGTTGGGAAGCAGCATAGGTACCAGAACGGGTCTCAAACTCCAGCCACTGTTCTCACATAGCCCATTGCCTCTCTCTCAGGATTATCTGCATCCATGCATCTGTGTCCCAGGCTGTCCATCTCCCAACTCAAAAAGCCACAGTTCCCATGACAGGAACAAAGGAAGATGTGCCATGGATATGGAACTGGGAGAGGGAGATGAGTCAATTCCTAATAAAGGTGAAGTAAAAGAAGCCTGAGGCATCGACTTCGGCTCAGTCTTCCTGACACCTGCGCCCCAACCTGCATTCCAGTCTCATCTCCCACTTAGCCTCGACCATCCCCCGCATTCCTCTGCCCAGTGCAATAAAAACAGCATGCAATTAGCTTCTTCCACCCTGAGGCTGCCCAGGGCCAGAATGTGTGCTCCAGTGGTATTGCACGGAGCTATGCCTGTATTCTGGGCATGTGCTAAACACTTTACTTTCAGCTTTGTGGAGTGGCAGTATCATAGCCAAGGAGGTTTATCCGAGGCACGATCATTGCTAATTAAACATCTTACTTTCCTAAAGTGATATAAGCCTCATACGATCTGGAGAGGTAAGTACTGCATATTATCATTAATCCATTTTACGGATGAGAAAACAAAAACCTTATTTCCCTGGCATCCTCCTTAAGGTAGACGCAGCTTCGTTACGTGGTCCTCTTCTCTGGAGGTTGACCTGCCCGTGTCCAAGTTCCCCAGTGAGTTCCAGGCTCCTTGAGGAAGGGCCGTGTCTGGTTCTCCTTCGTACCCTGGATGGCCCCTGGCTCTACATCTTGCACCCTCACCACTTTCTTCTGCCTTCTCTCCACCTGCCACCAGATGGTCGTCCTCAGAATCAGTCGTGATCCTGTCCGTCACCTGTTCAAACTCTTGCTGCTTTTTTCTGTTGCCCAAATTCCCAAACACAGCATTCAAGACCTCCAGATTCCGGCCTCAGCTAGCCTTCCAGTTTCTTCTCCCACTAAAAGGGAGGAGGCTCTTTAAATTCAACTATGACCTTCAAGTCATGTTCTCCCTCAAGTCTTTACTTTTGCTTCTCCTCGTGTCTGGAGTCAATCTACTTTCCGCCTGTCATAATATTTGATGGCTCAGTCTATTCTGATCCGGCCCCCACCTCTCAAGTCATAATCGCGTCCTCCCTTGGGGTCCCTTTGCCTCAGGTTAGTGCTTTAATTTGGCATCTGATTTCGCCTGATTTTTGTTATTTATATACAAATACAGACCTCAAGTTCTTTCTTTGAGGGCAAGAACCTCACTTTATTTATTCGTATGTTCATTTCATACTTAGCATGGTGAATAGTTGGCAGATGAAAACACAAACAAGGTGAATGATGTTTAGAGTTTGTTGATCCTTACTATATCATATGTGCCAGCACTGAGCTAGGCGTTTTATAAGCAAAGCCTCATTCAGTCTTTTTGACAACTCCGTGATGTGCTGTTATTAATCTCATTTTACTGATAAAGAAACTGAGGCAATTGTGGAAATTAAGTCACTGGCCTAACATGACACAGCTGTTAAGTAGTGGAGTCAGGATTCAAACCTGACAGCCTGACTTCTAAAACCACACTAAACCTACTCTATTCAGAGGGTGAATAAATGCACGAATGACTAGTGAGATTCACCGTACTATAATTTTTCCTTCTGTGTCTCATAAACATGGTTAAGATCAAACGTCTGCCCCTTGGGCAATCTACAACGTACAGTGCAGATGAAGCAGACTACTAGTGTTCTGCTTTACCCACACAACCCCTCCTATACGTCTCCAAACCCACACTTCCCTGTATCCCCCCAAAAGGACACTCAACTCAAAAAAAAAAAATGGCATGGACTTAGCCTTGCCATGTTCAGTAGCTAAAACTTAATTATACAACATGCACAAGCTGCAGACTATACCTTTGCACTTACATTAAACACACGCGAGAACTTTTTATTTAACCACCGGAGCCTTCACATCTCCAGGCTACTTGCTCCATCTGCAAAATCAGAATTGCTGGACCCCTCCCAATGTGTTCACGCCACTGCCCCCAGCTCTCGCTTTCACATTCCCAAAGATCTTCCAAACTGTCTCGATTCGTTGGTGTTTTTAAGTGTTTTTATTTACTCTACCTGATAGCACGATCCACAAAACTCAGGCATAGCCAACCCTTCTGCTCTTGGAGACACACTTCATATGGAGGTCTATGGGAAAGGGATCTAGCCCAGGTGTCCTTCTTCCTTGCTACAGAATGAGTAGAACTACTGCAGCCCTGCCATGACCCATGAGGACAGGGCTGCAGACCCACAAAGATAAACAAGCTGGCCGAGATATGGACGAACGGCAGCCACGGACGAGGTTGGGCGCTGGCACTGAGGTTCCCATGACTTCATTAACCTCTGAAGCATTGTTCTTCCCCCGTCACCAGGGCGTTTTGATAACATTTACACACTCGGCGCACAGCCGGGGTTGTACCTACCATCAGTCTCCGTGCAGCATGGAGATAGTACTCAGAGAGGGCTAGCCTGCAGCAAGGCTGGCTGTGGGGCCAAAGACAAAACCCGACCTTCCCACCTCCCACAATCACAAACATTTCTGGGCAAGGCCACGTGGGAACAACTCCTGACTTCTCAAGTTGGAAAGAATCCTGACCATCACGGAGCTCAGGGGCTTGGAAAAACTCTGGGTCTCGACCGTCCTGGAGCGTGAAGGCTTCTCCCCTGACACCTCTTCCTTCATCGCGGAGCCGGTTTGTGCATTTCCAGATGCAGCTCCGTGTGCGTGTGCATGTGCGTGTGCATGTGCATGTGCATGTGCGTGTGTGTGTGTGTGCAGTTCTGGCCTCCCTACCATACTCAACGCTCCACGAGGCCACAGGCCACATCTCCGGTTCACTCTTAACTCCCCCTGGCCTGGCCACAGTAGCTTCTCAGTAAATCCTGGTCGAATAAATGAATCGAGCTCCAGAGATCATTTGAAAAGCAAAAAGTTGTATTTCTAATTTTCGTTCTACCGTCAACTAGCTTACGATATCGGAAAACTCTCCAAGTGTTAGTTTCCTTATCTTCAAAATGCGGGGCAATGCCTGACTTAACTCCTTTTCAAAGATGATTCGAAACTCTGGAGGTAAAAATTGTCGAAGAGCTGTGAAAAATACAGTGCTCTTTGTCATGATTACATTACTTATTACTTATTATTTAATCAGACTTTCCAGGACCTCACACAGGTTCGTATCAAATACTGGCCATGGCAAATCATTTCAATTCCAGGAATGAACACTTCACGTTATATCACGGAGCGCCTCAAGGCTGGTTTATTAAACCTTCGAACCATTAGGGGACAATATATGGAGCCTCTTGTGTTGTTTTTAGTGGAGCCCTGTGATGGTCCCCTAGACCCTGAGATAGTGACAGAGGTAGGAGGGCGTGAGGGTCAAGGCCCAGAGGTTTGTCCCTCTGCCCTGAGGCGGGGCTGCACCTAGTTGGCTGTGAATGAGGCAGCTCTACGCCTCCCTTCACAGTGAGTACCAGAAGAGTGAGCTGCACAGCTCCCTTCACCTCTCAGGAAGGACCTAGCAGTCGCTGTGTCCAAGGAGACCGTGAACCTACAGGGTAAAATAGTTCAGACTTTAAGAGAAAGCCGGGGCCCAAGGCTAGGCAGACCATCTCCCTAGGGATCATCCCCCACAAGGAGCATCTCCCTTTCACCTTTGGATGACTGAAGGGGCCTTTCCAACAGCAGCCACCTCCTACAGGATCTGTAGCTGTGGAGTGTTGCATATATATATATATGTGTGTATATATATATATATATATATGCAACATATATATACACATATATATATATACACATATATATGTGTATATATATATATATACACATATATACACATATATACAACATATATATACACATATATATATATACACATATATATATATGTGTATATATATATATATATACACATATATATATATGTGTATATATATATAGGCACAGTCTCCTAGGCATCCCCTGAACCCCAAATCCCAGGTCTCCACACTGAGGACCACTTCCAAACTCAGTCTCCTCAATGTCCGCCATGACTCAGAGTGTTTCTTTACACTTTTGAAACCGGAAATCCACGGAGGCAGTGAGATTTTACTTGGGATGCACTGAACACACAGGGCTTCCTTGGGCTAAGGAAAGGCAGCAAGCCTAGAACTGCTCAGATTTCTAAGCTGGAACTCGGTCCTCGAAGTCGTTTTCTTCTTCATGCAGCAGGTGCATCTAATAATCATATAGTTAAGGTTTGCTGGGCACTTAACTTTATACCAGGCCCTGTTTGAAGTGCTTTGCAAGCATTATCTTATTATTTTCACCACGAACCTGTGAGGAAGGTACTATTGTCTTCCTATTTCACAGATAAGGAAACAACCTAAATAACTTTCCTAGAGGCATACACCTTGGGCCTCAACACACCCTGCCCCACACCCTGACAGTGCACGC
>NW_024356249.1:8252712-8261928 GCF_902729225.1 Pteropus medius | reverse complement strand
TATATATATATGCAACATATATATACACATATATATATATACACATATATATGTGTATATATATATATATACACATATATACACATATATACAACATATATATACACATATATATATATACACATATATATATATGTGTATATATATATATATATACACATATATATATATGTGTATATATATATAGGCACAGTCTCCTAGGCATCCCCTGAACCCCAAATCCCAGGTCTCCACACTGAGGACCACTTCCAAACTCAGTCTCCTCAATGTCCGCCATGACTCAGAGTGTTTCTTTACACTTTTGAAACCGGAAATCCACGGAGGCAGTGAGATTTTACTTGGGATGCACTGAACACACAGGGCTTCCTTGGGCTAAGGAAAGGCAGCAAGCCTAGAACTGCTCAGATTTCTAAGCTGGAACTCGGTCCTCGAAGTCGTTTTCTTCTTCATGCAGCAGGTGCATCTAATAATCATATAGTTAAGGTTTGCTGGGCACTTAACTTTATACCAGGCCCTGTTTGAAGTGCTTTGCAAGCATTATCTTATTATTTTCACCACGAACCTGTGAGGAAGGTACTATTGTCTTCCTATTTCACAGATAAGGAAACAACCTAAATAACTTTCCTAGAGGCATACACCTTGGGCCTCAACACACCCTGCCCCACACCCTGACAGTGCACGCTCTCATCTGTGCCGTCATAGCTGTTTGGAAGACATACATGTTTCCAGTGAAAGGTTTTTTCCACCTGAATCCTCCATTCTTCAAGGATCAGCTCAAAAGTGCCCCATCTGTGAAGCCTGAATGCTGAGTTTTTCCTCCCCTGTGGCATTTTATTCATATTTCCGCTGGAGTGCTTGCCATTCTATGATTAGTGGTGACACCTGAGTTTGTCCCACCCCTACCTCTTGCTTTAGAGGGAGGGTCTCACCTTATATCCATTGCTGGCTCCATAGCTCCTAGAAGAAGCACCACCAATGTTCACTGATTGAAAAAATGATGAACTCCAAGGCGATGGATTCTGTCACAAGCTATTCTGGGAACCAGGGTGAGCATCTCGCTTAGTTGGGATCCTGGAGGCTAGAGACTTAACGAAAGGGATGATCCTGGACTTCTGGAAGTTTACGATCTCATTGGGAAGTTATATGTGCACCCTTGAAATATATAGCCTAGGGCTTTACAAAGTAAGGGCAAAAGAAGTCTATCTAGATATTGA
This sequence comes from Pteropus medius, assembly GCF_902729225.1. NCBI lineage: Eukaryota > Metazoa > Chordata > Mammalia > Chiroptera > Pteropodidae > Pteropus > Pteropus medius. The sequence continues at coordinate 8,260,714 of NW_024356249.1, read as the reverse complement.
TTTTGGACATAGATCAACTTAAAACATTTTTTGAAATAGGTAGTGATTCACAGGATTCGAAAAGTCTAAATGGAATATAATGATTATTCTCCTTCTCACCCAATCTCCCAAGCGCTTACTCTCCTCCACCCACACAACCAACGCCATTCCTTCCTTTCATATTCTGTGTCAGTAAAAAAAACATGTTTTAGCTATGATATATATTAAATATATGTCTACATATATCACATATATATTAGCTATCCAAATATATTAGTTATAGATATTCTAGCTTATATATGTCATATATATTATATATGCATTTTTATGAATTGACTTTGGGATATTCGATAATATAAGTCATCAATTAAATTCCAACGTTTAATTAGTCCGCGATGTGCACTTGCTTTGTTAGACACTGGACCCCAAGATGAATGTAATAGAAAACTGGAAACCTGTCCATAGAGACTTTTCACTTAGGATGGGTTGAGACAGGTCCTTTTTCAGGTAATTCAGCTGCACCCAGGGCTGAGCCATGGCCGGGAGCAGAGAATAGGGAGGTGAGAGAGAGAAGATGGGTGGATTAAGTTTTAAAGGAGAATTAATTGCTTTCTCTACTTTGCGTCCTTGGTAATAAGCATAAAGTGAGTCATTGTAAAGCAGATCATATTTTTTTCCATAAAAATAACACTGCAGTTGGAGGGTAAATTCTGATGTAAGGCTTTGGCATCCTAAAACAAAAGATATGACTGGAGATGTCATGAGAGAAAAGAACTATAAACCTTTATAATCACTTAAAATAATAAAACTATACTTCTAAGCGTTTTACAAATGTGCATAAATGGACCCATCCTATCGATTACATGAAAGGCCCCAATGACCATAAAACAAATACAGCATTGCTGCCTCTAAATTTTCTCTATGACTGCTATATTGCTTATGATAAGCATTAATTAAATAATTAATTAACAGTAATTCTCCCTGACCTTCATAGAACTTAGAAAGGCTTTTTGAGAATAATGTGAAGATATTTCGAGATAATATTTGGAGGCATTTTTGATGTAATAATTTAATAAATTTTAAGATACTTCTTAGGCATCCAGAGATTATTAATAGAGCTTATCCAAGAAAGTTTGAACCATTGCCTAATTCTTTTCCCAATAAATTTTCTTTGATGGGAACAGAGAGATGTTCAAAATCCCTCCTTTGATCTTAAAGTTGCCTTCGAAATGACAGTTGCTCATTCAGATGGCAAAAATTTTTGAGCACAGACTTTGTGCTAAGACACTGGGGATTAAAGTAAAAAGGAATAAGACATGGTATGTTCTACCTGGCAGAACTCCTAGTGGGCTGGCCAGTTTTTATTAACAGCTACCTTCATGGAGGTTTATTAAGTGCCATGGTAAGCATTAGATACCCATCGATTTATTTAATCTTCACATTAGAAGGAAGATACCTCTTTTGTATCTTTTGAGGAGGAGGAAATACTTCAAACCTAACCAGGCGTTACGGATTGAATTGCGATTCCCAAAAAGATAACCCTGAATTTCTAACCCGTGGATCTGAGAAGCCATCCTTCTTTGGAAATTGGATCATAGCAGATGTAATTGGGTAAATTAAGACGAGTTTATAATGGAGGAAAATGAACCTCTAATCTCATATGACTGGCGTCCTTATAAGAAGAGGAGAAAGACAGAGAGGAGAATGCCATGTGAGGTCAGACACACGGGGCAAGGCCGCCATGTGAAGATGGAGACCGAGATTGGGGTGATGTGTCTTAAGGCCAAGGACTGCTGGCTGTCACCAGAAGCTAGTTGAGAGGCATGAAACAAGTTCTCTCTAGAGCCCCAAGAAAGGTTCAACATTGCCAACACCCCGATTTCAGACGGCCTCCGGAACTACGCTACAACAAATTTCCGTTATTTTAAGCCACCTAGTTTGCAGTTAGAGCAGGAAATGAAGACTCCAAGTCACACAGCTGGTGCGGTGGAGCCAGGCCGGGTCTGCCTCCAGAGCCCGCTCTCTGAAGGCTGCCTTGACATCAGGGAGGAGCAGCTTCCTCCGCCCGCAGGTGGGATGGGAAGGCTTCTCAGAAGAGGAAACTTTGAGCTGGATCTCGATGGTTAAGTAGGAATTTACCAGGGCCAAAGTGTCGGGGTGGCAGGGCATGCTGGGCAGAAGGATCAGAACGTGGGAGGTGAGAACTGGCGGCACATGAGGCAGCTGGGTGATGACGGAAGGCTTGTGTTGCTGGTGGAGGTGGTAGTAGTTTTTGCTCCAGAAGGGATTCTTTGCGAAGCGAGGACAGTCCCCCATTGCTTACCTTTCCCCTCTCCAACTTCCTTGGTGGTGTTGAGGTCCTTTTCTGACACCTGCTCCAGCCCCACTAGCTCTCCTAGGCCCATTCTTCTGTCCTTGGAGCTCTGCCCTCACGGTCCCCATGGCTGACCCCTCTGGTCTCTAGAGAAGCCTCAGAGACAGCCACCCGCCGCCTGCCAGAGGCTTCCTCATCATCACTCCGTTTTCATCATGGCAACTTTAGTAGCTGAAACCATTTCATTACCGTTTGTATATTCTTTGTTATCTGCTCCTGCCCCGCTCAGCTTGAAGTCCGTGGGAGCAGGGACCTGATCTGGCTTGTCCCCAGGTTCAAGGGCCGGATCTGGGACTTAAGAATGGCTTTTATAAAGATTTGTCGAATGATCATAGGAAGAACTTTCTATCAGTGAAGGCAATGTAAAAAATAAAATGGTTGGCCCCGGAGTGCCTATCACTGAAGGGGTTGGGGCGGGGGTGTACAGGTGGGTCTCCGGGCACGAAGGCCATTAGACAAAGAGCCCTGGGATTCTGCACGTGTTCTGGGCGTAGCAGGTCCCTCCACGAAGCTGGATGGCATCTCCGCAAGGACATGAGTCTGTCAGAGGGAGGCCTTTCCCTGCATGAGAGTCCAGGGTCCCCCAGTCAGGGAACTCGTCCTGAAGAATGAAAGAATCACACACATCGCTTAGGTTCTAGAACAAAGAGCCAGGCTGCGGCGGCCAGAAGCCTGTCAAGGGCAGAGCAGCACTGTAGACTGTGCATCAACAGCACCGAGTGGCAGCCGTCACGGCAGGGACCTGGAGGGCTACTGTGCCGATGGACAGGTAAGCCCTCGTCTGGGTATGGCCTGCCCAGAATATGGGAGCCCCCTTTCCTAATAAGCACACAGGTGCCATCTGGGCCAGAACCAGGCAGGGGGACACAATGTTGGTGGCCGAGATCTTACACGGCACACTCCCCAGTTCCGGGCTGGGCTCCAGGAAGGCAGAGCTCAGGGAGCCCGGAAAATACTGTCCAGTTAACAGTCTCTGTTGCCCCTGTTTATTCCCGGACTGGTTGTGTCTGAGAAAGCAGAGTAGCGAACGTTCCTCACGTTATTGAATTATCCTTCCTTCCCCTGAAAGTCCTAGGCACTTCCTGACGCCTCCTTAACGTGTGGTCAGAACAGTTGGCACTCCAGTGGTGAGCCAGAGAGGAAAGCTTCTGGTAGAGCTAGACCTACGGGATTTGGTGAGACCTGAGAGCTGGCTTGTCCTTTCTGGTACCCACCCCCGGAGAACTGGGCCGGCTGAGGGAGTCCCTTCCCTACCTTCGAGGAGGCACGAAGGACACACAGGAGAACGTGCAACCCCCCTCCCCCTCCATACTGAAGGGATGCTCAGAGTCCTGTGGTCTGCAGTTATCTGTGCAGACGGAGTTGGGGTCGGTGGGGTGGGGTGGTTGGGAGGAGGAGTCTTTTAGCCAGTGACCAAACAAATATCCACATCTTCTTGTTCAGAGAGAGGTGTGACATTAAAGGGTGTTTTTGGAGAAAGTGCTGATGATGGTGGAGCGTCTTTCCCTTCTGCGACAGGCACGTGTTAGATGTAGATGCCTCACATAAGAGAAATCATTTAATTCCTATAACAGTTATCTGGGCACGGGCAGTGATGCTCGAAGTGGCCCACACTGCTCCACAGCGCAGGGGACCGAAGCAGAAGACTGCGGAGGGACACAGCAGACCCATCCATGAGGACACGTGTCATGGGTGCCTTGTTTTTTTTCATCATTGACTCCTCAGGGCTTACCTCAGTGTCCAGAGCATAGTAGGTGCTCAATGAACATCTGTGACATGAATGAAGACAATGACAACCTGCCAGCATAACACGGCTTATGTCATAAGAGCATCTCCAGGTGCTCAGCTCATCTGGTCCTCATGGTGACTTTGTGAGGAGGGATGAGAGCAGGTGTTCTTGCATGCAGTTACTGCAGTTGTTGTTGTTGCTGTTGTTGTTATGATTATTCTCCTTTTGTAGAGGAAAAATTTGACCGGGAGCTCAGAGTTCACTTTTCCCCAGGACCAGAAGAGCCCAAGATTCAGCCCAAGTTTTCTGATTCTACATCCCAGGTTCTTCCCAGGTGGTAGTGAAGTGAGTCGGACATTGACATAATATCATCATTACTGACACACGCACACACACACACACACACACCAATGACCTCATTCTAATCAAGAAGCTCTGGACTTACTTCAGACCCTGTGCTCGCTCCCTCCTGCCTCCTCCTCACTCACATTTCCCATCTACTCAAAGATAACCGTCTTTACCCCCTTGGGAGAAGGCGACCTCCAGTGCCACCTCTTGCCATCCCTGCAACGCTTCCCGCTGAGATGAATACCCTGGGGAACGTCCTGGGCTCCCCAATTAATCATCCCAAATTAACCCTGGCAAACAACTCGGCCATACCTGGTTTCAGTGAAACTGCCACCTGCGGGCAATACTGTCAGGCTCAGTGAAATACATTGTATGGACTCGCTCTGCAAATTTCGAGGTCTACGTGAATATTAATTAGTGTCTCCTGAGCTCCACCTCCCTGAAATGCCTCTGTGTACCTTCTAGAAACGTCCGGGGCTTCTACATCTCACCCTGACGGGAGGAAAAATCTAACAGTGCTCATCCCTGTCCTTCCTGGGAGGAGGAAGTGCTGGGACAGAGATCCATAGGCAAAGGGGGGTCAGTGGAAGAGGGGGGACGCTGTGTTTCCAGGGAGCAAGAGAAGGGGTAGGGGTCTTAGCTCCGAAATGAACTTGCATGAGGCAGACTTTTATTCTAGGTGAACTTTGACTAGAAGGGGGAAGTTATCTGGTTCAACAATAATTTATTAAATTTCTATTATGTTCTCTGAAGGTACCACAGGAATACTTGGAGCAGGTACAGGGGTACCTCGCTGTTCCAGATCTTATCTTTCTAACAACTCATCCTGCTGGAATAGAGTCAAGAAATAAGAAGGAAGGAAAAAGCCATGGATTCGTGAGAAATATGCCACAAAGCACATACATAAAAGCATGGGCCCATTTTACACTGGGCCTGGGAACTCTTAATTCACATATAGTCCTAGCAGGTTAAGAAGTCACAAACTTGAAAGAGACAGTTGCTGCTATGCATGAGTCTGTAAACAGTGATCTAAAAATTAGCCTAAAAGCAAGGTAGGAGATAAGGAAACCTACCCAAAACGGTTATGAGAACTAGAAATCAGCTGTGATTTAGTGTGTGAGACAAACGGCATTAAGTACCTCCATGGCTTTTGTATTGACATCGCTGTATGACCACATGGTACAAACACAAGTTACGAACCACAGATCACGAGAATTAAGATGAACACTTCATGCTGTCAGGCCAACATCTGAGAACCAGAGAGGTGAAGGAACTTGCTCAAGGTCGCACAGCTAGCCATGCAGAGTGAGGAATGGCACCCAGATCTCCTGGGGCTACCTCGCCCGAGGCTGCTCGCACAGGACTCCTAACTGAGACCTTGAGTTCTCAAGAAAACCTCAAATTTTGGTCTACGTCTTCTATCTGTGACATCGGAAATGTGCGTGATTCCTTTTAGAAAGAATTCCACTGTTAATGATATGATGAAGAAAAGGTTGGGCGTGCACCATGGCCCACACACACACACACACACACACACACCAGTTATCTGGAAGCTGGCAACAAAGGTTTTCCTGTGATAGAAAGAAAGGGTCCCTGTCTGCTAGGAGCCCACACTGACTCTGAGCGTCGGTCCGGGCAGATCCACTCATAGGTGAAGGTAGAGCAGATCAGGAGAACCAAAGGGTGGGACCAGCAGGACTGATGGCTGGGCGCCGTGATCCCCTGAAACATGCCAGGGACACATGGCGAGCATTGCTCAGGTATATAAATACCAGATGGGCTCATTATTAGGTGCACAGAGCCACAGTAGCCTAATTCGTCGGTCCTGGCCCCAGCGGTGGGCATCCAGCCAGTCTGCCTTCCCACATCCTGCTGCCGACTCCGGGCCCACCCATTTCTATATTGAGGCGCTCCTCTCCATAAATAACGAACAGGAGTCAGGCACGAAAGAAAGGCTGTTTAGAGCACCGGGAAGGCTGTCACAGGAGCCAACAAAGGGCAGGAAGTGCCGGGCGGTGGCCTCTGTCCGTCCCCAGGCCCAGCTCACCTGGCTGGGCTGTGGGGCCTTTGTGCAAAAAAATGTCAGGCCCAAGTCCTGAACTTCCTGCCATTTGTCAGGCTGTGGCGTGACCCGGAGTTTACTGAAAAGCTTGCTGCTCCCAACAATACACACATATATCCTTTGGAAAAATTCTCTCTCTCCCCCCTCATCCAGGCAGCAATGGCTTTTTATGGAAATGGCTGGAGGGGTCTAGGGCTGAGCAGTGGAAAGTTTTGTGTGTATTTCTCTCTTGAAGAAGCCGGAGACAGGGAAGGCAAAGGGCAGAATCTGGGGTGGGAGACAGAGGCTCTGGGGTCTCACCCAGCTCTGCTCCTGTCTGTCTCAGAGCCGTGAGGCCATCGGTTTGGGTGTCAGCTTCTGGGACCCATTGCTTTCTACTCCTGCCCAATACTCCAGATGCACCCGGCTCACCTGCCCTCTGTGGGCCCCGTGAGGGTGCCAGCCTGACTGGAGCAGAGGCATGCTTTTTGGAAAAGTGGGCTATGATGTCCCATAAGTGGAGATGCACCTTGAGAGCCAGACAAATATATTTAGACCTGAGACAGCCATTGACGGGGAGCCATGGAAGGATCTTGAACGGGGCGGTGCCAGGGTGAGATGCTAGCTCAAGACCAAGGCTCTGGCTGATGTGTGTAGGAGGCTCTGATGCCAGAGCCGCAGGGGAGCTGTCAGAGGGCTCCAACGTGGAGCTGTGAGGAGAGGGCCAGGTTGGTGCGGGGACCAGAATGTGACAGAATTTAATCCGGGAGTCTAGGAACGCTCTGACATGGCTGAACGATGGGCAGGTGGGCGAGGTGGAGGTTTAGAATAAGGCAGAGGATGAGATTGGCTTTGGGGTCTGCCAACTTTGAGGGGATGACTGCACTTACAGGTAGAAGCATCCAGCTTCTGGGTGCTGGGGCAAGAGAACCCGGGAGCGAGATGACCGAGGCACACGCCCGGACCTGCTCACCGGCGGGGGTGGGGGGGGTGGAGAGGGGGAGCGGGAGAGGCTGCCTGGCGCTCTCGTGGGCACCGGCTGCTGCTGGGGCTCTGATGGGGCCGGGGTGCTGGGTCCCTCCAAGAAGGTCTCACGCTTGGCCCAGTAATGTGTGGAATTCGGGCCTGGATTAAAGGAGTTTAAAGCTGCCAGCGATGACGGCCACTCTCCTTGTGAGGAGGAGCTGTCCGCCAGCTCCAGCAGCTTAGATAAAACCCTGAGCTATTTCAGGAAAAGAGCCCTAAGAAGATAAACAGGCCAGTGGCCAACAGATGGACAGATAACCTGTGCTTATCCGAAGAAAGGCAGAGAGAGCCCTCTGGGGACAGGGTCCTGGGAGACAGGAAGGTGCCAAAGTGCGTCAGAGGGACAGGAGGAGGGGCAGGGCAGGGCCAGGGGACGGTGGCTCCAGCTGGGGAGGGGACCTCTCCTGGTGCTGGCCCAGTCACTGGGACTCTGATGGGAAATGGAGATGGGGAGTTCCCTGGGGTCGCCCCACATCCAGGAACTCCAAACCTTATTTGGGATCCG